>NW_025333498.1:41340000-41940000 GCF_019186645.2 Phyllostomus hastatus
AACAAATAAAACTTTTCTGTTAGGACATACATATTTGCCAAGAATAGAGGAAAGGTGAGTGTGTTAGGCATCGCTGATATTCTCTTGGAAAGTTAGTACACCTGAATCATAAAGCTACACAGGCAATTACTACTTTCTGCCCTAGAACATGATCCAGGAAATCTTCAGAGAAAACCATTTTAGCTCTTTCTGTTATGTCCACCTGTATGAGTAGCCCCTGCATTACCTGAACAATAGGAAGGTAGAGGACAAGTGGAAATGCCATCTACTACCACAGGAGGAAAAAATGAATTCCATTTTTGTTATAAATTCTTGATGGAGTTAACCAAACATCATAACACCACTAGTTTATCACACACTGCTGGCAAGTACAAAAAGGCATCTACCATTTTTGGTGAGAACAATTAATAAGGTGTCCACTCTCCTCATTCTTCTGACCAACATCCCAAGCCTCTCAACAGGCTAGAATGAAAAGGACTTACTTTCCTAGGATAGAGACAAAAATGATGACGCCGTGGTACTAAGTGAAGAACAAGTTGATATCAGACTCTTTTCTGAGCTCATCCACTAGTTTCCATCTAACTATATAAAGAAGTAAAATCTAAACTGTAAAATAGAAAAAAAATCTCACAATAGAAAATTAATATACCAGAAAAAAGAAAAAATGAATGACTAAATAAGTTTAAAAAATTGGTTCCTGATACTTTGAGCTCAGGGATTTAAAAGAACTTATAAAATAACTATTCTTAAAGTAGGCTCTGAATGAAGAAATGTTTTTGGCAAATGAAATAACATTATAAATTGAATTGAATTATTATATTCAATTTTTCTAAAAGTCAAAAGAGAAATTGATATAAATAAAATTTATATTCTCAGCCTTGAAAATAAAAGTTAAAATTTTGAAGATTAGTAAAAATAGTAATAAAATTGGCTGCAAAGCTATTTGTTGTAAGTTTACTAATAAATCATAAGCTCTAAGTTAAAATATTATAGAGTATTTGAAAGTAATGGAAGTTATGATTTGATGTGGGCCGTCTCAACTCACAGCTCATAAGAATAAGATGTAAATTATATAAAACACAATAATTTCATTTTCTTAAATGTCAACATAAAATTATATTAAAAACTTATTGATTAAATCATATTAAGAATTACAGAATAGCCTAAAACAATATGTTAATTAAAATAAATATAAAAACAATATATCTCAATCATTTTTATTAATTTCAATGTAATAAAAATGAGATGTATCTGTAGAAATATTGACACTTATGACAAAATATCAAAATAGAAAGATCCCATAATAAAATACAATCATACTTTTATATAGCTATAGTTCACATACTATGCCACAGTTCCAATAATTCTTCCTCTGTGTGACTTAGTGTGAATAAACACTGAGAGTTTAAAAATTTTACCATAATATTTTAAGGACACTAGCTTATTTCTTGACACATGGCATGATACAAAACAAGGATTAGAGTAAGACAATTTCTGAAGGTCTAATTATACTTTCAAGATTAATTTTTAACTTCAATAAATGTATATTTAATGCCACACCCCACTTAGAAAAAACTGAAATAGATTACACTGTAAATATATGTTTAATAAAATGATTTCACATTTATATAAAATAATTTTTGTATTGGATTAAGCTTTAAACAAATAAAACTCCAAAATTTTACCCTGGTGGCAATCTTTCACAGTGTAAAATGAATTTTTGCATATATATGCAAATGAAATGAATTTATATAGATATAAATGTCTACAAACTAATTTCATTAGTAAGTATCTAAGATATGTACTGATTCCCATAAATTTCAGTTTGTTCATAAATATTTTTAAATACTCCTGGTGGATACATAAAGATACACTTGGATTTGGAATGTATATATGCTTATCAACAGACAAAATGATAAAGAAAATGGTCTCTATGCTGGAGGAGGTGCCTTCTTATACATAACAAGCAGCATTTTGTCTACACTGAAAACGTTTGGCTTTGAGGTTTACTGAAACCACATAGAATGGTCTTGTGAATACAACATTTTGGCGATGTATTAAAAATCATCTTTGATCACTAAATATGTAGTTGCAAATAACAACCAAAATTCTCCCATTATTTCTTTCTTTATGTAATCGATAGAGGCTCATTTAATTAAAAAAGATTTAAAATAATACAAAATGAAGCTTGTTTGTGTTAGAGTACACATTTGCAGAAAATATAAGAAAGATGAGTGTGTCAGAAATCATTCAAGTTTTCTTGGAAAGCTAGTGTGCCTGAATCAATCATAAACAAGACACCCTAACCACACGAATAGCAGCTTGTGATATCACTGAGACTTTGATGGTCCCAGACTTCTATCTGTGAAGGCCAGTCATTGCCCGTTGACCACTGCTTTGGAGTAGTGGGGGAATTGTGGGTACTTCCCACTCAATATTGCAGAGTAGGTGCCTCCATTTCTGCTTACATTTCTGCCCTGGTTGGTGATATCAGAAAATTATATTGTAATAGTGAGAAACAGTGACATGGATAACTACAAGCTCAAATTTTAGAAAATTATATGTGTATCAAAATTTTTAATTTTAAAAACCTTTCCACCATGAGACTAATTTAACCAATGTATTTAGTCATATTCTTGGAAAATAATAACCATAGAAATTCGACCAATAAATGTTTTTTCAATAATATATAAATATTATTTCACTGCTATTTATCAGATTAATAGTTTCCAGCTTCAAACCAGCCCTTCTGAATAGTAGGGTTAAAGAATAAAGTTCTACAGACCTATTTCTGCAAACCCAGTGGGGCCATACTAGGTTCTCTCAGTAGGGGTGCTAAAGAGTGGCTGGACACTTGCACAGGGGAGAAGAAATGCCTCTCACTACGTTGCTTCCTATTCCTGTTAACATGACGACAGCCACTGCTCCTTACATTGGCAGTAACAGTGAGTTCTAGATTCTGGGATTTTTTTTCCACAATCTAACACCCAGTGTGTGACCTTTCTTCAAAAATACTAGCACTAGCTGTCTAGCAATCCCTTCTCAGAAATACAATTTCTACTTCTGAAGAGAGCTTCTCTGAGGTTTTTGACACACAGGAACCAACTACACAGCTCCTCTCCTTCTAATGCCTTTCTTTAGGGGTCTGATTTGGTTTATTACTCTCTAGGGTGCTTATTTAGGGTCTTCTGAGCCAGGGAGCTTTTTTTTCCCAAAGATGACTTTCAGGTCTGCAGGATGATTCCTATGAATTTCTCCACCATCTTCTCTTTGTTCCCCAGCTGTAGGTGTGGCAGCTCTTTTAAGTCCTTTCTATCTCTGCATCCCTTCTGTGTTTCTGTTCTGCTACTCTGTATGCCAAAACCTGCCTAAGCAATTCCTTATGTTAAACGCTTTCTGCTAAAACAAGTAATGTTCCAGCTTTTCTTACGTGACCTTTGTGTGTAACACTCCCACCCACATTTAAATAATAAGCTTTTGTAATGAATACAAATGTGATCTTTAAATCCATATAAGAGCTGACATAAAAAGAAAGGACCCTACAAAACTGAAATATGAAGTAAATGTAGGGATCCTGGGTAATAAGCATGTGCCCAAGTTAGATTCCATCCTGAAGGCATCTGTCAATCCCTGGAGGTGTCATGCTTCCACTTTGCAGGTTGCTCAAGAAACAGAAAATGAGACATAAATTCCAGGGAGGAAAAAAAACTGAGGAAAGAAATTTAATAGGATAATCCCCCAACATAAGCCAAAGACTAGATCAGAACGGTGAATGAGAAATAATTTAACCCAGAAGAGAAGGTCAGTAAGAAAAATTGCCTGTCTCAAACTTGACACTGGGTGTGGAGGAAACAATATTCCCTTGAAATTTGTAAACTGGACTCATAATTTTTGTTTTCTAAATTCATGACTGATAGTCTGAGAAGTCTCAAGTAAATATTTTAATTTCGTATGGTCTTGAGACAGTGGTACCCATACTTCCCCAAAGGAATGATTGTGAAAATATACATAGTACGTAAAAAACTCTATTTCAATCCAGATGACAAACATTTATCAAGATATGCCAAGGAAAATACCAGCCACTAATAATAATAAAAGGATCACACACACACAGGCCACTGTGAATGACAACCAGCAGCAAGGACAGATAGTAGAGACACTAGTAAATATTTCAAATACTGTAACCATCTGATATACTTTATAAAACAATTATACATAAGATATGTCTAAGGAATTGACATAGAAGCTTAAAAATTTTCATGATGTAGGCATAAAAAGCAGAAATAAAAATATTTTTCTTACAAAAGAAAAATCATTAAAATTAATTTTAACTACTCAAGGAACAAAATAAATCCAGTGAAAATTAGCTGGAATGTGAGGGATTGGGGAGGAGATGAGAGAGAGAGATAGAGAGGGGAAAAATCTAAGAGACGTGGAGGACACAATGAGAAGGCTCTAACATTTCCACTCCTTATTTCCAATAAGGAGTGACACACTTATTTCCAATAAGGAGTGATAACTAGGGGCAAGATGCAATATCTAAAGTAATCAGGACTAATAATTGCACATAAATTGTGAAATACACAAACCCACATATTTAGAAATTCAAATTCAAATGGCACCCAAGTAAGATAAATGAAAGAAATTCACACCTAAATAGTAACCATCAAATAAACTTGGATGGTTCTTAAAACACTGTTACCACTAATACTAAAATTTTTTAACAGAATCAGAGTGTAAAACAAAATGACATTTACATTGATGGCCAGCATTTTATTATGCTGAATGCTAAAAAAAAAAAAAGAACTGTGTGATAGAAAAATAAAACCTGAGCCATCTCTAGCCAAATACCTAGAAAAAGCTGATTTTTAAGAACAGGTGTGTAATAAAAGTATAAAACACAAAACAAAAACCAGCTGACCACCAAAAGAATTTCCCTAAAGTGATTTGAAAAGAGAGATCATGGGCAAAAATCCAGATCAAATAAAAAAGAATGAATGGTGCTATTGGTATATGTATGGGTAAATTTTAACAAAGTTTGATAACACAAAGCAGTTACAACAACACCTGATTTGAGGGTAAACAAAAAAGACAGAGGGATTGCCAACAGTAGTAACACATGTTTTTTGGAGTTAGATGAATCTACTTAAAGAAGATTCTACTTAAAGTACTCTAAGTTCCTTATATTGTTCAGGTAAAGGTAATGGGATGGCTAGTTTATATATTAACTTTATTGGGCCACAAGGTGCCAGGTTAGATATTATTCTGCTTGGACCCATGAAACTGTTTCTAAATGAGATTAACATTTGAATAGTTGGCTGAATAATGCAAAAAGCATTGCCCTACTACTTAATATGGGTGGGACTCGCCCAGTCTGTTGAACGCCTGATGAGAACAAACGTTGAGTAATAAAAAGTTTTCTCTCTGCCTGAGTGTCTTTGAACTGGGACCTTGGTCTTCCCCAGCTTTTTCACTTGGACTCACATGTCATTGGCTACCCTGGTTCTCAGGCTTTTGAACACAGATTAAAACAGCACTATTGGCTGTCCTGAGTCTCTACAGGTCTTGTCATTTGCAGGTCTTGTGACTTTTCAGCCTATGTGATCAGAGGAGCCAATTTTTGTATAATAAATTTTAATGTCTTTATACACACACACAAGCATATACATGTACACATGCATACAAAAATATACACACATATATACAGATATCATATATATTACATATTTGATAAATATATTTATATATTTTATTGGTTCTGTTTCTCTGAAGAAACCTGATTTAACCATGTATACATATTGATTAATTTTAAACTTGGTTAGGTGTGCCTATCAAATAACTAGAAACTAAAATATAGACTGTATAACTTCTAAAACGTAAAGGAGAAGTTAAATGAAAATAAAAAATGTCCAAAAGAGATGCCTCTCCACTGAAAAAGGGGATAGGAGTCAAAAAGAAGCACAAACACAAGACAAATATAATGTACATAGTAATCTGATTAATTTAATCCAGACATATCAATAATCAAAGGTAATGTAAATGGGATAAGCATTCCAGTAAAAAAAGAAAGCTTGATACACCTAAAAGATAAGAACATAGAATGACTTAGGTTAAAAACATTAATAAACATAGGTCAGTCAATCTGTATCTGTATTAATATCATACAAAATTGAGTCATGGCAAAAACCATTATAAAATATTGAGGAAACTTGCATAATGATAAAATTTTAATTTAATAGATGTTATAATAATTTTAAATTAAACATATAATGTAACTTTAAAATGTATAAGATAGAAATTGATATAATTATAAGGTGAAATGGAATCCTTTGCTATTATCATTACATTTAACATAGTTCCACACTAATTAGACAAACTGACTTAAGTGACTAAGAATACAATAGAGGTGAACAGGATAATGAGTATGCATCATAAAATGGAGGTTCATAGATCAAAGTATCAAACATTGGATCATACATACTAATACATATAAAATAATACAAGAGGAAACATATGCTTTACTTACAAATTTAAACTGATTGACATTCAGAGCACCTTATTTGATCACAATGGCATCAAGATAAAAATTTAAAATATAATAAGAAAACACATATGTTAGAAAAAAGAAAAACATTTTAAAATTATGATTTAATAAGAACAATAATATACTTAAAAATACTGTTAACTAACAATTAAAAGCATACTATGATTAAAATTTATGAGATACAGCTAAAACAGATGTTACATAAAAATTTATTCTCTTAAAACCTTAGAATAGAAAATATTAAATATTCAGAAAATAAAGCATGACATTTTTTAAGAAATTTTGAAATAAGCAACAGAATAAAATGTGCAAAAGTAGAATAAACAGTAGAAAATTGTGAAATTATTTTCTTTTCAGAGTTTAATGAAACAGAACAAAAAATATAAAAATTAGTTAATAGTGGAAAATGTTCAAGAAATTAAATATCAAACATATTAATAAAGAAATAGAAGTAAGAAACAATAACTAATATTCACAATAAAGAGATTTTATAACTACAGAAAACGTAGATAAATTTGATAATACAAGAGACAAGGGTGTCCAAACTTTTGGCATCCCTGGGCCACATTGGAAGAAGAGTTGTCTTGGGCCACACACTAAATACACAAATACAAAATCTGTTGAACAAAAAATAGGTTTTAAGTAAATTTACAATATTTTATTGGGCCACATTTATAGCATCTTGGGTAGCATGCTATAACCACAACCCATGGGCTGTGGGTTGGACACTCCTGGCTTACACAATAAAAATAAAAGTAGGATGAATAATAATTTATAAGAATAAAATATATCAAAATACTGAGAATATAAACCTGAGCATTCACATATCTATTAAATCAATTAAATCAGCAGTTTTAAAAAATCTTCCCATAAGAAAACACTGAGGCATAGATAAATTTATAAGTGAGTTCTACCAATTTTTCTAGGAATGGAAAAAATAGATCAACTTGTTTGTATGAGGCTAACTCAGTTTGACCCCAGTTCAGATATAGAGCAGTAAGTAAAGTGACAAAATAATTCCAGTCATGAACATGAAAGCAGTGATCTTAAAATATCAGCAATCCCAGTCCAATAATGCATTAAAAGTGGAGTGCATCATATCCAAATTGTTTCTACCTAAAAATTCAGGGTTGTTTCAATAGCTAATGGTATAAGGATGTAATTCATTTTGAGAGTCAGATGATATCTTAATAGATAGATAAAATGTTTGATAATGTTGAACAGACAATCACGATCAATTTGTAACAAGTCATAAATGCACTGGAAATTCTCTAACTTTATAAGTTATCTATTAAAAACCTGCCATAAGCATTTATTTAACAATGTGATATGACATTTCTAGTATCAAAGCTGAGCACATGAGAACCCAAGAGGGGTTAGGGATCTGAAACTCCTGGACATCTATGAATACTTGCATCACAGTGCTTGAAATCTGACTTCCTTGCATCTTTCTATAGGAAACTGGGAACTCAACTCAGAAGGCCTATGCAATTTAGTGCCTTTTGAGGGAAACTGGAACAAAGGCAAAGGAAAGAGTAGGCAAATTATTTGTTTCTCCTATTCCATTCCCCATCAAGACATTCAGAGGTGCAGTGGAGAATTTCAACACATCTAGAGATATCCTGCATGACTTTCCTTTTGAAGTTCTGCTCAATATCATTCCACTTCATTTGCTTATACTCCTCCCCTGTCTCATTTTTCTTTTGTCCTCACTGGTATTGTCCATGGGATTACATGCTGGCCCCAAATAAGACAATAGAATAGAAGCTTTTCTGTTTTATGTGGCATCCAGGAAAGCCATTGTTCAGCAATTAAATGAATTAAATGTGGTATATTTGTATAACAAAATACTATAGTACAAATAAACCAAAAGAAAACTTTAGTTTTAAGCATAAACATAAATAAGAAATACAATGTACAATAAACAGACCAATTACAGAAAGTAAGCATAGTATTCCTTCAAATATATGTATTTGCAAAATAAATAAATTTAAGCAATGTAAGTTTTACCAAACTAACTTCATAGGATAAACATATTTTAAAGCAAGCAATGATTAAAACAAAATTTATCATAGTGGCTATTCTTTGGGGACAAGAGGAAATTATGAATAAAGAAACAAAAGGACTTTTAAGATACTAATAAAGTTTATTCCTTGGGCTAAATGTTCATTTTGCTATATTTGTAAGCTATACAAATATGTTTTATACATTTATCCCTAATTCCTTTAGGACTATGTACCCCCATGCCTTCTGTCAACTTACTGAAATTTCCTACAACTCATTATGAGGGGCGTTCCCCTGGCATGGGCTACAAATCTACCTACATGTCCATCAGGCCTACCCATCTGCCAGGAAGTTTTCCTGCAAATACATCCCTTTAACAATGTCAGGTAGGAGTTGGCAGATATCTCAGCTTCTATACCTCTCAACTGAGGAAATTCTAAGGTGGTTCTGCAGATATCCCAGCTGTCTTCAGGAGGATTCAGCCTGTTACCCAAAGTAAACCTCTCCATTTACCTACCATGTATTGCCATACTTCTTGTGGCTACCAGGCTCCAAAACACCCCCACTTCAAACAATGGAAGTGAAACTGTGCATTTTTAAGCCTAAGTTACAGTGACTCTTTCACTTCCTTTTTCGTACTTTTGGAAATCCTGAGATGCCATGCAACATAGCTGACTGTGCTACTGCTGGAAACATCGTATTGAGACACCGTGTGGAGAGATCAGATAAAAAATAAGAGGCTCTAAGATTACAGAGACAACAAGCCAGCTCCTAATATCCAGAGGTCCTGCTAACCCAGCAGAAGTCGCTATTGACTGCAGTCCGTAAGAAGTCCCAAGTGATAACAAGAAGCTGGTGTCAGTCAACACAGAATTATGAGATATAATAAATGGTTGTCCTTGTAAGGTGATAATTGAGGAGTGGTTTGCAATGTGGTAGCAGAAAACATCTCTCCTCCTGCTCTGGAGTTCTCATTCTCACACAGGTGCTTCACCTTACAACCTCCCAAATAAACAAGCTCCACTGTAAATGTAGTCTTAGAACATACTTTTGCTGGACCCCCAACCAAGATAATGTAATTAACCATTTGAATGAATTAAAATCACTATAAAATAAAATAATTTCACATTATCAATTTGTCACACACATGCACGCACACAAAACATGTGGAATCATTATCTTATTTGAGTGGGAAATGGAGCTTACTGAGTAGAATTTATTTACTAATGGGTACAAATTCAGATAATGTCATTGTAATATACTGTGCAAAAAGGTATGTGTTATGGATATTTCTATTCATTTTTAAGTTAGCATTGTTCTCCTTCAGTCAGCAGTGATAGAAGCAGGATTCAGCTATTGGAGATATGTTTTTAATTTAATTTTCAAATTTATTGTCTTAGTCTACTTGGGCTACTGTAAAATAATGCCGTGTATTGGATGGCTTATAAACAAAATAAATATATTGCTCACATTCTGGAGGCTGCATGAGTCTAAGGCTTCAGCATATTCAGCTCTGTGGGATATCTTCTTAAGGGCACTCACCTCAATCCTCCACTCTCATGACCTAATCATCTCCTAAAGGCCCCACCTCCAAATTTTATTGCAGTGGGATGAGGTTTCAATACACAACTTTGGGGAAGGGGGCAAGGAGAAAACATTTAGTGTACAACACTTTCTTTAAATTGTATATGAATAAAGGTTTATCATACTGAAGGTTTATATGTTATGGAAACATAGCCATAAGAAAAAAAAAGGTTTAGAAAAAAATTATTATTTGACTTCTGAAATGCACAAATTAGCTCAAAATTTTTTTCTTAAGATCAATCTAAAATAGGACAGTCTTTAATTCTTATGAAAAAATCACATGTAGACTCTCCAGGATAGAATAACATAATAGATAATATCATATTGTACCTTTTAGTCAGATAAACAATACATTAGGTCATTTTCTCATTTGCTAATTTACATTTTCTTTAATTTTTCTCATTCCACATAATAAAGGGTATACTCAGTAAATAAATGACTTATTAGCTGGGGTCAAGGTTCATAATTACTTTTTAAGTTAGAGAATTTATTATAGTTAACTATTTTACTTAATTATTTTCCTAGCTGTAAAGCATTTGCCATAGTCAGCAGTTTTAAAAACAAAACTATGTATTTTATTGTGAAATAAAATTAAGTAATTGTTATAAATCTTTCTAATTTACTTAAATATGCCGTTCATCACATATATCTTTAAAAGTCTATGTAGCATTCAGTTCCATTTTAAAGTATGTTTTCCTATAACATAGTATGGAACTTGGATAGCTGGCCTTTGATTTGTATAACATATAGAAGTAAATCAGCGTCGTCTTCTTTTCCTGGGAAGTGGAGCAGTTAATATTCAACATGAAATGTCTAATCTTTAAATACATTATAATCTAACTGCTTAGGATAATTTTTGCTTTAGTACCTTAAGAGTCTGCAAAGCCTGAAGGATGGGATTATTAAGATGGAATTTTAATGTCAAAATTATCAGAGAAGTGAACATATTGTTAGTGTTCATAAAAATGTATTCAATTTCTATATGATTTGTTCAAATAAGAGATGAGAATATATTTGATTATAGCTAGTAAGTAACCCAAAATTTGATCAGACAACTGGAAGTCACTGCTACATAAAGGCTGTCAATCTCAGAAATTAGACTATTAAATATAAATTCTCTCTCATATATAAATGTACCTGCAGAGATACATATAACAGTGTAATCATGAAGTAATAAAACTGTTGGAATATTTTGTATGAAAGTAGTAAGAAAAGGAAAGCATGAAAATAATAGAAATAATGTAAACAATGATAATTTTTTGAAAACATAATGCAAAAATGTAGAAAACATCTCCCAGTTTTTATTTTTTAAAGCTTTGCGATAACTCAAAACTAAGATCTATAAAACAGATTTCTAAACTTAAACCCTATTCTATTTTGCAGAACTTTATTAGTGTTCAGACTAATCTATGATATAGAATTTATCATGGAAAGCCAACTAATACAAGATAACATTTAACTGCACTGTTTTTGGTAATTGTTTTAAGGCAAATACATACTTTGCAGTATTTTTAATAAACATGCTTGTCAGTTTCTAAGGAGAATTATCCCTGTAGCAATACAAACTTTCTCTTCTACATTATCAAATACCTACAATGATGTGCTCATACATAATCATTTACAACTATTAATAGAAACTATAATAAGCAATCAGCAGTCATTCAAACTTACAATTATAATTTTTATTCCACTGAGGGGGTGATGTGGAAACTTGTTTTATGTATTGGTCTTAAGAAACAAAAGCTCAGTAGGTACCCTTCTTAGAACAATGCACATTGGTAATTTATGGATGTTCTTTTATATTCTTGTAGATATAAATATACAGTTACATTTCCCTTTTCCCCAGTGCTACATAATTATAACTTGTAATATGTAAATATTTATGAATTCACAGGATGTTTGCTAGGAGAGAAGAATGTTATACTTGCAGATTTGTCTAGTATTTGTAGAATGCAGATCTTATTATTAGGTTTTATGTTGTATTGCAAAATGTAAAAACACATTGTTGTAACTTTGATTTGTCTAGAAAATATACAGTCTAGTGATTCTGTTGAGATTTGAGGATTATATCAATATCATTTGTTATAAAAATAGGTATTACAGAGTTGGTTGAACAGTTGATCCCCTTTACTTTTATATAAGTAAATGGAGGCCATAATGTCCTCTATTGTACATGATAAAATATAATTCTAACATTAATATCATGAGGTATTAACAGAATATATAAAGCTTTAAATATCACCTGGCATGAATGGCTATTTAAAATGTAAATTAAAGGACACTATCAAGATTATAGATTGCCCTGACTCGGTGCTTCAGTTGGTTGGGGTTCAACCCATACACTATAAAGATTGTGGGTTAGATTCTCAGTCAGGGCACATACCTAGGTTGCAGGTTCAATCACTGGTCAGGGTTTGTACTAGAGGCTACTGATTAATGTCTCTCTCTCTCTCTCTCTCTCTCTCTCTCTCTCTCTCTCTCTCTCTCTCTCTCCTCTCCCCCCCTTCCTCTATTTAAAATCAACAAGCATAACCTTGGGTGAGGATTAAAAAATAAAGATATAAAGATCATAGATTGAAGGCTATCTATCAGTCCACTAAGGAAGAGCCCTGGGCTGACTGAGAATATATGCCACAGTTTGAGGATGGGAGCCTGGTGACAAGTATGCTGTGTATTTTTTTCCTTGTGTCTAGTCTAAGTTAAAGATCATTAAAAGCTGGTCAAAAATGAAAATTTCAGTCTCTAAAACATCTCACTGTGTCACCAGCTCTTCTCTTTAATATTTGTCCATATATTTGCTCAACATTTGGTCCTTTATCTTTTGAATCAAAATTTGATTCAAAATTCTAATAACTTTCTCCACCAAATCTTAATATATTACTCACTTCAAGCATGCAGACTGTAGATATTTGAAGAGTAACAATTTTAGATATGTCTGCCTATTCTACTAGCTGAATCTCTGTGTCCTCTATTCACATTCCAAAGAAGTTTTCTAAGTGATTGTTAAGACTCTACTCCTCTGGTGACCCCCAAGAATCTTAGAGATTTGACCAAATGCCTATTTGCATAAAAATACAGGGTGCGTGAGACATTTATTTGATCTACCAGTCTAACAAATCAGGGAACTAAGTCACAATATGTCTTAGTAACATCAAAATGTTACCAATACACATACCTGAAAAGCCATGGTATAATTTTTGTAATAGACTGCATGTTTATTGAAACTAGAATCCACAAATGCCCTTTTCTATAAACAAAAACATTTATCCAATTTTCTCTTTTTTTTCCTCCTATCTTCCCTCATTTCCTTTTTTGTATTTATGGACATACTCAATTGCATACATTTTTTTCAGTGCTCTCATAGCAGTCTCCTCTGCCTGGAAACAATGAGTTTTTTCTGTTAGGTAGCTGCTCTTTTCAACATCACTCTCCCTTCTTGGCATTCACACTTTACCTGATACATTCCCCCCCTTTTTGACTTCAAGATTGTTTTAAACATTTTTCTACAGACAGATATTCAGTTGTCCCTAAATAATCACCATTAAAATGAAGCTTACTTATGTACTCCTTCTGGAGCATGTCCATGCCTTTCCTCATATCTTCCCCCAGGTAGGTTTTCTCTGCCTTTCATTTTCCTAAGTTCCAATGTCCTTTCTTTTGCCTCTGTAACTTATTTCGTGAGCCCACACAGCCCAGCTGGCTCACTTCTTCCATGGCTCACTTCTTCTACCTCTGTGACTTTCTAAGTCAACTTTTGCTTGTTAAAAAATAATAATGACTTTTTTAAAAAACTAGTTAAAAACAGTTAAAAATAACTATTGGGTCATATATACATGTTAAATTTTTATAGGTACTACCAAAGTCTAATAGACTGTATTACTTTATTCTACCTATAATTATGCATTGATGCTGAATTCTTTTGTCCCACCCTTAATAATAAGATTGAAATAATTACTTTTACTGTTGTTATATATTAATTATACCAGGTGTGCTAAGATATATTTTTACATCTATATCTTTTGATTCTGTAATCAACTTGAATTTCCATTTTATTTACTTTCATGGTTATAATCAATCAATTTTTCATTATTCTTCTTAGAATCACTCTTAAAATCTGTAATATATTGTCATATAATTTTTATTGCTTATGGATTTCTCTTTTCATGTTTTGTTGATTTAAAAAATTTAATATTCAATAATATATTTAGTAAGCTCATTTATATGTGCACAAGATAAGCTTTATTAATTACAAATTTAGTCTACTCGCTAGTGGCTGTCCTTATAGGCACTTGATTGATTCAAGACAAATTTGGGAATAAAAAATCATTTTAATGCATATAAATCTAAATTTTTGTGAATAAGATAGCATTATGCATTTAGACTTTAGAAAAAAAATGTCTACCTACTTTTCATATGATCCTACCAAACTTTGGTAGCACAACTGCTATTATCTTTATTATAAGGATGAGAAAACAGAGATTCAAAGACAATGTGATTTGCCAAAAGTAATAATTTATGGAGAGATAATGGTCCATTTAGGATTTTAACTCCAAAAATAATACTGTTTTTAGGTGAGCTTGTGGTTCCTTAAAAATATGAAGTATTACTAAACTACTTTTCTCTACCATTTTTCCTGCCCCAATAAAATGTCTTCCAACTAAAAAAAATCCACTAATTAATTTTATTAAGACTTTTAACATCTCAGAGTCCTCTATTCAAAATTCAAATACCCTTGGAGATTTAATAATCAAGCTGTTAAGTAATTAAACCTTAGTAAGAGTTAGCTTATCAGATTGCTTTTCATCAACCACTAAGTGAGAAGCAATGGAGCACAAAGTTGAAGAGATGGGATGGGCTGAGAATCAAAACACAAGCAGATCTGAAGGGGACTGACAGAGTATTGCCAGGGTGGTACCATGAAATTCTGGGTACCTGGTGTAAATAAATGGCATGAGCAGCAGTGCTATAATTTAGATACCAAGAGAAAAATCAATTATTTTGTAAATTTGTCATATGATTGGTCTTAACTGCAGATGTAAACTAACAAACATTCTAAATTAATTGAGATTTTTCTCTCTATATATGTTTTTTATCTCATCCTATAGTTTGAAACTATGTTCTTATTCTCTACACCATAATGCTAAAATCAACTTGACTTTCTCTGTCATGCCTTTCTCTTCTCCTGTCATACATTTATATAGATGTCAACTCAAAAACAAAGAAACAAACAAAACCCCCATTCATTGAATCTCCTCTGACCATCTCCATCTCTTATCAGCCCTGGAGGATTTGCTCACACCCCTGCTGCCACCTCACTGTAAGGTACACAGGCTCATGTCATACTGTCCTGACTCCTTTCCACAAATATTTTTTATATCTTCCTCTTTCTGTATGTCTCATACTTGTTGATGACAGAGGCTAAGTCATATTTATCTTTGTATTTTTGCTATTTGTCAAAATGTTTAGACACATGGTCAAGACTATAGGTACTTACTAAATATTTACTGAATTATGTAATTAACTACCCTTGCAAATATGTAAATATACATCTATATAACAAGCATTTTCTCCTTTCCCACCCAAGCTGAACAGTAACCTGTGTTTTTTCTATTTTCAACTTGCTTCATTGTTCTACAGATTTTTTCATATTTTTAAAGCAATATATTTGAATACAGAGAATACTATATATATATATATATATATAAAAGAAAAGCTTCACCATAAACACGTAGCAACCTATGGGATAAATGAAACCTGGGGATAAAATGAAAATAAAATAAAAACCAAATTGTAAAACTTAAGCTATATGTAATCTTTCAATTGAAGAAACACAATAGCTTTTGTTTAAATTATGAAAACTCTTTAATTTACATTACAAGCATGGCAATACAATATTTTATTTTTTATCCATGGTGCTTAACATTATACATATCAATCAAATTGATTCAATGAAACTATCTGTCAAAATTAGAAAAAGAGAGGTTAAACCAGTATTTTGTATACCAAAAGAAAAAAGAAACTATCAATTTACTAATGGCATTTTAAAAATTTCTTTTTATTTTTGAAATATTTAACTGATTTCTCTGGAACGATATAGACACAGATCATGTTCCATATGGTGTGTGCATAGGGTAGGCCTTCCAAATAAAAATGAACTATTCATACATTTTTGTGTTCCTTGGTTTATCATAAATTATAATAGCATCTACCCCACACATGCTAATGCATAATATGACTTTATACATTTGACTCTCCATTTTTTTTCTCTCTCAAGTTCAAGTTCTATCATATTGGCAGATCTGCATTTAATATATGCATTGGAAGACCATTTTTGCTTCTGTGATTCCTGAAAATTTTACAACTTTTGACCAAAGAAAATGTGAAATTGTTTTTGAGTTTCTGCCATGAAATGTCTAATAACCCTGTCATTCTTCTGAAAATACTGTGTTAATAAATTCTGACAATGTGCAAAACATAGTGAGAAGAGGAATTTTTGCTACTCATGCAGCTTTCTTCCAAGTGGTAGAAGAGACATAGAATAAGAGAAAAAGACCCCACAATTAGGTCAGTTAGGCCATTTCCTCACAAAGGATAACTTCTGAAAATTCCATTCCCTCTCTACTGGGCAGATTCACTGTAAAGGTCTGAGACAAGGGCAATTCTGCTGCTGTTCTGGAAGCACAAACAGTTTAAAACCTGCTTACTTTTAAAATTTGACAGCCAGTTTTTTAAGGCCTTTCCTTTATCTCTTTTTCAACCTAGTTTCATACCTTTTAATATTGAATATATCTCTGTTCTTCTTGGTGTTTTTAATCTTAAAATGCTACAGCATGATGGTATAGAATGAAGGTCATTTTTAGAGTATTAAAGAATCATGCATAAGTGGTACGTGTGTATACACACAAACAGTGGATTTCTTGTTCAAATATCAATGTGCAATGCTAGTTAAAACTGAAATATAAGGGAAGTCATGAGGGTCAACCATCCAGTTGTTCATTATTGAGGTTTTGATAATATACTGACTCATTTACCAGCTATTCAATGTTTATTAGCTTAGGAAATGCCATTGTCACATATATACCTTTCTCACAAATGCTGCAGATACAAAAGAAAATCTTATTCCCAGGGGAAACATTAAAAATGACAAATAGTAATTTTCCTTAAGGTGGATCTGAAAGCTTTTGGTGACTACTAATATATACACACAGGTGGAAATCATTGTCTTTGTTGACCTCTAAGTGACAACATTTATGGTGACATTCCTCTAAAAGTCATGGCATCAGAAGCACCTAGAAGCCCAGAATCACAGCTTTTATAAAAGAAAGCTTTTGGCTGCAAGGTAGTGTAGAGAAGGCTGGTGGATCAAACCTGAGGGTGTTACCTTTGAAATTAAAGTATGCAGTGGGCCCAGTCAGAGTTGATGTAGTGCATACCACGCGCTTCACAATGTAGACTCTCCTGGAGTGCAAGCACTGTGATCTGACCAGCTTCCCTACAGACTTACCAGCTCTGGAGAACTCCTTAGCAGCATAATCATGGATATATCAAAATACTTAGCAGTTTTGTGAAAGATAAAAATGGAAGTTGCTAAATCTTCTTTCCAAATAAGCCCTAATGAGCACCTCAAGATAATGCCTGTCTGAAGAGAGGAAGGATTAATGTTTGAGGTCATTATTCCACCTAACTCCATCAATTTTATGTCACCAACACATCAAAAGGTGCGATTTTCAGAAAGCCGTTTTCTTCCGAGTCCTTTCCATAGTGATTTTACAACACAACTGCCTGCTTAGGTCCTCCCAGCACATTGCACCCTCTCAATATATGCACTGTTTGGACACAATACATTCCTGTTTTCACTTAATTAATACATCACAAGGAGCTTTCTAAATTACAAAGCTCCCAAATCTCACAAACAAACAAGCTTAGTATATTATCCCAGAGCCATGTTTTCACTGCCTTTTTTCTATGTTTTCTTTTATTTGTGTAAAATATAATTTAACTTCCTTGCCACCCATAAGAAAACTTGATATCCAAATAATATGAAGCATAATTCAAAAAGAATAAATGAAAGTAGAAAGAAAACATTTACAGCCAAGCATTATTTTTAATCCTTCACATTCTTTTCCCCATCTCTTAGCACCTTTCATTTAGCACATCTCTGTGGGAGACGATAATTCTTGTTTTTTAGTTTCCCTCCCATTGAGAAACAGTCATGAATAGGCCACATCCACAAGATGTAATAAATCTCTTTCTAAATGTTAAAAAGGAAAGAAGTCAATTCTCCTCTTAACTCCACCAACTTATTACTATTTAAATTAATAGGGAAAAACCATAACAAAGTCACAAGCAATGGTTATTTGTAAAATCTTTTTTTAGTAAAAACTGTGCTATTATAATTTGCATGAACATGATCATGTTTCATAAGCAAGGGTTAGATAAATTTTGTGCATTAAAAAGGAACACCCTTTAAACACATGCAGAGATAATTTGAAATATAATATATACATGTAAAGATTTTCAAAAGTTAAATAAGTTCAAAACCTCAATTAAAACAGCAATGGTATCTTACTCAAGCTAAGGAGAATATAAGAGGACCTCATTTCACAATTAAGTCTGATTTTATATTAAATCCTGTATATTTTTCTTGGGAAACAAATTCTTTTTGATTATTCAGAGAAAATTTCAGAAGGCATTATTAAGGATACAGAATAAAGATAGTACTATATGTAAAAAATAATTCAAATCTTGATAAAAACCTAAAATTTTCATTAAAATTAAATTAATAAGTATAATTAGGTAGTTAATATAATTAAAAAGTTAAGGACAATAAATATATAGCCTGTAATTTCAAAGTGAAAAATTCTATCTGTAATATTTTAAAGAAAATGGATTAGAAATTCTATTTGTCCATATTAAAAGTTATTCATGACTTTATTATGGACAATCATATCAGATTTATAGCTTATGTTTAACAGTATAATTGCCCTTCATAGTAGCACAGATGTTAAAATTGTGTGTGTGTTTGGAAAAAAATCTCTCTAACAATGTTTATCTTTTGTCTTTTGTCATTCTCCCCAGAAAATTAAGAAAGTTTTTCTTCATTGATTATAAAAATAACAAAGTGCACAAATACATAAAATCTTCAACATCAAACTTCAAAAATATGTACATAAAACCTTCATTAA
Source organism: Phyllostomus hastatus (assembly GCF_019186645.2). NCBI lineage: Eukaryota > Metazoa > Chordata > Mammalia > Chiroptera > Phyllostomidae > Phyllostomus > Phyllostomus hastatus. The sequence continues at coordinate 41,359,318 of NW_025333498.1, forward strand.
CATATAAGTCACATACTTGTTTGAAAACCCTCAAGGAAAAGACAGAAGTAAGGTGAGTTCCATAGTACACACTACTGCAACAAGGACATCCAGTAGAAAGCCACTAGGTGCCCAGAGAGTGGAGGATAAGCTGGGGAAGAACTTGCTACTTGAGACCTTTTCACTGTCCTTTAGTGTTTGGACACTACTAGTCCCATCCTACTGCAAAATAAGCAGCCATGCTAGTTCACTGTTGCTGGAGCTGCATCATAACACCAGTCCAACCTCAAACCCAGCTGGAAAGAATGCTCCTAAAATATGTACAGACACCAGCGTCTGAGGGCCTGCTCCTTCAGTCACTCAGCTGTGCCATGAGCTAAGTAATTACTGGAAAGTTAAAACTTAAAGGAAATTATTTTGGAAAGAACTGTAGTCAGGGCAGAGGCATTAGGAAGTTGCCTGAGGAACTTCCACCTGGTGGGGTATAAAAGAGAAGAGGCAAAACATACTCTATAACAATAGGTCTTTGCCATGAGATTCCCCATCCCCCACCCCTTTATTTCCTAAATTCTCCTAAAAGGGACACATCCAAACTTTAAGTTCTGCCCTCTTAGCCACAGTTCAACATCTGGTATCACACAGCTGTATATCACAGAGCGAGAAAGCATATAGCTAGTTATATATAAAGCATACAATATATGGCTAAGACTTCTAGGGCAGTATGAAGTCATCAAGTAAATTAAGGACGCAACTCAGGATCACATAGGTTTTATAAATTAGGGACCACACTGAACATCCTAGTGCAGAAAATGTAGACTTAGTGGTGCAGGAAAGACAAAATTTTAAAACAGACAATATCCTTAAAGAAAAAAAAAACATAAAACAGCATCAGGTAACTTTAAAGATGATACAAGCAGAGATCTGGCATTTAAATGAAATAACTATTGACATAAAGAATTTAATATATAGTTTGAATAGTCAAATGACATAGCCAAATGACAAAAATGTGTGGACTAAAAAATCAAGTTAATGAATTTGCCTCAAAATTAAAGAAAATAAAACAATTAAAAGAGTAACTAGAAATAGAAGTGTCAATATGCATGACCAGAGTTCCTGAAAGAATGAAACAAATGTAAAGGATAGTAATAACTAAAGAAATCATAACTGAAAATGTCATAAAATGAATGATTAAGATATAAGATGCAAAAAATCTCCACAGGCTATAAAACATGATGTACAAGAAAAAAATGAAGAAAAGAAAATACAAACCCTTTGTAATATAGTTTGAAAATCTTTTCAAAAGAATTTCTTACTAAGAAATAATTTTACTGAAATAAGATTCCTAAACAGCAGTAATAAAGCCAGAGATATTGGCATACATTTGAGATACTGAAGCAGTATAACATGGAGCCTAGCATTTTATATCCAGAATAATAACGATTAAAAGACAAGTGATAAATACAGTCTACAGAACTTAACTTACATAAAAATTTATTTAGAAATGTATTAAGAATATGTATTTCTAAAAATAACTTTAAAGATATTATTACAGAGTGGTGTTACTAATTTGGAAAATTTATTATTGTTGAAATAAGACCTGATTTTTAAAAATATGAAAATAACAACCTTAATAATGCAGAATTTAACTTTTAGAAAATATTATTAAGAGCAGAACAAAAATGGGGTAAGGAGGTTATTAGGAGTGAAAGTTCTTTCTTACTTGAGGAAAAAATAAATATTAATATACTTATTAAATGATATAGAAAACTAAGCATGGATTTCTAAATGTAAGATATAAACAACTGAAAAATAAAAATGTCATGTATAATATACAAACATTTGTTTATTCAATGACAAAAGCTACTTGAGACCTTAAGGTACTATTCAAAAGGTACTAAAGTATCAACTTAAAAGTGAATAAATCAGTTGAAAATTAAATAAAAGCAATAAGATGTCATATAACTAAAGAATTTAACATATACCTTTTAGAAAAAATTTTCAACAAAAAGCACATACGTATCTAAGAAATGCTAAAATCATGAATATATATGTCATAGTGATGTATGTACTAAATATATATATTTTTAAACATACAGAAGTATGCATAAATATGTAAATATAAATCTGTGATATACAACTTCATGTATAATGTTTAAAAATGTGTTCTTTTCTGCTCTCCCATAATTTGTTATTCTTGTCATGCACTTTATTTCTAAATACTGTATGGACCCCATGGTATGTTATTACTCCTTTTGCATTAATAAATTTGAAGCAATTAAAATAAATAATGTTTTTCTATTTATTTTCATTTTAACCATTTCTGACACTCTTCACTTCTTTGCACAGATCAAGATTTTAATCTGAAATCTTGCTGTTTCTTCCCTAAGAACATTCATTTACATATCTTATAGTGCAGTCTTCTGGAAATACATGAACTCATATTTTGTTTATTTGAAACAAATCTCTCCTCTAACTTTGTCTTAGATAAAGATAAATTTTACTGGGTATAGAATCCTTATCTGACAGTTTTTTTCTTTCAGTACTTTATAGATGTCATTCCATTGTTTTCGGACTTGCATCATATCTATCATTTATATTTAGCTCTCTCTATAGTTTCATATCACTGATAAAATACCTCTTCTGTTCACTCATGTTTATACTAGATTTTAAAAATGTTACTCATAGTTATTTTAAATCCCTGCATAATAGCTTTAATATCATGGATGCTGCTAAGCCCCCCAAAATAGTTTATCTGTTGACAGTGACTTGTTTTTCTTTTCTTTCTTTTTTTTCAGGTGTGCCTTGTAATTCTTGGTTAAATATCATTTGAAGAAAAATGGTAAGGACTACAGTAAATACTATTTCTTTTTGGCAGAAATGAGCACAGGTCTTCTTCTGTCAGATCCTTACTGTGGGACATGAGTCAATCTATTAGGAGTTGGTTTAGGTTTGGGTTCTTTCTCATAAACACACAACAAACACACATACCACATTACATATATACCATCCCACTGATCAAATACTAAATATTAAAGCAGAAATTAACTGGAAGAACATATGAGTGTATGTGTATCTGATGCTAAAGCAAAAGCTTTCTTCAGTGATCATATAAAAGCAGAAAACACAAGAAATTATATTTATTTTGACTATCAATAAATATATCTTTATTATCAGAATATGTCAATAAAATAAAATAAGTAAGAATCATCAACTTAAAAAAAAACATGCAATAAAATAAGTAAGAATGACAAACTTTAAAAAAAAACATGCAACCTAGTGGACAAAGAAAGAGGATCCCTAATAGAAAAAAATTATTTTTATAAATCATGAAGAAAAGCCCTCCAAAAAGAGAGTATCTAAATATTTAAGAAATGTCATGTATTACACATTGACTGATTTAAATTCTCCAAGGTAAAATTATGAAGTAGATTAGATTTTTATGATGTTAACTGAGATTTATAGAAATAAAGTACCTTGCTCCAAATTGTACGTATAGTGATTAATTACCCTATGGGACATTTCATTTTCTAAGAATTTACTTTCTTCCACAACAGTGCTCCTCTAAGTGTGGTCTCTCCATCAGCAGCATTGGTATCACCTGAGAACTTGTCAGGAAGGCAAATTCTTAGACCCCATTCCAGACTTACTGATTCAGAAACCTCAGGGTCGAGCCCAGTAATCTGACAAGTCCTCCAATTAATTCTGATGATTCTAAATTTGAGAACCAACAATTTGATTCTAGACCATATTAAAATCTGTCTAGTTATTCATATATATTCATATAATATATATGAATAACTATATATTATATGTAATCATGCATAAATATCACCTGGGTGTGAAAGTGATTTACAGATAGAAATAACTGTGTCAGAGTTAAGGGGGAGAAGCAAAGAGGAAGATCACTTAGGGCACCAAGTGTACAGTTTTAATACTGATCTCCAGAGAAGAGATGAATCTTAACATATTCCACCAGGCCTTCTAAAATGACACCAGATGGTAAAGGAATTTCAAACATACGTGCTTTTTATTCTACTTAGACAAAAAGGGGTAGGTGAATTCTGTGCCTAGTAGAAATTTCCTTACAATAGGAGTTTAGGCTTTTACTAACACCATAGCACAGTCATTAATAGGGTATACAAGTAGTTTAAAATCAGTGTATCAATGTCCTCTCGAGAGGACAGTTAAAAATTCTGTGAACTTGAGCCCTGGCTGGTGTGGCTCAGTGGATTGAGTGCCAGCCTGCTAACCGATAGGTTGCTAGTTTGATTCCCAGTCAGGGCACATGCCTGGGTTGCTGGCCAGGTCTCTGGTTAGGGGTGAGCAAGAGGCAACCAATTGATGTTTTTCTCGCACATCAATGTTTCTCTCCCTCTCTTTCTCCTTCCTGTCTCTCTCAAAATAAATAAAGAAAATCTTAAAAAAAAATTCTGTGAACTTGAGCAAGGTTCATGATTACCCTGTACCTAGATTTCTTAACCTGAATAGTAGAATAACACTATATTACTACTTTTGTTATAGGAAGTAATGAAGGCATGAAATGAAAGAAATTCTCCCAATATGTGAACTAATTTTACTTGGTCTAAAATATCTTCGGAACTAGCAATAGACATCTCCAAGCTTAAAACATCTCCAGCCTCTAAGTAGTAATGTACTATTTTGAGCAATTTGACCATAAATATACATTCTAGAAAATGTGCATCTGATAGAATAATTGTATCTTTAATCATCAAATCAATTGATTTCCATTAAAACTTAAAGAACTGCCTCAGACACATAATAAACATCAAACTTAAGAATCATTCAAAGAACATACAGAAATTGTCAAAATATAGTTTATATGCACTTACTCTTCCGCAGGGTGCTACAAGGAAAGTTAGTTAAATGAGCAATTGATCCACATCATCTTGGCACTATTATTAAGACAACAGAAACTTTAAATCTGTTTCCCCCCTCCTACAAACACTTTATTTCTTAATACACAGTGGCCCTTACAAAGAATTTTTTTTAAAAAATTGACTGAGTTTTCCACCTACTCTACAGCAATAGTAAATGACAATACTAACTGATTATATCAAATAACTCAGCAGAATTCACCAGCTAGAAGAGCCAGCCACAAGATGATTCCATTTTCAAAAAACCTGGTGCATTGTAAGTAAGCTGACCTGACTTAACCTTAAGCATTACAGCATCTTTTAAAGTAACTCCCCTCCCTGCTGTTAATTACTCCTTTAATGGACTCAATAGTTGATTAACTTATCACTACTGGCAATAAGTACCTGTTCTAAGTAGGGGGGAACTAATTGAAGCAGTGGTCTTTGAATGCTGCATGGCTGCAACCCAGCAGCTGGAAGCTTGAGTTTGGGGACAGCAGGGGGAACTTTAAAGTTTGCACATTAAATATCAAAAAGCAAAATTATACCACTGTTATCATTTATCAAATATTTTTGAAGTAAATCGCACTAAATTATTACATATAATACTTGGTTGAGTCTTTGTTTTCCAACTTAAAGCCACCCTCACCCTACGAGTCTTCAATTTAGAAATATAGTACTTTACAAGAAAAGGGTGGTTACTGGCCTCTGAGTTTCTTGCCAGTTATGACAATCACACATGACATCATATGCAAAAAGAGACATGCACATTTAAGAAAAAGATTATGAATATACAGGACCTTGGCAGAAAAAAATAAAAGCCTCCTCTTTTATTCTAAGTATTTGTGTACAGTTTATGAATACTCCATGCAGAAATTCTGAAGATCACATTGAATATCATACCTTTCTCATTCATTCATTCTGCATTTTACTTTAATTCATCTCTATTTCAACCATATATTTTACTGGTCCAAGAAAGAGATAATTGTAGTATTGCATAATTAGGAAGTAATTTATCAAGTGACAATGTTCTCATAACTTTGTAAAATATTTAGATTTTATTTGATATTTGACAACATTTAATGGAAGTTCAAAGGTTGAGAAGATTGAAGAACTGAAAGTAGAAGCACTGACAAGTCTCCCCGGAAGAAGGAGAGTTGTTCCTGCTAACTCTTGGAATCTTTTGTCAGGCAACATGAAGAGGCTTTGCTCAGGTAGCCTTCTCCAGTTCCTCACAGGATGAGAGCCTTTTCTTCCCTGCAGTTGTAGTTTTGATTGAAATTTAATGAGGCAAAAACAAAGTGCTAGTAAATAAGAATTAAAGTAATTAATGAACAATAATCTTTATACCTTCCACTTCTATTTAATTTAAGGGCTTCATGGTGCTTTAATGAAGCCACAGAGGTAACTGCAAGCATTCAAAGGCATAACCTGAGTCAGTAAGGTATGTTCCCAGTTGTGTAATACAGAAGAGATCTGGAAGGAGAATGCTGCAATTCTTGATGCCAATCAGCTAAAACTATGAGAACCATGCCAATTAACTCAATATAGTTAATATGATGACACCAAAATACCATATATTGAGAAACTATTTATTGTCACAGAATCTTTTAGGCACTTTGAATATATTTTCTTACTTAAGCCTTAAAGAAATGGTATGATTTCTTTTTATAGCCTCTGAGTCTCAGAATAGTTAAATATCTTGGGGTTATACTACTAGCCAGAAATGCAGCAAAGAATGAAAGTCAGTTCTTCTGATGCAATGTCATTTTTACTATTTCACTTAAAAAAACAGATTGAAGAATTCATTTAGCTTTTTAACTAGGTTTCAGCATGTTTTGTGAAAACAACAAAGGACTAGTAGAGCAAAGTTCTAGTCTCATTTTATTTTAGTTAGTGTAATTTTAAGAAAAATACAATGTGCTATCTGATGTTTTGTTTCCATCATAATGTAAGAAGAGTAGAATCTCTGTAACATCACTTTGTTAGCTTTTAAATTTATAAAGGCCTGCTTTAATTTATATTTATATATAAGGAAACTACAGAAGCCAAAAAAATTACTAGGAGTAAATAAAGCAAAAGAGGTAATTTTTAAGTTTACTTAATAATATAATAATATATTTCTATTAAAAAGATTATTTCATGGATCAACAATATTTATTAAGCTCCTCATCTATGACAAACTTTGTTTAGTCACTTAGTTAAATAGAGTGGTAAAAAAGGGGCAAGGCCCTTGCTTTCCCTAAGTTTATTCTACTTGAGTGGGAGAGGGGGTTTTGAAGGGAAAGAAGAACATATAATAAGCACATAAAGAAATAAATAATTTAAGACAGTCACAAGTGACATGTGGCCATAGTAGTCTTCTCTAAAGAAATGGCATTTTATGTGAGATATAAATGTTGATGGAGGCAGCTATGTGAGGTGATAGATTAACGTGAATTTATGGCCATACGAAGAGTATTGCAGGCAGAGGAAAGAGAAAACACAAAAGGGCAGAAACTGGAAAGCCAAGGTTGGTTTGAGGAACTTTGAGAGAATCAGAGTGGAAGGTGGAGAGCCATATCAGAGTCAGTCAGTGGGTAGAAGTAGGTTAAGTTCTTTCTGCCTTGGTTACTGATGCCAATGTCCTTTAATAGTACAATTATAATTTTAACACATTTTATAAGTTCATATAGCCAGGTGCCATTTTTAAACTAATTTATCAATCTTAAACAGAAAGTGATATAAAGTGTATTTAAATTCATTTATTACTGAATCCTTACCTTAGACTATATGAAAATTTTTTTAAAAACTTCCACTGAAATAACTCTCAAATTATGCATGCATGTTCTTATTCTTAAGAGAAACAAAACACAAAGGAAAATATTACTACAGTAATAGTGATCTAGAAATTATAGGCTATTAGATATATTTTGTATTATAAAAGTTATGATATTATCTAGATTTAAAAAAGAAAAGAAAAAGCATGGTTGGGGGCAGGGTAGAATTTTTAAAATCTTCAGAAAATAGTTTTTAAGTGGTTTTCCAAAATGTTAAGTTTGACAGGCAGTAGTTCAAGAAATCTTTAAAGGCAATTCTAAAGGAAATTAGAGTTGGCTTAATAAACATTTTCATTAGCTCAATAGATTTCCCTAAGGACCCAGTGTGGCCAACCTATATCTATGCTTTTTCCCACTTTTCTTCCCACTCACTTAAAATGCGATTAGCTTTCAGAAGACACAGAAAATGTGGAAATTAATTTATTCAAGATCATTCTAAATCAGGTATTGTAACTAGTCTATAAATGTCCTTAAGTTTGTTTCAACTATTGATACTTTTTTCAGTATATACTGCTCAATGAGATTGAAATATTAATGTAAATATTAATCAAACCAAGATTTAAATTTATTTATTTATTTATTTATTTATTTATTTATTTTCAGAGAGAGAGGAAGGAGGGGAGAAAGAGAAAGAGAGAAATGTTAGTACACAAAAGAAACATCAGTCCATTGCCTCTTGCATGCCCCCAACCAGGAACCTGGCTCATAGTCCAGTCATGCATCCTGACCAGCTATTGAACCAGTGATATTTCAGTGTGCAAGATGATGCCCAGCCCACTGAGCTACACTAATAAAGACTCAAACCAAGTTTGTAAAGATCTAGACTGGTATTCTCCTGAATCAAATAGCAAATTGCCAAGTAAATGAGTTGTTCAAACACACACACACACACATAAAAAATATTCCAATATTCTTAATTTGGTCAAATTCTTCTTTGCTAACACAAAATCAACAATGGAGATTTGAAGTCTCAAATAATCATAGCTGTTCTGTCCATTAAATAATAATTCAGACCTATGAGGTTTGCCCTAAAAGTATCCATCCATGTACAATGAAAAATAGAGACATTTATTGAAGAAGATACAAGATACAAAAAACATTGTATAGAGCACAATGACACCTCAGTTCCATCAAAGTTATGATTTTCTTGAGGAAGTCTCGTTTATCGGTAGCAGTTTGAACCATGTCACTAACAACTGCAGCATGATGTTCCTTCTGCCCTGGTAGCAGAAGCTGCAGAATGAATTTCGCCACAGCACGTTTCATGCCAAGACCCTGTATCACAATCTCAGACCTAATGGTTTTGGAATCTTCCTATAAGCTTCTAGTTCTCACATTGTCAGTCAATAATCTTTGTTGACTGCAGCCTGTACGTGTTCAGCATTCTCAGATATTCTGCTTTTTGCAGGCATTCCAGAATGTGGATCACTTTCCACAGATTTTTGACCATTTTTGAAGCAATTGTTTCACACTTTTATTTGTGCTGCATTCACTACATCATCCCTGAAGGCCTTCTGAATCATCTGAATAATTTCCATGGAGGAATGCTAAGCTTAATGCAAAATTTTATTCAGAACTGCTGCCCTACTCCTTCAATCATTTTGAATTTGACAGCCACACTGTACACATGCTCATTCAATGGTGTCTACCATCCCTACTGACTACTACAGTGAAGTTGTCATTGTTCACACATGCGCATTCCAGTCCACTCTCCTTGGCTGCCAGGTTATGTCAATGCCATGCAAACTGTTTTTGTTATATTAACAATGGATGGATATTTTTTTGACAAACCTTATGTGTTCCCAGCAGTTAAGACTTGCTTACCAATAACAGGATTATTATCTAAGTCACAGACCTCCATCAGCTTAGCCACTTGAATTCTGTAACAAGAAGGTGAATATTATACCTTCTTATATAGTTAGTAATTTACTATTTTAACATTTAAAATGATTTAAAACAATTTTAATATTTAAACAAGTAGGAATTCTATAATTTACCTTCTTTCTATAGTTTCTGTCTCAAACATGATGATTGAAGCCTATCTAAATGGATTTAGAAAAACAAAACTTCATTTTTCAACTTACTTCTATACACAAATGAGAGACATTTGATTAGAATTAAGGTTGTTATTTAGATATTATAGTTAGGGTTATATTTTATTTTTCTCAAGATTTTATTTATATATTTTTAGAGAGAGGAGAAGGGAGAAAGAAAAAGAGGGAGGGAAATATCAATGTGTGGTTGCCTCTCATGTGACCCCCACTGGGGACCTGGCCCTCAACCCAGGCATGTGTCCTGACTGGGAATCGAAACGGCCACTCTTTGGTTCACAGTCCACATTAAATCTGCTGAGCTACACCAATCAGGCAAGGATTATATTTTCTATATGTTCTGTTTTAGTCACCTTGGGCAGCTATAGCAAAAATACCATAGATGGCTTATAAACAGCAGAAATGCATATCTCACAACTTTGAAGGGTGGCAGTCCAAGATTTGGTTTGGTGAGTTCTGCATTGTTTTCCAAGTTGCAGGCTTATGACTTTGTCTTGTATTCTCATAAATCAGAGGACAGAGAGAGAAATCAAACTCTCTCTGATTCCTGTAAAAGCATAAATTCAATTCATGGGGACTCCACACTCATAATCTTTACCTAATCCTAGTTACCTCCAAAGAGCACCACCTCCTAATACTATTACATTGATGGGTAGGGTTTCAACATGTGAATTTTGGTTGGAGGGACACAAATAATATGGCCATAACACTTCCCAAATCCCAGATTGGCAAAATCTCTTCATTTTCCTATTCAGCTCAGCATTGCTTCATTTTTTTCCCACAAAATCTCAAATCTTTCATTCTAAGTCCAAAGATAAATTTCTGCACAGTGTTTGTGCAAACACCCACTCATACTCTGTAGAAGAGAGGGGAGGAGAATGTCAGTCCACTACCACACCAACTTCTGAACACATGTTGTCCTGAATCAGGACCCTGTCTGAGATCAGAGGTGCTAGTGGCTTGTCTTGACATAGGTCACCTCTGGTGCAAAGTAAGTGTAAGGCTGCACGGCCGGAGAAGGAGAAGAAAGACACAACATAAGGGTTGTGAAAATCATTGGCATTTTTGTCTTTTTATAAAAATTCAGAGAAGGCTTTGATTCATTGTATTTGTAATCTTTTAACAAAGAAGAAATATTTTATGATTTGGGTTGGTAATTACTACAGATGTTTTATTTGGGGGGAGTCGTTGCTTTCGCTTGTTTTGCTTTCAATAGACAGGAACTCTGCTAGAAGATTAGCTTCAATTTGATGGCTAAATCAATGTCACACTTTTGAGAAGATCATATATATGTATAAAATATACAGCAAATACTGTAGCAGAAAGAAGTCAATATTTTGCTATATTTACTCCAAATCTCTCTCTCTTTTTCTCTGTCAAATAAAATATTAACACTCTTATTCCTTTCTCCATCTGACCTCCTCAGAAGTAATTACTATGGCATGCTCAATCTCATTCATTTTTCATAATGTAGCAGTTTTATAAACATAAGGAATATACAGCATTGCCATTTTCTTATTAAATATGCATTTTTTTAAACTTAATTTTCTGAATCATATCCATGTTAATACCTGTTGATTTTGTTCATTTTAACAACTATATCTGTTTTAATCTATAAAAGTACACTATTAAATAAAGTGTCTCACTAAATCTTGAAGTTCAAGAAAGATACTCTTTTAAAATGATGCTTTGAAGTAAGAATGAAAGAGCAATGCAAATAATTGTGAGGTAGTTTAATTAACAAAATTATAAAATATGTACATTCAGAAATGTATCAGTGAAATCACTATGAAAAGCTCAAAACAATTAGTCAAATTCAATTGTCTCAAATATTACTATTTAATATCTACTTCAAGTGCCCTGACTATAAGCCCTCCAATTGGGGTATATATGATAGGCACTAAGTGAAGTTAGAGGCCATTAGCAACTTCCTCAATGGAATAACAATAAACCATAACAAATATTAATATAAATATATAAACATATGAACATACTTTACTTAAAGAGATCTTATCTGAATAGTGTCTTAGTAGACTTGAAATTTTAATGCAATTTTGCATCTGCCAGAATAAAATCTCTGGAAAAGAGAAATTTTTGAGTAAGACACTCTTGACTTGAAAGCCTTAAACCTCATATTATTAAAATTTTACTTTGGAAAAGTTATATTTAAGTTTGCATTCATCAAATATCCTTTATTCCTAGATCAGAGTATATAAGTACTTTATATGCATAATTTATAATTCTCATACAACTTTATGAGATAGGAATCATTATCCTTATTTTTAGCCTCCAATGAGAATTTTGGGGTTTACAGTTTTAAGTATTTTTCCCCAAACCCCACCACCAGTAAATGGTGGGAAAGGAAACAAACCAATGTTTTGGCTTATGCAAATGTCATTACTTAAACATTTAAGCATGTAGTAGATTGACTAGTTTCCCCAAAATTTCTGTCCCCTGCGAATTTTAGAATGTGACTGTACTTGAAAAGGGGGTCTTCACAGTTGTAAATAAAGATAAAATTATTCTGGATTTTGCATGGGTTTTAAATTCAGTGACAGCTATCTTTATAAGAGGAGGAAGGACACAGGTAGAAGGCCATGTGAAAATGGAGGCCAAGTTCAAAGTTACATTTTTGCATGCCATTAAATACCAAGGGCTATCTGAAGCTGAAAAAGACAAGGAAAAACTATTCTTCAGAGGTTTTAGAGAGAGAATGTACCTGTCAATACCTGATTTCGGTCCTCTGGCCTCCTTAATTGTGAGAGAATAAATTTCTGTTTTTTCAAGCCACCCAATTTGTGGTGATTTGTTGTGGCAGGCCTAGGGACTGATATGATGCCATTATTACATCTTTATTGGTAAAGAGGGGCATAATATGTGAACACACAGTGTTAAATGACAAGCACTTTTTAGGTCACCAGGACCTTACTGGGCATTCAGTGCCACATGAAACAAACAAGGGGAATACTGAAGTCAATGAAAACATCTGACCTCATCATGAATTATAATTAATAAGAGGTAAATAAATACATGCACAGAAAGAGATTCCACAGTGTTTTTCATTGAATTGTTATATATATATCATCTATGTATTTTTTTCAAAGTAAGGAAAGTTTGCTTGGTTGATTTTTGTCAGCACAGTGAATATCCATGATGATATGTAGGAGGAGAAAAAAATGACTATTTCTACAATAACTTAGAAAAAGCAAAGAGTTTAAAGAATATTCATGGAAATTATACATGAACATAGCAACTAATATAGAAAATAGAATGGGTTTCAGAGAGAATTAAAAATCCTGTGATTCAAAATTTTTCCAGTTAAATTTAAAATAAGATTTTACTACAAATATTTTTATGACAAACCCATGGAAACAACAAGAACAACAACACTAAAAACCTTGTGCCCATTAGAAGTCATTTTCAAGTCCTCTCTCTGGACAACTGTAGAAAACCACTAATTCATTTTCTCTGGATAGACTTGTCTATTCTGGACATTTCATATATGTAGAATCATACAAAATGTATTATTTTATAACTAACTTATTTCACTTCACATAATGTTTTCAAGGCCCATCCATGTTGTATGTTGTATCAATACATCACCCCTTTTTATTGTCAAATAACATTCTAATGTGGACTCTAGCCAGCAGTATCTGCAGTGTTGTGGGTGAGACAAACCAATTCACACAGACTAACAAAGTCCTGTGGAGAAAAAGGGACACATGACCACTCCCTGAGAGAGCACCCCGACCCTTGCCTGGACAAGCTTTTATTGCTTTTTCATAGCATACATCAAAGAAGGTTTTCATTCATTATGCTCAGGTTTGCTTTAGGTGATTACTTTTTACAGATAACAAAGAAAAGTATGTTATTAATTACTTCTTACAGATTAACAAAGAAAAAATGTTGCAAATGCAAGGGAACAATAAGAGTGATTGGTCTGGTTACACTTTATTCCTTGGGAGAATTAGCACACACTTCAGGAAGTTACGTTAAAGATATGCAGTAAGTGTTTGCTGCTTCTACTCAGGGTGAAGGAGTTTTAGCAAAAGCAAACCTCAAAGCAGCCTAGGTATAATGCAGGCCTGGTTTCCCACGGGAAAGCCAATCCATGGGTTTGGCTTCCTGTGTGCTGACACGCACCTATTTGTTTTCCAATAGGGCTGGGCTACATTTGCTATTCCATGCGGATAGGTTCCCTATACAGTCCATCATATAGATGTAGAACCACATTCAATATTTCTGTTCATCAATAGATGAGCATTTGTGTTGTTTCTACTATTGTCTATGATGATAATGTTGCTATGACAAAAAAGTATACAAAACTGAAATATGAATTTATTTAAATGCTTTGTCAGTGTACTCAAAATATTTTTAAAGTTGAGTTTATATAACAATTAATACCGGAAAAACTACTTTTCTTTCAAATGTACAAAAATTTGGTAAACATATAGAAATAAATTGATTTATCCAAATACTCTTGATCACTATCTGTAATTATTTATGTTTTTAATATTAAACTTAAGCTTTAAGTGGTTTTACTTATTGAAATTATGCATGTGCAAAAAGTTTATTCTGTCAGAGACACTAGAGGAAGCACAGCCGCCCAAAATATCCATAGCCAACAATTGTATCCCTGACTCTAAAAGTGTGTCCAGAAGAAGCACACTTTCTTCATAGCTTACATGTCAGGAGGGCCTGCCTTCACATCCCCAGTTCCTCCACCTGTTGGTTTAGTGAAGTCATCCAACCCCAAAGATTTCCATAGGTTTTAGGTGCATATGCATATTTTTCTGCTATCTTTGGTCTTCAAGGTCTAAATGATTGTCTTATCCAAACTTTAGCAATATTCTTCTACTATCAGTGCCTTTATTAACATACACCTGCCAAAAGCAGAAAGAGCCATACAAATGTTAAAATGTAGAGACTGTGCATGTATGTGGGTGTACATGTGTAAGAGAAGAAGTGTAGGGTGATAGTTCGGAGAGAATATATTTCTCATCACACAGAAAGCAAATAAAATATGCATGCTTTATTTTCCAGAAGTTTAAAATGTAGTGCTGAAATTAGATTACAGGGGTGTACAAAAGTAGGTTTAGAGTTGTGAGTACATGAAACACAGTTTATTCTTATATTATTATTTATTAATTATTGTATTATATTTGTATTATAACTGTAGACTTACTTTTGCCCATCCCTGTGATGTGTTATTTTATGGAAGATATGGACATAAATAAGAAACATGACAAAAACTTATATCAAAATTTAGAAATAAGTCAGAATAAAATCTATCAGAGTTGTAGAACCTCAACCTATTCTTAGATTAAATAAGAGGCCAGACTACCTTTCCACATAGCCAAGTTTAATGTGACTTCAAGTTAGTGGTTAGAGAGAATGTAATAAAAAATATATATATTCATGCATATTTATACACATATGCATATTTTGGAAACTAGATATGGTATAAAATAACACATTAGAAAAAATATTTCTTAGTTATTTTCATCTCTATAATTCTAGTAGAATTTAGCTGGATTGGGAGTAAAAGGGAGAAAATTGTACTTGAACAATGATTAAAATAAAATTAAAAAAAAGAATTTAAGTTGTACTTTGGAGATCAAAAAGGTATTAATTACAGAAAGGATACAATTCTCTGACATTTTTACATATATTTAATATAAAAGCTACAGTATTATCTATGGCATAAAAATTTTATTTGGGATGAGGTTTTAATCTCTCTTCTCATTTAACCCTATTGAAAAACAAAATGCCTGAAGACCATTAAAATACTTAATGCTTCTCAGGTTACATGTTTTTAAATTGAGGCCCTTGCAATGAGTTATAATAAATTGATAAGAACTTTGACAATTAATGTACAATTGTAGGTTTATATTTATTTTTCCTTTCATAAGGTCAAAAACTTGCATTAGATACTTAGTGGTGTCTGTTATTTTTTAAAATGTTAACAATTAATGTTGTAAATTATATTTAAACAGGGCTAGTCCCCCACATATTAAAATTTAGCAGATAGAATATCTGATGCAAGTAGGCATAGATAATACATTTTAAGTCTACATAGGATATCATACCTTTACAATGATAAATGCAAATGATTTTTTAAAAGATTTTATTTATCAGTGGATTGAGCGCAGGCTGTGAACCAAAGTGTCACAGGTTCAATTCCCAGTCAGGGCACATGCCTGGGTTGCAGGCCATAACCCCCAGCAAACACACATTGATGTTTCTCTCTCTAAAAGATTTAAAAAATCTTTTTTTAAGATTTTATTTATTTATTTTTAGAGAGGGGAAGGGAGGGAGATAGAGAGAGAGAGAAACATCAATGTGCGGTTGCCTCTCACGTGGCCCCACTTGGCCTGAAACCCAGGCATGTGCCCTAACTGGGAATTGAACCTGTGATGCTTTGGTTCACAGCCTGGGCTCAATCCACTGAGCTACGCCAGCCAGGGCTGCAAATTATTTTTCAAAATTTAAAACTAAATGTCATTTTGCTTCTAATAAATGTACACAGATATTTGGAAGAATTGGTATACTTCCAGGGTACAGTGAGTGCCAATAAAAAAAGTCATCTGAGACCATGTTTCATATTTGTTTCTCATGTTTTGCATTGATATTATTAGTTATTTCATAGCAACAAATACCATAAAGCAATCATGAAGACTCCTAGTACTGGACATTATTTACTGATATAATTACAACATGGAAAAGCTTAATGTATTAAATTGGCTTCAATTTCTTAATCAAAATCAACTTTAACTTTACTTTGTATTATCATGTATCTGTTTTTTATTCTTTATTTTATAGATTTTTAAAACTGAGATAATGAAAGAAGAAATAGAGGTTTGTTTTCATTTTTATGAGTGAATCAAAAGATGTGAAACTCTCTCATGAATTGTATAAATTTGTATAATTTCAATCCTTAAATATAACAAAAAATCCAAGAGAAAACTGTAGTTCAATCTCTAGTACTAATAAATGCTTAAAACTTAAATAAGATAGTGAAAAGTGAGTCTCATATTAGGATGATCTCATTACACTCAATCTAAGTTTAACCTAGGAATATGAAGATGATTTAACATAGAAAATTTATTAACAGATTGTGACAGGTTGATTAAAATTGTAAAAATATTTGAATATATATAAAACTCACATTTGATAAAATTGAACTGTTCCTAATAAAAATATGTAAATAAGAAAGAAACCCTTTTAGGTGATAAAGACAACTTATTCTAAACCAAGAGCTTCATTATATTCATAGTAAAATCCCAGAAGAATTTTATCTAGACGTGCAAAATGAGATCCTCATTATCACTTTGCTATTCAATACTGTGCTGGCTGTTCTAGTGGATATAATAAAACATTGAAAAAGAAGTATGGATACGAATTCTAGAGAAGTGACAAAAGAGCCACTGTTATTGAATCAAATGGGTGGCTTTTTCTCAGATATTTTTAATGGCTCTGAATAAATTTAAATTAACGTCCTTCTCACATTTTGCAAATATTTAAATATGGCTAGTTCATTTTAAATGATTACCAAGTATTTAATACAAAATGATGAGAGAGGTACCTGTAAAAAGTAAGGTTTTTATGTGATATCTTATTTTGTCAGATAGAGATTCATATACTGTAAAATTTATACCCAATATTGTATCAGTAAACTCTTTATTTTAAAATAAATAAACTCTAAAATATATTGCTAAGTATATTTGCCAATTGTCAACACAGTGGGGTAAAAGTTAGTTTAGTGTTCTAAGTACATAAAAGTTTTTATTCTTATAGTCTTATTAATTTATTTCCATAAAATATTTATAAATCTAGTTTTGCCCCACCCTATATTTCAAAAGTTTTTTTAATGTAAAATTAAGTCTATTTCACATTTTTGGTTAAAATATTCTTGATTTTCTGAATAATGATGACAGCAGATGATTATTTTCGTGTTGATTTTATATCCACACATTGCAACGTGAGATAGAGTGAATGTTAGGGAGATGATACACGTGTGTGTGCAGACAGCACAGGCATAGGCACAGGCACATTATACTGGTTTTCAATCTCCCATTTTTGTCTCTATGCTCAATTAGTTTATGAACTGTATGGCAAGCATAGCTTTTACTGCTGGTTTTCATGGACCAGAAAGCTCAGCCTAACTAAAAAGCCAGGGAATTTGTAGTGAATTTTTGTGTAATAAAGTAACAAAAAAAAACCCCAATGTATTTGGTAAAATTTCAATGACTTTACCAAAGCAAAGCACCTGTATGAAAAGAGTCATACCTTACTAATTTATCACATGTTGAGGGAATGCCACTTTAACATGCTGTGGCTTCCACCAAATGCCAGATACCAGGAGATCCAAACAGGATAACTTTTAGTTCAAAATACTGTTTCATGCAGTAATGTTGGAACAAATATATTATCCTAAAGCCATCAATCAACAACAACAAAAAAATTAATTCATGACACTAATCAAACACTAGCAATGACTGCATTATTATTGCTATAAATCTGTTAACAATATAATTCTTTAGCTGATATGCTTTATAAAAGTAGTAATTCCATGAATCTAATATTTTGTCCCAATAATAGTTATATAATTAGATGCACTTTTTTTTCTATTGAAAAATGCTTGGGTTCTTTTTCTTTAGAAGATATTTTAGAAATACACTTCTTTTCCACCTAAGCTGCCACACACAAAAATAAAAAACAAAAAAGATTTTTAAAAATCTTTACAAAGTATAAATATTAAAAAGAATTATTACCATATTTTAGTAGAGTCAGGTAAAATTTTTAAGGCATGATCAAACAAGAAAAAGCCAACATATAAAACCAAGGGTTGATGGCAGAGATTATTAATTGGTGTCATTGAATACATCCACAAGGTAGGTGTGAATGTGGTGTGGGTTATACCACTGAAGTGTAAATCTTGCTAAAATCTTAGCAGTTATCATCTGGAGAATAGAAACTGTTAAATAATAATGTGAAATAGAGTCCATGGACTAGGCTAGTATTCAAAAGTGGGCATTGTGTGATTAGAGTGAATTTCAGTAGGAAACTCAAATTTTAATCTAAACCAATTATTTTGCATTTAGAGATAAAATTGTAAACTGTCTTTATCTGAGAAATTTGTAAAAAGTGTATTGTTTAACTTTCATAGTTGAATTCATATTTATCTGGCTTACTGTGGAAGGATTGATCAGAAAACAATGCAAACTTTCTCTCAGCATCTCTAATTCTATATATGGACCTAATGTGTATGTACTGATGATTCTCATATTACATACAAGGCAAGGACAGTCCCAAATTTGGATGTAAATTCATTGAATTTCAAGGTATTTATACACACACACACACACACACACACACACATACACATGTATATATATACACATATATGTATATATATACATGTATCTATTTAATAATGCATAAGCAAACATTAAATAATTCTGAAAAATTCTTTAAACACAACAAAGAAATCACACTTCTATGTTATTTACAAACACACAGACACACAATCATACATCCCACAATATCAAAATACTAGGGACTTAAGGTGCAGGCTCACTGAGTTGATGTTGAACCTAAAAGGTGAATGATTGGAACTTTAATTACTTTGATCCCTCATGCTTGTAGCTGTGTGTCAGCCTAGGCCAACACAAGTGACATGGAACAAAGGCCATGGCTGCTCCAACACAGCAACACATTTCTAATGGCTAATTAATACATGTATTGAATTGAATGCATGCTGGGAACTAAATCTGTAGAAATTTGGGATTTATAGATTTTTTATATATTCATTATATCTATGTGTTATGTGTATCTGTATTGATATAAAATATAGAAATATAAGTACATAAATTTAGGTTAATGTATATCTTACATATATATGGCAAATATATGTTGGTTGAGAGACAAAAGTAGAATTTTAAAATTAGAATATTTAAATAAAAATATTATTTTTATATCAAGCAATAAACTGTTTTTAATTTATTTGTTAAAAATATAGGCAAATTATTGCAATATTATATATATGAACTTTATATATATATATAAACTTTACATAAAATTGAAATTATTATTTGGTTGACTGCTTTTTAAAAAAATGTTTTCCCCAGTGGTTTAATGTAATTTGCATTTGGAAGTATGAAAGTGTAGAGGATTTTGAATAAGTGAAAATAATGCTATTATTATTTTACTTCACTCTATTTTCTCAAACTGCAAAAATACCTTTAAGATTTGCAGAGATTTTTAAGAAGAATGAATAAAGGAGATGAAAACTTACCTTCTGTTCAAATAGTATAAATCAATTTCCAACAATGCTTTGAAGTTTTTGAATTTTAGAGATTTACCATTTTGTGGTTCTACAGAAAAGAGCATAGCTAAAAATCTCCTTAACTTACTATTATAAGTTATAACCACAGGCCTGTTCATTCTAGACAGCACTTTGAGTTAAAGGCTGGAACCACTTAGCAATATGAACTACTTTTCTCAAAGGTATAACATCATCAAAGATACTGTGTTTTCTATCATTGGTGGTGGCACTAAAAAGAGAAAAAAAAAGTATTAAGTTTAATTAGTTATATTTACTGTTTAGTATGCTATTGCATATTTTAGCATTTTTCACAAACGTAGATTATTTTCTTATCCCTTCAAATATAAAATGCCTTCTTATGAAACTTTTTCTATGTAATTCTCTAATTTGGTCCTAATTTCCTAGACACTGGAACTAAAGTATGTCCATATTTTCTATCCTTTCTATCTTTTCTTTTTGCATCACAATAAAATAACTCGAGTACTTTTTTATACAGCACAATCAGTCCAAAACTTCATCAAGTAGTTCCTAGGAGCTCTAGGGAATGCAGACATCTCCTGAAGATACATATGCATTTCATCTCTGGCTATGAACTGCCCTTCCCAGGCTTTTCTGTGCCACTTAAAATGCCTGCATTAAATAACACCTTAGAAACTTAATATCGTATCACCCCCAAAAATATCATTAACGAATTAAAGTGCAGAAATGAAATGTTGAAGATCATTTAGTAAATTTCCACTCCATTGTAGTTCATTGCTTTTTTCCCTTAGTTTTGGTACATCCTTATTGGCTATATATTTTTTCCCTTTATCTTCTAGACTCATTCCTCCTTGGGCACCTTCACATTCAGTTCCTTACTTCCCTCGGTCTCCTGCAGACTTTCACTATAAGATGCTGAAGATTCCTTCTTAATATACAAATTATCTCTCTCCTGAGATGCCCATTTCACACTATTCAATTGGTATAACCTTTCACACTACAATGAAAAAACTTATCAACCTCTTATAGTGGTTGACAAGGGTTTAACAAAGGTTAACAAAGGTTAACAAAGGTTAAGGGTTAACAAAGACAAAAACAAAAAAAAAACAAAACAAAAACAAGGGGCATAGGAAATGTTTTGAAGGTGATAAATATGTTTGTTACCTGATTATATTAGTGGTTTCATGGGTTTAAGTATATCTCCAAAATCATAAAATTGTATGTATTAAATATGCCCAGTTTTTTATATATAAATTATATCTCAAGCAAGCTGTTATTATTTTTTAAAATGACATAATTAAGAGAAATAGAAAAGTCTAGAAACACAATGAGAAATATTGGCAAACATTTGTTGGGAAATGACAAAATAAACAGACAAAATTTTAACACACACATAGAAACAAAACCCCATAATTAACAAACCTGACCTAAAATCATAATGGCAATAAATAAAATGTTCTAGAATGAATATTACTGGAAATAAGACATATACAAACTTTTGGTTTTTACTGAAAGCCATGCTTATAGAGAAAATGATAGTCTTAAATTACTGCATTAGAAAACAAAGAAATGAAAAATATCAATGTCCTAACTATTCAATTGAAGTAACTAAATATATATACATATATATAAGTGCATATACATATACACATACTTATATGTGTATTCTTATATATGTATATAGCTATATATATACTTATGTGTATATACTATAGACTAATATATACAATTTATATATGTGTATTAGTATATATATTATATAAGTATATAAATTCTATAAATATATATTTATATATGAATGTATTTATAGAATCCATACATGATTCTATAAATATATTAGTATTTATATTTTATGTGTATAGATTATACATACATACTTATAAGTGCATAAATACATATTTATATATGTATACAACAGACATATATAACTATATACATATTATAAATAAAATGTTATATATATATATATATATCTGTCTGAGAAAATGTCCAGCTATTGAAATATAATGAGAACAGTTTGAACAACATTGATGTAACCTGACAGCGAAGGTCAGTGGACTGGAATGGGCATGTGTGAACAATGACACCTTCACTGTACTAGTCAGTGGGGGTGGTAGGTACCATTGAATGAATATGTATACTGTGTGGCCATCACATTCAAAATGACTGAGCGAGTAGATAGATCAACTAATCTGCATCATATTGTGTGTTAAGCTTGAACATTCCTCTGAGGAAACTATTCAGATTATTCCGAGGCATTTGGGGAAAATGAAATGAGTACAGCAAAAATAAAAGTGTGGTGTAAATGCTTCAAAGATGGTCAAGAATCTATTGAAAGTGATCCACATTCTGGAAGGCCTGCAACAAACAGAACACATGAGAATGTTGGATGTGTATGGGTTGCAATCAACAAAGGTTGGTGACTGACAGTGTGAGAACTAGAAGCTGATCTGGGGATTCCAAAAACTACTGTGTCTGAGATTTTGACACAGGATCTTGACATGAAATGTCAAGAAATGTGTCATGGCAAAATTTATTCTGCAGCTTCTGCTACTGAGCAGAAGAAACACTGTGCTGCAGCTGCTAAGGACTTGATTCAAACTGCTGCCAATGAACCATATTTCCTCAGGAAAGTCATAACTGGAGATGAATCATGGGTCTATGGCTATGATCTTGAAACAAGGACCAGTCATCCCAATGGAAGTCTCCTGATTCTGCACACCGAAAAAGGCATGGCAAAGTCACAGTGAGATCAAGATGGTGTTAATTTTTTTTTTTTTATTTTTTTTGCAGAGGGGGAAGTTATCTTCATCACAAGTACACCCCTCCAGGCCAAACAGATAATAAGGACCTCAGTGGTCTTCGTCATTTGGGAGATGCAGTACAATGAAAGTAGCCACAGCTATGGCAACTGGTGACTGGCAGCTTCATCACATCAATGCACCCACTCACATATCACATCTCAAGTAGAGATTTTGGTGAAACATCCAATCACCCAGGTGACTCAGCATCCCCTACAGCACAGATTTGGTGTGCTGAATCTTCTGGCTTTCCCCCAAACAAAAATCATGTTGAAAGGAAAAAAAATTCAGGCCATTAAATAGATTTCAGACCATTGAAAACTATGGGGAAATTGATGGCAATTGGGAGAACTGCGTGATATCCTTTCAAATATGTTTACTTTGAAGGTGACTAAGGTGCCATTGTCATATGTACAATGTTTCTAGTATCTTGTATCCTATTAAATAAATGTCTCTATTTTTCATATTACATGGCTGGATACCTTCTGGGCATCCCTTGCACAGAGAAGGAAATAATTAAGTTAGCTGAAACAAATAAAACTGAAATTAAACAAAAAATGAAGATATTGGTAAAGTTAAATTTGTGTTTTTTTGTAAGTAAGTTACTAAAAATGGAGGTCTCAAATTGCCAAAATTAAGTATGGAAAACAGGATATAACTACTTGAAACCAATAGAATAAGTAAAATTTGTAAGGTTTCTATATATGATGGTAATTGTGAACTATATATCTATACTCTAGGAAAAGGTAATTAGAAAATTATATTGAGGACATCAGTTACAATAATTACAGAATAACTAATAGGAAGATTATAACAAATAAAGTCTATTTAAAAAAAATTCATCCTTACCCAGGGGCATGGTTATTGATTTTTAGAGAGGGGGAAGAGAGGCAGAGAGAGAGGGACAGAAACACCAGCATGAGAGAGAAACATTGATCAGTTGCCTCTGGCTAATTTCCCAATTAGGGACTGAACCTGAAAACTATACATGTTCTCTGGGAATCGAACCCATGACCCTTTGGTATACTAGCCAACACACCACCCAACCAAGCCATACCAGCCAGACCTAAAATATATGACTGCCTATTTGCTCAAAAGGAGAATGTTGATAAGAAAATTGACAATACTTTTTAATCACCTAAATGCTAACCTGTGGGGTTTTAAGTTTCAATAAATCCATTGCACCAATTTGTTCTTCTTCAGATTATGCTTTTGCCATTGAATTTAAGAAATTTTTGCTAGTCCAAGGGAATAAAATTTTTCTGTTATATTTTCTTATAGAAGTTGTATATTTTGAGTTAATTTTGCTTTTTGTGTAAATTGTAAATTTGGTATGCTTGTGAAAAAGAATATGAAGCCCTGGCTGATGTGGCTCAGTTGGTTGGAGCATTGTCCTAGAGACAAGGGGTTGCAGATTCAATTCGCAGTCAGGTTATGTGCCTGAATTTCAGATTTGGTCCCTGGTCCAGGTACAGGCACATGTGATCCCAATACAGATACTTACCATCCCGGTCCCAGTCCTGGTCTGGGTGCACACAAGAGGCAATCAATCGATCCTTCTCTCTTATATCGATGTCTCTCTCTTCTTTCCTCTCTCTCTAAAAGCAATGAATAAAATGTCATCAGGTAAGGATTAAATATATATGTATATATAGAATCTCACTTTTTCCTCATAATTTGTTGAAAATGTTATATTTTGTCCATAGCATTTTCTTGCAAATATGTAAAAAAATAAATTATCTGAAAGTATGTGAATATATTGGTGAACCCTCTATTCTGTTTTATTGAAATATATTTTTATTTTGGCAAATCTACACTTTATTGAAAACTGTAGCTTAAAAATAAAACTTGAAACTAGTTAGTGTTAGTTCTACAATTTTGTTCTTTTTAACTAAATTTATCGGTGTGACATTGGTTAATAAGATTATATAGGTTTCAAGTGCACATTTCTATGATACATGATATAAATAGTGCAGTGTGTGCCCACCACCCAATGTTAAGTCATCATTCTTCAGAATATATTTTGCTCCCCCTACCCTCTACCACCCCTGACCCCCTTCCCTCTGATAACTGCCACACTGTGATCTGTATCTATGAGTTCTCATTTGTTTGTTTTATTGCTTACTCATTTGTTGCTATCAGTTTTATATCCCACATATAAGTAAAACTGTATGGTTCTTAGCTTTTTCTGACTTATTGCACTTAGCATGATATTCTCAAGGTCCATCCATGTCGTATCAAATGGCCGTATTTCATCCATTTCTTATGTATAAGTAGTATTCCATTGTATATGTATACCACATATGCTTTATCCAATCATCTCTCAAAGAACATTTAGGTTGCTCCAATGTCTTGGCCACTGTGAATAATGCTGCAATAAACATAGGGGTGCATATGTATTTGCAAATAAATGTTTTCAAATTTGGGGGGTAGATATCCCAAAAAAGGGATTGCCAGGTCATATGGTAAGTACAGTCTTCATTTTGAAGAACTGCAGTACATAGGGGCTGCACCAGTTTACACTCCCACCAGCAGTGGATGAGGGTTCCTTTTTCTCAACTACCTCCAACACTTGTTATTACTTTTCTTGTTGATAATAGCTATTATAACAGATAAGAGGTGGTATCTCATTGTAGCTTTGATTTGCATTCTCCTAATAACTAGTGAAGTTGAGCATCTTTTCATATACATATTGTATGTCTTCTTGGGGGAAGTGTGTGTTCAGGTTCTCTGCCCATTTTTTTAATTGGATTGTTTGATTGTTGTTGGGTTGTATGAGACATTTATATACTTTGGCTATTTGTTGTTTTCTTGATGTTGTTTTTGTTGTACTAGGCCCTTTGCATTCCCTTATAAATTTTAGAATCAAGTATTTTAGAATATTGAGATGGCTCATGTAACTTTTTGAGGGATACTTAGCTGTTAGAATCAGTTCTGTGGCTAGAATTTTATTTCTACCCATATCCCACTTTCTGAGTGCTTACTGTGTGACAACATTGAGTTTAACACTGGGTGTACAGAAATGACCAAAGCAGACCTTCTACATCATGAACATCGTTCTATATGGTTATAGGTTTATTGGCTTTAAACAAAGCCAAATCGTTCAGGCCAAGGCAGTGTAGTCCCCACTATTTTCCAAAGCAGCAAGATGCTGCAGTGTTGTGGACTAGGATGGACTAGGACTAGTTTTTTATTTGTTTGTTTTTCGTTGCCAGGGGAGGGTTTTATTCTTTCATTAGGGAAAGTCTCCTGGATCATTCTCAGCCTCCTACACCAATTTCTTATCCTATTATAATTCATTTGCACAGAGTTAAATCATTTATAAAAGACTTCACTCCTGGTAAAGTTTGTTGTTGTGGAAAATTTTGTGTTTGCGTATTATGGCTTTTCACGTAATTCCTCTTCCTCTTCCTTTACCACTTAAAAGTCTTATTTAAAGTTGCATTTTTATATACCAAAAATGAACTATCAGAAAGAGAAACTAAGGAAACAATCCCATTTACAATTGCATCAAAAATAATAAAATACCTAGGAATAAATTTAACCAAGGATGTAAAACACCCCTGCCTGGAAAATTATTAGATACTGCAGAAAGACATGGAAGAATATACAAATAAGTGCCATCACATAGTGGTGCATACCATTCTTTCAAATTAATGTGTTGATAAATTCCCACAAGTGGAATCACTATGTCATAAGGCAGTTCCATTTTTAATTTTTTGAGGTAACTCCAGAATGCTTTCCACAGTGGCTGCGCCAGTCTGCATTCCCACAAACAGTGCAGAGGATTCCTGTTTATCCATATTCTTGCCAGCACTTGTTTGCTACTTTACTGATGACAGCCACTCTGACGAGTGAGAGGTCATATCTCATTGTGGTTTCAATTTCTGTTTCTCTGTTAACTGGCCATCTGTATGTCCTCTTTGGAGAAGTATCTATTCAGGTACTTTGACCATTTTTTTCAATTGGATTTTTTTGGTGTTGAATTTTATAAGTTATTAACAGTTTTGGATATTAACTTGTTATCAGATATATGGTCAAATACGATTTCCCATTCAATGCGTTGCCTTTTCATTTTGTTGATGGTTTCTGTTGTTGTAAGCCAGTCAGAAGAGAAAAGTGCCACATGATTTCACTCATATGCAGAATCCTATGAACAAATTGAACTAACCACCAAAATAGAGACACACTCATAGATAAAGAGCAGGATGACAGCTCATGGGGCTGTGTCTTGGGGGTTAAGAGATCAAGCAAAAAAGAAAAAAACTCAAAGACATGGACAATAGTGTGGTGATTTCAGGGGCAGAGGGTGGAAGTGGAAGAGTGTATAAGAAGAATAAATGACCATGGAAAATTATAATGACAAATTATTAAAAATAAAAATGCAATTAAAATGTCATGGAGAAACAGTGAACAAGAGAAGGTAATCGAACTCAGCTGTGTCAATGCTGCACCATTAATTCAGGATATCACTGGGAAAGAAACTTTAATGACCAGTGTCTGTATTTGGGTAATGTTTGTGTGTGTGTGTGTGTGTGTGTGTGCTTTCTTTGTGTTTTGCTATTTCTTGGTTGTTGGATTTTTAAAGGTCGCATTTTTAAACACCACACAATTAATAAAATAAGCATATGTACCCCTAGTAAAGAAATTCTTGAAGCATCTGTTGCTAAATTTTCTTAGCTTAATTTTCATTTTTCTTGTAGAAAATTACATTTTAGACTTCTCTATTTTAATCAAGGTTATGATGAAGAAGTACTAAAATTTAAATCTATTGATAATAAATATAATTTTTAAATAATTAGTAATATGGTAAATATATAGAATGATCAAAATATATACCTAGTGAAATTAAAGCAGCTTGTAAAAGCTCTAATTAATGGCAATATTGGGAACTGTTTAAATCATTCAGCTATGTTGAAACAGAAGATATATGTTCAGAAAGAATACCTTCTTACCCTTTGTGTGAATAATTAGTTACCCATATTTGAAAAAAATGCTACAATTTATCAGGGAATTTGAGTTATCTATTTAAAAGCTATGCTATATTATAGATGTCAAAAGCACCTTAACTTCTCAGAGTATGAAGAAAATACATGAAATATCAAATTCAATGTTTTGCCTATTTTAAAATATTAATAATGTACCAAATAATACATGCCTAGCTAAGTAATGACCTGCACTTGATGCCATTTTGATAACAAAGGTAAATGAATAAGCTTGACGATTTCGGATAACCATAAATATTTGAAAACAATTACAGTGTGTATAAGAAGATACCCAACCGAGTTTCATTCCTGCAAATAGGTTAAACTGATTACGTAAGAAGGTTAAAATTGAAGTAACATTACCTATGATTAATGTATGATATTTCATTCACCCCCAAGAATAAACTGCTTATGAACTAAGGAATTATTTTTAAAAGGATAAAAGCTGAACAACAGCTAACCTGAAAAAGAAAACCATATTTTGGACATACAAAACAACATAGAATTATTAAGGAATGAGGGGTTTCAAAAATATAGAAAAAATACCTAGTTAAATAAATAAATATCTGTAGTACTACCAAGCCATTAGTGTAACTTTAATTTGACAAAATTAATTAATTTTAAATATCTTAATAGGGAAATGACAGAATGAATTTTGACTATTTGATATCACTTAAAATGTATTAGAACCTCTGTTAATTTTTTCACAAAAGATTTGTTGCAATAACTGATAAAATAAGATTTTAGTAAAATGTTTCAATATGTAATAAAGAAGAAAGACATAGTTCTTCACTACCTCAAGTATGCTGGGATTTCTTATAGAATCCAAAATTTCAAAAATAATAAAGAGAATAATTTTTAAATTCATATAATACTGCAGTTATATCAACTCAGGTTACTATCCACTTTATTTGTGTTTAATGACTCATAATCACAAGTGCACATGTTCTGTTACAAATAAACCTGGAATACAAATGTGGGAATGACACTGCAGAGTGTAGCTGGAAGTTTCCAATGAACAGGTGGTAACAAGGCAGAAATATTTCACTGACACAGTCTCTAAAGTAACATTTCCACAATCACTGGAAATAAACCCAAAGGAAACTAAGTGAATTTCAGCAAATGATAGTGTTCCATAAAGACTCTCAAATAAATGTACCATAATTTCTGAGAATCCAATGAGCTCTCAACAGAACATTAAGGGTATATAGTACATCCTAATTCTCTTTCACTTCTTATAAGGTATTTTTTAAAAAGCAAATAACATAACATTTACCATCTTAACCATTTTTAAATTCACAGTTTAGTAGCATTAGATATATGTTCATGTTGTTGTATAACAGATTTCCAGAACTTTTTCCTTTTGTAAGACTGAAAGTCTGTACCCATTAATAACCCCTTTCCTTCTCTTCAGCTCATGGAAACCACTATTCTACTTTCTGTTTCTATGACTTTGATAACTTTGGACACCTCATATTAGTAAAATCTTACAGTATTTTTTTTTTTTGCTGACTGGCTTGTTTCACATAGTATAATGCTTTTCATGTCCATACATGTTGTAGCATGTAACAGGACATCCTTTTTACCTCTAAATAATATTCCACTGTACATATATACCACTTTTCCTTTATTCATTCATTGGCTGATAATATTTGGGTTGCTTCCATCTCTTTGTTCCTGTGAATGTTTCTCCTATAAACACATGTGTGCAAATATCTCTTTGAGATCCTGCTTTCAATTATTTAAGAAATGTACCTAGACTGGGAATTCTGGATTACATGTAAATTCTATTTTTAATATGTTGATGAACACTTTTACTGTTTTTATTAGCAGCTGCATCATTTTACAAACCCCCAACAGTGTACAGGAGTTCTAATTCCTCCACCTCTTCACAAGGTGCATATGTTTTGATATGGAAAATTATGTAATAAATGATCAAGTCAAGTGAGAGATCTCAGCATCCATACAATTTCTCTAAACTAGGGTTGAGCAGGCATAAATATGTGTTGAAATAGCATTCTATGCAATGTATATCAGATATATATGAGTTGAATTTCTTGTCCAAAGTTCTGTGGGATTTCAAGTTCAATCCTAACCAAATACAGAAAGGATGTTCCTGAAAGTTGTGAAGGTGAAAGGACAGGTGTTGAGGAATAGGGGGATGGCCAGGAGGGTGTACCATAATGGGAACTTCAACAAGCTACATACAGTATAAGAATGCTGGGAGCATTACAGTTAATAAAATAAATAGTGTGGGCTTGAAATGGGAAGTGGAAAATATTAAGAAACATGTTTATTTACTTGACAGTGTGATATGATACAGACACAGGCTTTGGGCTAAAAAACCTGGGTTTTGCCACCTGATCAACGTTTTGTGACATTTGACAAGAAAATCAGTCCCCTTAATCACAGTGTCCTCATGTGGAATTAGGGATAAAACAATTCGTAGATTTTTACTAAGAATTAAATGGGAAAAACCATTATAAACTAGCCTAGCATGCTGTCATATACATAGTAGCTACTCTATGGCTTTTATTTGCCCTTCCCCCATTTATGTTTGGTATATTCTTACTCTTCCATTTTAATATCCAATGAGCCCTAATCTGCAGCTTCTGGCTCAAAAACCTCAGTTAAAAATATTCCTTCAATATAACATAATATAGTACATTGGAAGCAAGTGATGACTTTCCAAGGGTATATATTTTTTACATATAGTCTCCATATTGGTGCAGAAATTTATATTGAGAGATAAAACATTAGATAACATGTTAACATCTTGGAATACAGATGAATTTTCTCTATAGACATCTTAGTAAATTCAGCTGCATTAAAAGTAATTTAAAAGCATTTTTATAAAACACAACCAAGATATCAAATCTATAGGGTTTTGAAAGTTAAAATCAGAAGATACTAGTCAAAATTCATGGTTAAATGTTTAGAAGATCAGTTATTATTCTTTGTAAATTTTTGAAGTTATTGTTTCCTTTGGAACAAATCATTATGCTAAAATGTTCAGAATATCCATGACTGGACACAGAATCTGTGGTGATTTCTGAGATTTTATTAATGGATTTATTATTTTTATTCCAATTTTCCACAGATTAGGTCTTTAAAAATATTGTTGTGCTGAGCAATTGTTTTGATTTCTTTAGAAAAAAATGGTAAAATAACTGATTCTGTTTCCCCTGCATTGGCTACAAGGATGGCTATGATCAGATTTTCAGCCTTCTGGCTAAATATATAAAATATTATGAAATGTTCTATGGTACTTATTTGTCAAGGTTTTATTTTTTTTAATTTTCTTCTATCCTTACTTAACCTGTCTTCTACATTTTTTTATTAATTTTATAAATGATGAGTGACACATAACACTATTTAAGAATGAGATAGAGATAAAAATGAACACTTCAATCAACAAGTATATTTGAATTTTACACTAAAATATAAAATATAAAAATATAGGCGCTTATTGCTTTTGTACAACTTCTGTAAAGTTTGAGCCAAATAGTCTTTCTTTAGTAGTTATTTATTTACTGCTTTACTCATCAGTGCTTTTTTCTTTTTTTAATTAAACATGTACTACTGGTACAGACAAGAGCTTCAGTCATATGTGTGTTCAAGTTTATGTGACATACACCTTAAATATATTGTCAGTAACATGAAGAAAACATCTGCTCAAAATGTCCTTAAAATAATCAGGTGATTAGATTGAAAGATGCCACATGCTCACCCAATCGACATCACTGTTTCCTTCAGTCTATGAATTTTTGGAAAGCTTCGACCTTTCATTACTAGCTTACCAAAGACAGTTAACAATGGAATAGGATAAAAAACAGAAAATAGTAATAATATATTTAATGAATAAAACTTTATGATTTTTCCTGTGCATTTTAAAACATGATATTTTCCCCTTTATTACCAACATTGTATTTTAATAACAGTGCTGACGCATTCTAAAAGTTCCTGCATAAAAATGAATATTAACAGTCATCAAATAAATAAGTTTTTCTAAAAATAACCATAAAGAAGATAATAGCTCACGTTGTTTTTTAAATCATGCAAGCAACTTAGTATATATATTCAGAGATTTGGTAATCATCATCAGTTCTATTCAACATACTTCAAAAGTGGAAGAAATAATAAGTTAAACTGACATTTATTTTCTTACATTCATAAAGAGGAAAATAATGAGTTATCTACTCAGCAGACTGTGACCATTGTTAGAGGCCCATCTGAATCTGTGAACACATAGAAGACTGTCTACTCAAACTAAAAGACAGTTCCCTCATTATCTCTTCTTTTCTTCAACACAAATTCAATGATAACATGGGTACATTCACATTATAAGGTAGAATACTCCTTTGCCAATAGAAATGTATCTCAATATTATAAAAATGTAAACTAATCATTGTAATTCAAAAGGATTATTCACATTCAAAGAAGAAGCTGAAGTTATTTTACTTTTGTAAACTCTGTTTTGAATAATAAGGTTCATTAAAATATAGATAGATTATAATGTTACTGGTTATTATGCATCCGTGAATACCTAATCAAATTAAAACTTTTGGTAAAAATCTCACTTATCATGTGGTTCAGGTTGCTGAGGTTGGCCTCCCTCTTGTAATGGGGAAGAGTTGCACAAAATGTTTACTTTGATAGTGGTCATATCATGTTGAAAACAGGAATTGTGGAAGAGATTTGGAATATCTGGGAAGCTTGATACCTACCAAAGAAGTAGAGGAGAGGACAGCTCCTCTCAGATAAACCAATAGCTAGTTCATTTCTGCATTAAAATATTTTGGCTGATAAAATCAGTGCAACTGACTTCCCCAATAGAGAAAATATCCACTCCTAACATGGAGTTTGATATTTTCAACCTAAAACTCTTTTTAAATGAGATTTAAAGAGAGGAAAACTAAATTTTGATTTATTCTCTTTAAAGCATAATGGAGACCAGCAGTATCTACTTCTATATAATTATTGTGAATTTATACATATGTTGGAATGTTTAAAGTTGTCCCGGAAGTTCCTAAGCCTCTCTTCATTTTTTTTGAATTCTTGTTTTTTCATTCTGTTCTGGATGAATGTTTATTTCTTCCTTCTGCTCCCAAACATTGATTTGAGTTCCTATTTCTTTCCCCGATGTTGGTTCCCTGTATATTTCTCTTTATTTCACTTTGCATAGCTTTCACTTTTTCCTCTATTTTGCAACCATACTCAACCATTTCTGTGAGCATTCTGATTACCAGTGTTTTGAACTCTGTATCTGATAGGTTGGCTGTCTTTTCATCGCTTACTTCTTTTACTTGAGTTTTTACCTGTTTTCATTTGGGCCATATTTTTTGTCTTGGTGCCACTATTATGTTGTAAGGGGCAGAGCCTTAGGTTTCACCAGGGTGGGGCAACCCAGGTCACTGCCCTGTGGCACTAATATTGGAATCACAGGGGTGGTAGATGAAGAGGAACAGGAAGAAATTGAAAAGTTATTTGAAAAAATAATGAAGGAAAATTTTCTGAATCTGGCAAAGGAAATAGACTTCCAGGAAGTCCAGGAAGCTCAGAGAGTCACAAAGAAGTTGGACTCAAGGAAGAACACACCAAGGCACATCATAATTACATTACTCAAGATTAAAGATAAAGAGAGCATCTTAAAAGCAGCAAGAGCAAAGGAGATAGTCACCTACAAAGGAGTGCCCATAAGACTATCAGCTGATTTCTCAAAAGAAACCTTATAGGCAATAAAGGGCTGGAAAGAAGTATTCAAAGTCATGAAAGGCAAGGACCTACATCCAAGATTACTCTATCCAGCAAAGCTATCATTTAGAATGAAAGAGCAGATAAAATGCTTCCCAGATAAGATACAGCGAAAGGAGTTCATCATCACCAAGCCCTTATTATATAAAATGTTAAAGGGACTTATTAAGAAAAAGAAAATGATCAAAGCTATGAACAGTAAAATGACAACAAACACAATTATCAACAAGTGAACCTAAAACACACACACACACACACACACACACACACACACACACACAACCTAAGCAAACAACTAGAATAAGAACAGAATCACAGAAATGGAGATAAATGGAGGGTTATCAGCAGGAAAGGGGTAGGGAGAGAATGGGGGAAAAGATACAGGGAATAAGAAGCATACATTGTAGGTATAAAATAGAGATGGGGAAGTCAAGAATAGTATAACAAATGGAGAAGGCAAAGAACTTATATGTATGACCTATGGATATGAAATAAGTGGGGGAATGCTAGAGGGAGGGGGTGTGCAGGGCAGAGGGGAATAAAGTGGAGAAAACAATGGGACAACTATAATAGCATAATCAGTAAAATACATTCAATCCCCCATAAAAAGATAAAATTAAATGCATTTTGATACTGAGAAAGAAAAGAAAGAGAAGTTAAGAAAAAAAATCCCGTTTATTATACTATAGCAATAACAAAAAATAAAGTACCTAGGAATAAATTTAACCAAGGACATATAAGATCTATACCCAGAAAACTACAAAACAATGAAGAAAGAAAATGAGGAAGATACAAATAAGTGTGAATCTATACAAATTCACCATTGCTAGCCTCTCTGTGTCTAAAGTAGATATTTGTAGGTATGAGAAACAGAAAGATTACTGGCATAGTATAAGAGGCAGTTGTCCTATGATGATGAAGAAGTGTTTATGTGTGTTTGACTGGATACATTCTTCACTTTGTTACCATATGTGCAACATGGTCAGATGGTTAATGAGTTTTCAGGGCTGAAATGCATCTGGTCCAACTTTAAACTTATGGTTTATAATACTTCACTGGAAAGCATGTAATTAATCTTTCAGTGGATAATCTACCATAACTCCTAAGCTAATTAAGAATAGATATTTTTAACAGGATTTAAAAATTAAGTTTTATATAGGTTAAGGGGGAAACAAGCCTCCACATTGATAGAAAGGTGATATAACATCTCAAAGAAAATTGAGCACCTCCATCCTCTTTCATCCAATCCTGTTGATAGAAATGTGCCTCCTTATCGACTGTATGCTGTTGAATAGTCTTTCCCTTAGGAAAATAATAGTCTCTTATTCATCTTTGAAGTCTGAGCATCTGGCATAGAGTAAAACTAGAAAAGGTTTTATGTTCTTATCAAGAGATTTGTCAAAATACTAAGGAAGTTAATTCAGAGAGATTATACCTTAAAATCTATAAATGTACACAATGGACCAATTTATGTATATGTTAATATATAAATATAAAACACTGTTGTATATAGTTTACAAATGAAAAAAGGCACAGACATATATAAAGTCTAAACATATATAAAGTCCAGCTGATATTTATGTTTCAGTTGTGTTTCAAATGAAGAGAATTTATTGCTAAAGCTCAATTTTTTAACAGAATGATATATGAGCCACAAAACAGTTCCTTATGTGGATATAACATGCTTTCTTTAATCTTTCTAATTTTCCCAATCACATTGGCTTTTCTAAATATAATTATAAATAATAAATGTGCAATATATTACAAAGTATAATTCATATTCTAATAAAATTCCCACAAGTCATATTAGGAAATCATATGATATGTGCCTTTCTTCTTGCTCAAAGTGCAGAATTTCTTTGTAAAGCATAATAATTTATAACACCAACAGTATTGTAAAAGTTGCAGATTTTTATTTGCTGATTACATTTTTGCTTTCATTTTATATTCATGCTATTTGAAAGTATGTCTTCTTGTCTATAGTGTGTTTCACATCAATTTGTATGACCCAATTAATTATCAGTGACACTAGAATCTTATTATATTATCTGTAAATTTGCCCAGTTTTTATTTATTTTTTAATGTACAGTTTTAAAAATAGTTTTTGGTTTCAAATCAGTTTGCTTTTATTAAAGAACTCTATTTTGTTTAAGTTCAAAATATTTTTACTCCATAAATTTGAAAATAATGTATTATTATTTTCTATTTGAATTAATTTTCTGTTTCTTTAATCTAACAGAAACACAGTTGGGATTATTGGACAAAATCACCTCTTTTAATTTGAATATAGGTCTTGAAATTATTTACCCTCTTCTAGTTCTCAGGAGGTTGCTTACCACAATATCTTGCACAGTCTTTACAAAATAAAGCATTCCTAACAAATATTTGTTAAATTTGAATTTCATACCTGACAAATTGAAAATGTTCATTAAAAATATACTTATCAATTTATTTATTCCTTTATAGGTAAATTATTAATACAACAATTATTTAAAACCAACTTTCTGTCAATCACAATGCTAACTGTCCAAGAAATAAATATTGTTAAATATATGTGTCACTATAATTATACTATAATTATAGTAGAGTATATGGAATATATACAAAAATACATATAATTAAAAATTAAAGTCATTATAGTTATAGACTCAACTGGGGAGAAATGAGAAAATTAAAATCTACACCATACCTCAGTATCCACACTAACTCGCAGCTACTTAGATGGTATTAGATACTGCCAAACCTATTTACTATTTTATTAAATCATCAAACATAAAATGTCAGAATAATAATATGTATTATTATTAATATTTCAAGTTTTTTTAATCAAAGTTACTAGGGTGATGCGTTATGGGTAGAAAATCTGAATCTACCATCATAAAGTCAATTTATTGTGCAAAGAATAATAGATGATCTTAATCTGTTCCTTATACTTAGAGAATGCTTATGGCAACAGCAGTGTATGATGGGGTTAAGACAAATGTTGCAGAGCTCTTTGTGGCTAGTAGAGATGTATTTGGGTTATTATTCTTAATTTTGTTTATCTTCTACTTACATTACATTGAAGCGGTTTTGGTCTATGTACTCCACCCTCTCTGGCATTCCAAGAGCTAATTTTTTTGTACCCTATAAGATGAGGATCTTCTTAAAGAAGAGACTTCACTCTGACCTTCGTAACAATAG
Source organism: Phyllostomus hastatus (assembly GCF_019186645.2). Lineage (NCBI taxonomy): Eukaryota > Metazoa > Chordata > Mammalia > Chiroptera > Phyllostomidae > Phyllostomus > Phyllostomus hastatus. Next base: position 41,396,070 of record NW_025333498.1, read on the forward strand.
TTACTGAGTGATTTCTCTGATCTAATTTTCCTTTCAAAATGCCAAAGTGACTTTTAGTTAACTGTACCAATTTTTGTTTCTACCATTATTGATATTGTAATTGAAATTAAAATTTAAAAAAGATGTGAATTCTTGACTAAACAACTGCAGTTTATTACATACTAACATATCATTCCCTTCTCTTGTCTTCTCATTTGCCCTGGAATGACTGTGTTCAGTTATTGTAATGATACAAATGTTATGTTTAAAAAAAAAATCTACTTTTTTGACCTTTTAATGTATGTACAATACTAATGCCCTGCCATGAAACCAGAGGCTGCCTCAAAACTCTTATTTAAACTTTTAACTAAATAAAATAAATAAATATCTCTGCTTTCCCCTACTATAGTTAGCATATGATTTCTCTTCTGTTTGCAAAATTATGAAATATATTCAATATAAGTATCTTGGTCTGCACTTTCCTTAATTAGTTTATAATTGTTTTCTAACATAATTTAATAATTAATTAAGCAATCAACTGAATCCCTCCAAAAATGTTAGGTAGAGATATAAAAGTGAAAAGATGATTAAATGCATACTGGTATATAGATTGCATGTGGTTAGCATGGAAAATATAGTTTGAATAAGTAGTTACAGAACTACTTCCAAGTAGGAGGCAGTGGCAACATCATATACTATGTTAGTAAACATTTAGAGAGCCAAACAAAATACTCAAATACCTCATAACATTTTAGGCATTGAATCACAACTACAGTAGGACTATGGTCACTTTCTCTCGAAAAGGAAACAAATGGTACAGTCCTTTTAGCTGCAATGACTTTCTGGTTAGAATCAATTGCAAACTGCATCACTGGTGAAAAATAATTTAACAGAGACCATCATTTTGGTTGATATAAAAGGGAAGAATTGGGAGCTTGGGGAGGCAGTGTATATGTAATTTTCAGGACTCAATGGTGGATCAGTGGAAGCTATGCAAACACAAAGCTCCAAAAATCTGTAAGTTATCCCCTATGGTTTGGCTAAAAATGAATATTTGCATGCATAGGTGGAATCTCTGAAAGGCTGTGCAAAGAAAAATGTTACAGTTATCTGAAAGCTGTAAGCCAAATGATTCTGCAAGCTCAAAAAGACAAGGGAATTACCAGTTTTCACCAACCAAAACAGACATATTTTTGAGTGACAGTCTATTGAAAAGACACCTGATAAGAGTATTACATAACAGTGGGACAAACTACTATTGGGGTAAAGGCTAATCTAGAATTAAAGAAGTAAAGGGAAAAATAATAAAAATATAGAAGATATAAACAATAACACACTCAACCAAATTGATCTATTAGCATTTATGACATTTTAAAATCAATTTTAGAATAGAAATTCTCTTCTACTATATCTGAAATATTCAGTAAAATAGACTTTTGCTACATCATAAAAATATTTTGGTAAATTTATGTATATATATAAATAATACAGAGAATATTCTTTAATTAAACCAAAAAATTACATCATAGAAAGATGTCTGAAAAATATTCAAGTTTTGTAAATTAAAAATAAATTTCCGAATAATATCAGAGACAGTGAACAATTACATATAAATCAGAAAATCTGTTAATTTAAATGAAAATTAAGATACAACAGGTTAAAATTTGTGGTGTACAGCTAAGGCAGCATTAATAGAAAAATTAATACTTCATATTTGTATATGGAAAAATAAATTATAGAATCAATTATCTAAGCTTCCACTAAAGAATATTACTATATTAAAGATGAACATATTAAACTCTAGTTAAGTGAAAGAAAGGAAATAGTAAACAGCAGAAAATCAAGAAAATAGAAATTAGAGAAATAAGAGAAAAATAAATGAGGCCAAAGGCAAATTAAAAATGCTTTCAAAATTCATCAATAACCTTGATAAAGTTCTAGTTGAAATAATAAAGGAAAAAGGAAACAGAATCTCCAATACCAGAAGAGAAAATGAGCACATTACTAGAGTTCTTACAGGTACTTAAAAAACATTAAGAAAAAATTATAAAACAAAAATTCATGTCAATATAGTAAAAACTTTAAAGAAATGGACAGATATTTTCAAGACCAAAATGGCAAAAACAGATACAAAAAGCAATGGAAGCCATGAATAGCTCTATAGCATATAAAATAAACTGAATATATAGTCAAAATATTATCACAAAAAACCCCTCCAGATCCAAATAGCTTCACTGCAATAATTAATCAAACATTTAAAGAAGCTATCATAATGATCTTACACAATCTCTTTTAGCAAATAGGAAAACAGAAACAAACATGCTTAATTATAATTATATAACATCCCAATGAGGTCAGCATTGCCAAATTATAGGCATTACAAGAAATGGAAATTACACACCAATATCTTTCAGTAATGAAAAATTATGAACAAAATATTAGTACATTGAATGCAGCAATATATATCCACATACATATAAACTAAAAATATATAAACATTTTTATTTAACACTTAAAGAAGAAATAATGTTCATTCCACAATCTCTTCCAACAAATAGAAACAGAGAGAACATTTCCTGTCATCTTATGACAGCATAAGTCTAATTAAAAAGCAGATAAAGATATTACAAGAAAAGGAAAATACAGACTGATTCTTCTTCTATGCCCATTGATGTAATAATCCTCAACCAAATATTAGATAATTGAATAAAAATATAAAATGGTTTACATAACAATCAAGTTGAATTTTTTTTCAAGTATGCAATACTCCAATAACTGAAATTCTCTCAATGTAATTGACCATACCAATAGGTTAAAAAAGAAAAAAAATATATAATCATGTAAGTTGATAAAATACAAGGACTTGACAAAATCCAAAATGTATTCATGATAAAAACTCTTGACACACTAGGGATAGAGAAGTTTCTCAACTTGATAAATAGCTACAGAAACATCTGCAGCTAACGTATACTTGACAGCACGAGACTGACCACTTTTCTCATAAGTGTGGATGTAGAGAAGGATGCTCTCCCACTGCTCATATTGAGCACGATATTAGAAGTCCTAACTAGTATAACAAGAGAAGAAGATGAAGTAAAAGTTACTGAATGGATGAAAGAGAAGAGGCTTGATTCACAGATGACATAATTGCCCATCTAGGAGACCCCAAAGAATCTAAATAATAGATAGCCGTCTCCTCAAATAATAAGTGAGTGTAGCAAGGGCACAGGACTTAACAATATACAACAATAAGTACTTTCTTATATAATGACAATGAACAATTGGGTATTGAAATTAAAAAAAAAAAAGTCCTGGCTGGCATAGCTCAGTGGATTGAGCGCGGGCTGGGAACCAAAGTGTCCCAGGTTCGATTCCCAGCCAGGGTACATTCCTGGGTTGCAGACCATAACCCCCAGCAACCGCACATTGATCTCTCTCTCTCTCTCTCTCTCTCTCTCTCTCTCTCTCTCTCTCTTCCCCCCTCCCTCCCTCCCTCCCTCCCTCCCTTCCCTCTCTAAAAATAAATAAATAAAATATTTTTAAAAAAGAAATTTAAAAAAATACATAAGTTAACATGGCAAAAAAGAGAAACCATTAGCAATATGTCTAATAAAATATGCACAGGATGTATATGAAGCAAACTACAGAACACTGATGAAGAATAGTATAAATTAAATATCAATAGTCCATTCTGATATTAATTAATAAAGATAAATTTGTTACACAAAAGAGTCCAAATAATTTATATAGTTACTCTTTAAAAGAAGGCCATGTATATTTTACTCCATTTCAAAAGCACAATATGTAAAGAGAGAAAAAATTATAAATTTACAGTAGAAAAACTCGACAAACACTACCTCAGTCAGGAGACCGAACTTCATATGGGGATGTCATACTGATATCATGTGATGAAGAAGACACTGTAACTCTGTGGTCTTCCTGCCAAATGTCCATCACTCTATCTAACATGAGAAAAATGTAAGACAAAATCACAATTAAGGAACATTCTTCACAATACCTGACCAGGACTCCTCCAAACTGTCAAGGTCATTAAAACAAGGAAAGTTTGTTAATATGTCATAGCCAAGAGGATTTAAGGGGTGACGAAGACTAAATGAGGTTTCTTGTGTTGAATCCTGGAACACAAAAAGGGCATTTGGTAATAAAAAAGAATTATAAATGAAATATATACCTCAGTTAATAATAATGTATCAATACTGGTTCCTCAAATGTTTGACAAATACTCTATAAAATGTAAGACATAATGTTAATAATAGGGAAAACTGAGTTTGAGGTATATGAAATATCTCTGTACTATCTAGCATCCTAAATTTTCTGCAAATTTAAATCTATTTTCAAAGAATATTAATGTTAGTTTTTTTTTTTCATTTAAACTACACATTGGGTCCTTGTCTTGCACAGGAAAAATCTACCCCAGTGGGTCTCCCAGCAGATTGGAAGGATCATTTCTTCTTAATTATAGTTGACAAACAATATTACATAAGATGCAGGTGTAAAACCCCGTGATTAGACATGTATGCAACTTACTAAGTAATCACCTCAATAAATCTAGTACCCATCTGACATCAGGTACAAGTACAATATTATTGACTATATTCCCTTGGCTGTACTGCACATCCCCATGACTATTCTGTAACTTCCAATTTGTACTTCTAAATCCTTTTACCTTTCCCTCCCATCTCCCTCAAATACCTCCATCAGGCAACTGTCAAAATGTTCTCTGTATCTACGAGTCTATGTCTGTTTTCTTTGTTTATTTTGATTCCATATATAAATGAAATCATCTGGCATTTCTCTTTTTTTACTTATTTCACTGAGCACAATACACTCTAGATTCATCCATGTTGTTACAGATGGCAAGATTGCATTCTGCTTAAAAAAATATTTAATCCTCATATGAGGATATGTTTATTGATTTTAAAGACAGAAGAAGAAAGGAATGGGAGAGAGAGAGAGATCCATGTGAGAAACATCAATTGGTAACCTCCTATACATGCCCTGACTGGGGACAGAACATGCAACCTTTTTCAATTTTTTTTAAATATATGGGAGACACTCCAATCGAGTCATACCGCAAGGGCAAGATTTCATTCTTTTTATGGCTGAATCATATTCCATTGTATATATTTAGCACTTCCTCTTTACTCACTCATCTATAGATGAACACTGAGGTTGTTTCAGTATCTTCACTATTCTAAATACTACTGCAATAAATATATGTATGTGTATGCCTTTTTGATTTGATTTAGTGTTTTGGATTTCTTCAGATAAATACCCAGAAGTGAATTTGCTGGGTCATCTTTTGTTATAGTCTTTGTTTAAAGTTTATTTCACTTGGTATAACTATTACTACTTCAATCTTTTTTGTTTTCATTTTCATAAAATGTATTTTCCACTCTTTTACTTTCAGTCTCTGTATGCTTTTCAATCTGATGTGAGTCTCTTGTAGACAGCATATGTAAGGATCTAGTTTTGTTCAGCCATTGTATGCCATTTGGTTAGAGTATTTAATCTATTTGCATTTAAAATAATTGTTGATAGATATGTATTTATTGCCATTTTATTATTCATCTTTTCTTCTTTAACATTTCTTATAATACTGGTTTAATAGTGATGAACTTCTTTAGCTTTTTCTGGTCTGGGAAGCTCTTTATCTATCCTTGATTACTTGACCCTCTGCTGGGTAGAGTAATCTGGGTCCTTGCTATTAAGACACTCTGTTTTTAACCTTTGGCTTTTTAATTATAATGTGTCTAGGTGTGGATGTCTTTGGGTTCATCTTGCTTGGGACTTTCTGGACTTGTATGTCCATTTTCTTCACCAGATTAGGGGAGTTTTTTTGTCATTATTTTTTTCAAATGTTTTCAATTTTTCATTCTCTCACTTCTTCTGGCACCCCTATAATGAGAACGTTGGTACTCTTGAAGTTGCCCTAGATGCTCCTTACACTATCCTCAAGTTTTTGGATTATTATTATTATTATTTGTTGTTGTTGTTTTGTTGTCCTAACTGGGTGTTTTCTGCTTCCTTATCCTCCAAATCACTGATTTGATCCTCTGCTCCATGTATGCTACTGATGATTTCCTGTGATGTATTCTTCATTTCAGTTATTGTATTCTTTATCTCTGATTAGTTTTTAATGTTTTCTTTCTCCATTTTTGTTTCCTCTTTGCTGAACTGCTCACTAAATTCCTCTACTCCTCTAATTTTATTGAGTATTCTTATAACCAGTAACCAGTAACTATGTATCTGGTAGGTTGCTTGTGTCAATTTTGTTTAGATCTTTTTCTGAAATTTTGTTCAGTTCTTTAATTTGGGACATGTTTCTTTTTCTCCTCATTTGGCAGGCTCCCTGTGTTTGTTTCTGTGTATTAGGTATAGCTGCTACATCTCCCCGTCTTGCTAGAGTGACTACATGTAGTAAGTGTCCTCTAATGTCCAGTGGCACAGCTTCCCCAGTCACCTGAGCTGGGCACACCAGGTGCATACCCTGTGTGGGCTTTGTGCAACTTCCTATTGTAGTTGAGCCTTGATCGCTGTTGGCACATCAGTGGAAGGGATTCACCACCAGGCCAATGGGCTTTGAGGACTGGCCATGCCATCATGGAGGTATTTCTGTGTAGAGACCAATCTTACAGAACAGAAGTCACTTCATTGTGGCTCAGGTACCTGCTGAGTTCACCCCTGAGCCTGTCACTGGTAGAGGTGTCTGGGTGGAACTTCAACATTGTCTGCAGCTGTCTACTGAATGTGTAGCCTCCTGGGAAGTGTAGACCAAGGTAAGCCGCAGCCTGTGCCCTCTCTGGGGCTATCCAGCATAAGCTACAGAGCAATCTGCAGATGACTGTTAATTAGGTTAAGCTTGGAAGTTCCTGGGATATACCAAGCTGCAAACCAAGGCCAGATGCAGTTAGTGCCAAGTGGAGACATTTGGAAAGAGGTAGGGGGCACACTGAGACCAGATGCTGCTTGTTTGAGATTTTATGAAAGTTTGAAGCATGGGTCAAGACAGGAGGTTTGTATGGAAAAGCCACTGAAAATAACTTGTGTGGGCCCACAAGTTAGGTGGGCAGGGTCTCAGGGAATCATCAGGGAGGGGCAAAGAGTATTAGCCAGTTTGAGGAAGACAGATATGGCACCCTACTGTTGACTTTGTCGGGGCAGGGTTCTGAAAAGAAATAATGGCCTCTGCCAGCACTTCTGTCTTGGAGAAAGCTGTCCTCCCAGCTCTCACCCCTGGTGCCAAACAACTGAAATGCCCAGTATGTCTCTGGTGCCTTTTGAGCTGCTTTCCCAGTTCTGGAGTCCAAGTAAGTCTGCATGCCGGATCTCTTAGAAGAATGTCTTGCACTCCAGAAGCCTCCATCTCATTTAGCCATGATGTCTGCTGGTTTTTACAATCAGAAGTAAGGGGGACTTCCCTTATTGACATGGCAACCATGGGCTGGGGGTCCTAGTGTGGAACCGGGGCTCCTGAATCCTCCTATGGGACCTCTACCATGGAGATATCCCTCCCAATTTTTATTGGCTGCATGTGGGTGGGGGACCAGCTCTTTCTGCATATCCACGGCTTCTACCAGTCTCTATGTGGCTTCATCTCTGTATCCTTATAGAACTTCCATTCAGCTAGATTTCAGGAGGTCCTGAATGATGATGGTTCTGTAGGGGGTTTTCTTTTTAAGATTTAATTTGTTTATTTTTAGAGGGGGAGGGAGGGAGAAAGACAGGGAGAGAAACATCAATGTGTGGTTGCCTCTCACATGCCCCCTACGGGGAACCTGGCCCACAAACCAGGCATGTGCCCAAATTGGGAATTGAACCAGTGACCCCTTGCTTTGCAGCCATGCACTCAATCCACTGAGCCACACCAGCCAGGGTGTTCTGTAGTTTTGTTGTATATTTGATGTGATTCTGGAAGGTTCAGACTATTGCATTTACCCACTCCATCATCTTGACCAGAAGCTTAAAATCACAAGTTAGTTTGTCTTAATAATCAAACAATGTAATTTAACACATTAGCAAAATAAAACAAAAATAAACTTCCATCTCAATGAATGCAGACAAAACATTTAATAAAATTTAAACTTATTTATACCATAAACAAACAGAAAAACAGGACTCAAAGAGGACTAATGTTTTATTAAGTTCAACAGAACACAGAATTTACATCACACTTAATGCTAAAATTCTGAATGCTTTTTTTCCCAAGGATCGACACTTCTGGTACTACACTGTAGTTCCTGGCTTTAAAAAACTGACTTTATTCACAGGACATAATTGTTTACATAGAACATTGCAAAGACTCTATAAAACATCTAGTAGAACTAATGATTGTACCTAATATATCAAAGGTAATAATATAAGGACAATATTCAAAAACTAGTAACATTCTTATATACTAGTAAACAATTGAAAATTGAAATGAAAACACCATTAAAATACCATCCAAATTTTTTTTTAAATAAATTGAGCAAAATATGTGCTGGATTTAAAAAGTGAATACTGTGAAACACTACTGGAAGAAATTAAATAATTGAGAGATGTACTGTGCCTGAGGACTGGAAAGACTCACTACTGTTAAGATATTAATTTTCCCCAAATTGATTTGTATATTTAACCTAATTCCAATGAAAATTTAGGCAGAGTTAGTTTTCAGGAGAAATTTACAAGTTTAAATTATAATATACAAAAATATAATTAATCAAGAATAGCCAAAACTATTTTACAAAAGAAGAATACAATGGAAGTACTTATATACCTAATATCAAGATGTATTATAAAATTATAGTAATTAATAAATTGTATCATCAACATAATAAAAAACTTATGTATCCATAGTATAAATTAGAAATTCCAGAAATAAAACTGACAATGTATTATCAATTGTGATCTCTACAATTGATATCTAGAGCAATTATATTTCATGACTGAGCTCTATTACCTGTCAACCAGAACAGGTCACATAGCCCAAAATCACTAAACGGAGTTGAGAGTACATACAATTCTATCCTGTGAAAGCAATATTTGGATAGCAAAAATAATGACTAACACAGGTGAGGTTTAGGTGGAAGTCAACTAGATTATGTAGTCTGCAGTTTCATTATAGGTTTGTTTTTCTTATTACTCATTCATGAAGTTTTTACTTCTTTTGCATTAGGAGTGCATTTCCCCTCAATCTGGGGGTAGTATATACATAGAAATGTTATTTAGGTCACCAGTTCTAGTGATCATATACACTGTTCTTTGTACCATCTTCCACATTCCCTCAGGGCACTCATACTTCCTAGGTGTGTTTTTTAAACCATAGAAATGGCACATTAGCATGATTTCCCCCTTAGAATCTTCTCTGCTGACATCTTGTTCTGTCTATGTGAATCACTACAGAGAGTGGCTAGTCAACTCCCTTGTCTTATGACTCTAAAGAAAAAGTCAGTGAAATAGACCTGCACTGCAAGAGTTTCATCACCAGAGATCAATTTTCTGATAAAAATTTCAGATGCCCATAGTCTCCAAATTCACTACCATTTGGCTCCATATTAATTATACCAGGCAGGAATATAACACAATTTTGTTCTGGTGTTGGAATCTTCTTATTATTTCATTTTTGGTTTTATTTTGTGTTATATCTACTAAAAAAGGAAATTTAAAGGAAGGGAGTAAATAGAATAAAACCATTTTATTCTCCTATGTTTCATGACCACTTCTCTAATTGTTCAATGAAAATGTATTTCTAACTGTTCAGAGACTGAAAACATTAGAGGATTTTGCTGTTCTTTCCCCAACTTGTCCCTCTCCTTCATGCCCTTGGTTGTGTATTTTCTTCAAAGTATTAATGCCCTATCCTTACCTTTCTTCTTTCCATGTCAGATCTTTATTTTTCTTGCCTTCACTCTTAAACTGTGCTTCTCTCTCTTCAATCATTCACATCCAATTGATTCTATGTGCAGCCAACATTGAATTTTCTCTAAACAATGTTCCCTGATACAAATGCTATTTATTACCTAACAATCTTGCTTTACTCCAACTGTACTTGGCAAGAAAATTAATTTAGTTAGAACTTATTCTATATGAATATAAATTCAGATGAAGACTAAATATTAGAGAAGCTTAAATGTTTGTCTAAGACATTTACTCTTCAGAGACCATCATACACACACAAACACACACAATATTCTCTAATGTCAGTCAGAAGAAAACTACCACCTCTTAACTCTAATAGCATTCTGTCATTCATCTATAGTATTTTGAAGTGGATTTCAATGTCTATTTTGTGTGTCCTTAATGTCAAACACCATGTCTTTTTATATCAACATCCTATAACATCTGATTCAGATATATTAATTAATTAATTAATGATATAAGGGAAATATACTACTGATATATTACACTCAATATTGTTTAAAATTATAGTACATAAGACATAATTTATAAAGTAACAACTTTATAAATAATATGATTTGTTTTATGGTTTAGTAATTCATTTACAAGTTATCTCAGAAAATACTTACGATTTCTCCAATAATTAATGCTATGAGATAAAAGTTGTTATCCATCCTTCTACTTCCCTCTTGATTCTTTTTTAATCACTCTGCATACTAACCTAAATGACAAGAAAAAAGTTCTATAAAGCTTTTCAATTTTTTCTAAAAATTCCTAGCATAGAGCCATAGAATTTAATAGCTGCACACCATGAGTTTATTAGCACTAAAAGCTAACTTCATTGCCTATAAGTACAGTTATCACTTAGTTCTTTTAAATTATTGCTATTTCACATATACAGTTAAAATACAGTTTGGTAGTGGTATGCACACTGTTTAAATTGGATTCAGTATAAAATCATCTAATATATCCTTTTAATAATTTAAACTAAAATAGGTATTTATAAATATAACTTTGTATTTCTTTTATAGTTCAATTGAGATTGTTACATATTTCTCTTATAATTATTTTTTCCCGTTTTTGTTTTTGCCAAGGATCATTTCAAATTTCGGTATTTAAGATGTTTATCAACTATCAAAGTGTTTTATAGTTTATGATCTTTAAAGTCAATGCTACTATATTTTTTGCACCATTAATAGAGAATTTTGTTGCAAATAAACAGGATATTGATCTATTTTTCCTCCTCTCTTTTTAAATGGGCCTTGTCTTTAAGTTCAGTCTTAGAAATACATTAGTAAATACTGTAGTGACTCAGCACTTCCAATAAGCCATCCACATCCTGATTTCTGATACTGTGATTTCCTGAAATTAAAGTTTTATGTGCCTATTAAAATGCAGATATTTTAATAAGAATGATAACATTGTAGATATCTGGCATTCAGCAAATAATCATAGACTATTATGTCAGACATTGTTATCAACAGCCTGTTCTTAGTATATGAAAAGTGAGAAACAATGTTTCCAAACATTTTCTAAGTCATAGCACACATAGAAATCAAATAATATTTGTGCAGCTCACTAGAACTGTTACAGAACAGATCGGGGGTGCTGAATGATATAAAAGACCCCCACTTTTTCTCAGGGGGTTCCTCCCCACCTACTGGGTTCCTTTTTCCTACCACCTGAAGAAAGATCTTTTAATAACAGAGATCAGTGAAAAGGAAAGGAATTTATTACTCATTTGAAATAATACAAGCTAAAGTTCTCCACAAATGCACACAGTCCTCCCAGCACTCTCCACATGGCAAAACTCAGTACTTCCAAAGCCTCCTGGTCCTGACTTTCACCCAAGCCTCATGGTCAAGACACCAAAGCCACATGGTCCTAAACAGACTCGTGGTCCCAAAAAGAGAGATGCTAAGTGGCCTCTATTTAAATCCCAGTGCCAACCATCTTCTGCAGCCTGATTTCCGACTCCTCCCACAATTGGCCACAGCTGCCAGCATTTGGGCAGGTGTGGCCCTGTGGTATGGAGCCAGTTACCCCCAAGCTCTTCTGGACCCTGTTACAAATCCTTATTTGGGGCTCCCCTCTTGACTGTACCCTGTTACAGAACCACTGGTTACTTGGAGAATTGGATACATAGATTCAAAGATGGTAGTGCCCACCTGGGGCTCCTTCTACCCAAATTTACATCAGCTGCCTCAAGGGGCTGAGTGGATCAAAATTAAGGCACAGCTACTACCCATTCAGAACAAGATAGAGAAAAGCTCGGACTTAGGGACACTCAGATCAAAAATGCATCAGAAAAGAAGGAACTAGGTGTAGAGAGGCAAAAGGCAAGGGAGACAACTGTTACTGACAGTTTTGACTCAGCTACGACCAGTCTCTCATACACAGCTACTGAGTCCGTAATTCCTTACCTAAAACCCTTGGTGCAAGACGTCTCATAGTAAACAATTGTTCCCATTTTAAAATGTAATTTGGTGGCCCTGGCTGGCATAGCTCAGTGGATTGAGCGCCGGCTATGAACCAAAGCATCTCAGGTTTGGTTCCCAGTCAGGGCACATGCCGGGGTTGCGGGTCCCCAGTGGGGGCCACATGAGAAGCATCCACACATTGATATTTCTCTCTCTCTTTCTCCCTCCCTTCCCCTCTCTAAAAATAAGTAAATAAAATCTTTTAAAAATTGTAATTTGGTGTATATATACCATATATTATTTAATTCTCCAGTGGGATCTGGACCAGTGGTATCTTGTAAACATATTCACACAAATAACATAATTAAAGGCTATGAATAATCTTTTGTCAGTTCAGGTCACATTTTGATACCAAATATGTTCATGTCAGTTGGGATCATATGGGGACAGCTTGCCACCAAATAAGCTCTAAAAATTCACCTGATTTTTATTTTTTATTTTTAAAGACTTTATATATTTTTTTGAAAAAGGGGAGGAGAGGGAGAAAGATTGGGAGAGAAACACTGATGTGCAAGAGAAACATGGATTGGCTGCCCCCAGCATATGCCCCAAGTGGAGACTAGCCCACAACCCAAGTACATGCCCTGACCAGGAATCAACCAGCAATGTTTTCCTTTGTAGTACAGCACCCAACCAACAGAGCCACACAGGTAAGAGTTCATCTGATTTTTAGAACTGTCTTGATTTCAGCATTATGCGAAAGGTTTGATGAGCCGGTGTAATATTAGAGACTCTATTTGTACTTGTTCATATTATTATTTGTACTTGTTATTTATACTTACTACTACATTCTGTTATAATTGGAGGTGAATTTTAAGGACAAATAACTGAAAAGTATATACAGGACTATGGAGGGACTTGGGATACCAAGTTAACATATAGCTTAACCTATTGATAAAATATGAAACAATTAAAATAATTAAAATGTATTATATTTTAAGGTCTCAATATCTTGAATTCAATTATTCCTTCATATTCATATTATTTCCTGTATTTCTAAAAAGCTGTATTTAACACTTGTGATGAACAGAGTGATCCATTCACACTGACTGACAAGTCATTTCTACATCTCACATGAATAGCACCATCTCATTGAAGAAATGAAATGCATAAACTGATTACTCTAAAAAGAGAGATTGTTTCTGCAGCATTCTGTTTTTGTTGTTGTTGCTGCTGTTTTTAACAGCACCTTGTAATGGTCTGGCTTATTGCTTTGAAGCAATCTACTCTAAGGGCACTCTGTATCAAAAGCCTTCCATACATAATGTGAAAGTTTCTTTAATTGTGAGCAGAACAGTAGTAGTAGTTAGGGCTTTATTACTTAGTTCTAATTTGTATTGATGGCCTAAAAAAAGTAGCATGCTTTGCAGTTCTATGAAAGAAAAGATTATAAATGGAGATTAATTATAATTTTGCTAGCTCAGTACTTGTAAAACTAAAGCAATTTATATTCTTTCTCTTAATGATCTCCTTTCCTGATTGCAGTAATGTAATCTAATTGTGATTATGATAGTATCTGAATCATGTGGGCCTCAATGTGATTGAAACTACTCTTTGCATTAAAAAGTAATTTTGGAGTAATGATGAAAAGTTACTGTGGAAAATTGGCAAGTAATATATTTTACTCTGTGCCTTAAGTTTCTGCTTTCACTTTTGATTATATCTCATAGTGTGGATAAGTATGATATTATATCAAGGATTTATTACATCAAAGCCTTATCGACGATAAGTATGAGCATGAGTATCAGGGATAAGCATGATAATATTAAAATAGTAAAGACATGGTTGAGTCAGGGAAATGACTGAAGGTTTAAAATGCCAGGAGAAGGTTTACTGAAACTAGAAACCAAATAAGGAGGGGGGGGCTTCAAATTGCAAAGATATGATAGCTAGTGAAAAGAAAAAACTGTTGAGTGTTTTAGCTGACACAGAAGATACTGTTTGGATAGGCACTAAGGAAAATAAGGATAGTCAGGTATTTTGTGAATGTTGAAATATACCTCCAGGACATGGAGAGAAAATAGAGCAGGAAATGTTTTTCTTCTAGATAAAATTTCATTTGCAGGGTTAAAACTTTTTCAGGGGGAAAAAAAGTACATCTCATATTTGTGCTCAAAGAAATGATTTGTGAAATCATTCCCTAAAATTTGAAAACCAAGTCAGAGAATATTTAACGTTTGAGAAATACTTCTTATTGAAACACCAAGGCACATATTCACAAAACATATATTGTGAGAGTCAAGAAATCCAAAAGAGGTTACCCTGGGAAAAGATATTTTGCAAAGAATGCAAAAATTACAAAGTTATATTTATTACAATCTTATACATGATGCATTTGTGAGAAAATTATAATTTAAAGGGTTGTGATGCATTTAATACCGATTTAAATTATTATGAAAGGAGAAAGCTAATGCAATTTTGAAAGGGACAATCTAAGGAAAATATATTTAAATTATTCAAAAACATCTGATAGATTACTTATCTCCATTTTGTTTAGTTCTTTTTCTTTTTGTTTAGTTTTTTCCTGTTCTTTCATTTGGACCATATTTCCTTGTCTCCTTATTTTGGCGGCCTCCCTGTGCTTGTTTCTGTATATTAGGTAGAGCTGCTCTGAATCCCTGTATTAGTAGCATGGCCTAATGTAGAAAAGCCACTGTTAACCATAAGTTGGATGAGGTGGAGCCTTAGGTAATCACCAGGGTGGGGCAACCGATGTGAAGCAGGTTGATGGAGTCTCCAACACAGTGTCGCTGCTCTGTGGCTTTGCATAGGGGAGAGCTCAGAAAATGTACAGTGGCCACTACCTGTCCACTGGAGATGGTCTAGGAAGAACCTGTCCCCTGACACTCACCCTGATGCTATATACTTCAGTTTCTCCCCATATGCCACTGGTATCCTTCAAGCTGCTGCCCCAGGACTAAAGCCCAGAAAAGTGAGTACAAGTAAGTCCTAAGTCCATTGCAGGCCCTTTAAGAAGATACACTTAAGGAATTCACTGAGTACTTCAACAGTATAAAAATGATCCAATTGGAAATGAAGGTTCCACTAAGTGAAATAAAGAAAAAAATTACAGTGAATGAACATTGGAGTGGATGAATCTGAGAATCAAACCAGTGATTTGGAACATAAGAAAGAAAAGAAACATTCAATCAGAACAGCAAGAAGAAAAAAGAATCCCCCCCCAAAAAAAACAAAAACAAAAAACAAAGATAGGGTAAGAAGCCTCTTGGGACAACTTCAAGTGTACCGACACTCAAATCATAGGGGTACTGGAAGGAGAAGAGAAAGAACAAGAAATTAAAAACTTATTAGAAAAAAACAATGAAAGAATACTTCCCTAATCTGGTGAAGGAAATAGACATTAAAGTTCAGAAGCACAGAGAGTCCCAAGCAAGATGGACACAAAGAGGACCACACCAAGACACATCATAATTAAAATGACAAGGGTTAAAAGATAAAGAAGTAATCTTTAAAGGAGCAAGAGAAAAGCAGAGAGTTCCCTACAAAGGAGTTCCCTAAGACTGTCAGCTGATTTATCAAAAGGAACTTTTGCAGGTTAGATGGGACTGGCAAGAAACATTCTAAGTGATGAAAAGCAAGGACCTACAACCTAGGTTAATCTATTCAACAAAACTATCATTTAGAATTGAAGGGCAGATAAAATGCTCCCCAAACAAAGTAAAGCTAAAGGAGTTCATCATCCCCAAACCATTATTATATGAAAAGTTAAAAGGATTTAAGAAAAAGATAAAAACTATTAACATTAAAATGACAGTAAATTCTTACAACTATCAACAACTGAATCTAAAAAACAAACTAAGCAAACAAGCAGAACAAAAAATCATAGATATGAAGATCATTTGGATGGTTACCAGTTGGCAGGAGGAAGGGGGAAAATGGGGGAAAGGTGTAGGGATTAGGAAGTACAAATCAGTAGTTACAGAATAGGCAGAGGAATGTTAAGAACATTATAGGAAATGCAGAAGCCAAAGAACTTATATGCATGGCCCATGGATTTGAACTAAGGGTGGGGGGTTTGCCAGAGGGAATGTGGAGTCCTGGATGAAGGGCAGCAAAGTGGGGAAAACTGGGACAACTGTAACAGCATAATCAATAAAATATATTTTAAAATATACAAAAACAGATACCAAATAATGGACTTGAATCGATGATAGATAATAAAAGAGAAGCTATCTCATGGAAATCTATCAAAATATTTGAAGGGCAGATTAGCTCATTTGTTGTTGCTGTTCTTCGTATGTAATAGGAAATATTTGCTAAACCTGCAAATTGTGTGCATGCACTAAGGCACCACGGAGGTAACCTCCCCATAACAGTGATCCAAGTTCCAAGTGTAAGAAAGTGAGTCTTTCCAACTATCCTGTCAGGATGACACCACTGGAAGGAAGAAATTAACAAGAAAAAAATTTAAAATTAATTTTGTAGTTACTTCTGACAGAAGGAAAAAGAAAACCCTTTTCTCCATCAGTCTGTGAAGATCCACTTTAAAATGTCGCTGAGAGAGCAGGATGATAGCTATCAGCCATGGGATGGGTTATGGTATGGAGGGATGGAGCGAAAAAAGAAAAGAACTTATGGATATGGACAACAGAGTAGTGATTGCTGGGGGAGGGGGTGTAAGGGGAATAAGTGGTAATGGGGAAAATAAATAAAAAATAAATAAATAAATAAATAAATAAATAAAATATCTCCCGCAGCATTGATGCAACTCAGAAGAGAAGGGATTGCCTATATATAAATGACTCAATGAACATTCATTTCTACTAGGAAGAAGCACATTAACTCTTTCAAGCCACTTGAGTCCATTTACAAAATTGCTTTTTTTTTAGTGCAACAAATTGTACTGAAGAAGTAATGCAGCAACTCCATGAAGTGCATCATTTACTCCTATTCTGCCTTTGATGCTTATATACAGATAAGTGTTTTGTCTATTGCCGTTTGTAGACTCTCCCTTTAAGGGGAATACACTGTGAAATAGACACTCTCCAGGCTCAGTTAAGAAGCGAGCATCTTGAGCCTCTATGGTACATTACAGCCAGTTATAATAGGCCAGGAAGAGAAGTGTGCCTCCTGCCATAATGACTATAATATGATGACCCTGTGAACACATAGATGCATCAAACTGTAGCACTGGAACTTTTGCAGTTTTTCTTTATCAGGGAGAGTATAGCTGTAAGAAAGTCCAAAATAGACGATGTGTTCCTTGCTCCCCTCCCTGCTGTGAACTTTTTCCCCATATGGAAACAGGAGGAGTCCACTTCACCTCATTTCTGCACCCTCAAAAGAATTTCAAAGTATTCTCACTTCAGGAGAGAAAATCCATCTTTTTGTTCTGCTATAGTATGGGTTAGCCTACATTTTTGCCATCCTCTCCCAGAAAACTATAGCAAAGTTTTCTAGTAGAATAATTATTAGACTCTCAAGCAAGGACGATAGACACATTATGCCTTTGGCGGGGGTGCTCTTGGTTTTGGGAAAGTCTTGGCAGGACTAGTTCATTTATATGTTCTCTCACTCAGCAAATGCATGTTAAGTGCCTGCAATCAACAAATAATGAGATGAACTCTGGGGAAACCAAGGTGATCCCACCACAAAGTGCTGTTTCCTACAGCCCGCAAGCAAATGGAAATATTTCACTGTGTTCAGTGCCCTTCAGTCTATCAATCTCTTAATGTAATAAGAGAGATAGAGGACACTAGGTAAACACAGAAGGAGCACATCTAATGTACAGTTGGGGCTGGGAGGGCATTTCTGTACAAAGGGACTGAATAAAAGGGAGCTCCAATGCCCCATTTTATAGCTTCAGTGTGTCTACACAGAAGAGGAATTTAAGAAACTTTTAACAATCATAAAATTTGTTGAGTAAGATTGTTGTGTGTTACTGATTTTCAAGAGGACATAGCGAGTTAACAATATAATTCCTTTTTTTACATTGAACATTCTCTTTCCTCTTCTCTTAAATAGCTGTTTTATTTTGTCTCCAGCCACTGCATGACTGCCTATTTTCAACATTATTTTTCCTACAAAGTTAGTTATGGCCACTGACATGTAGTGTATTTTGAGAAAAATTATAATTAAGTAATTGCATTTTCCTTATCTATGACAATGATGTTCAGCCCAGACTGGGCTTTAGAACCACCTGGGTAACTTTTCAAAAAAACTGATGCTCCATCTACAGTAATTAAACCAGGAAATTAGAAGAGCCGAGTAAGTCAGTAGAATGGACTAACAGGCAGAAGGACCATGTATATTTGAATGGTACATTGCAGGACCTCGTCAGCCACTCATAGCAAAGCAAATTAAATCTATGTAACAATGGAAGTGTGGTGGTATCTACATCTATTCTGACTTGTTATTTTTTGTGTAAGAACTTTGTTAGTAACCTTAGGTCTAATCCTTCATTCAGAAAATGTCTCAGCATTTCCTTTTATATTTTGATCAGGTTATTTCTTCAAACCTATTATAGTGTAGTTAAGTCTTGATTAACTCTAGTTAGTAATCTCTGTAGTCTGGATATTACCATGTTCATTGTTTGAATTTAGGAGGAAAAGTGCTTATTAAAGTTGATATTTTTTAATTTAATCTTTATGGTATTCTTTTCATTATCATTTAGTCCCCTTGTATGCCCATCTCCCCAGCAATCAGCACACTATTGTGCATGTCCTTTTCCTAATAATCTGTGGTGTGTCAATCTTAGTGCCAAAAGCCTTAAAACTGTGGATGGAATATATTTGGTCAATCAGAGTAATAACAAGTATTATTCATTGAACTTTGTTGCAGTGACTGTGCTGGGTATTTTTCATGCATAGCCTCATTTAATCCTCAGAAATGTTTGTTGTCATTTTATGCACAAGGAAGCTGCATCTCAGAGAAGTTTCACAGACTTGCTGAGGCAACACAGCTTATGCTAGCCCATGTCCCAACCCATGGTATGTGTGACACCAAAGCCTCTATCCTTTTCACCTTCCCATGCTCTCTCCCTCTGCAGGGAGCACTAGAACTGTCTTCAGAAAAATCATGTAGAAATTTCCTCAAAAACTAAGGCACTTTTCTATGACAAGGGACATATAACTGCAGTAATAATCACAGATCAACCCAGTTACATTTGACAACAGCCCATGAAAACAAGACCTCTTAAAGGGAGATTAATGCCACCAAATTCTTTCAACTCAGACCTACACCTGTTTATACAATTGGCCTTTCACACACCAGTTGGTAAAATCCAGCCTTAGGAGAGAGAGACACATGCAGTATTTATATTGTTGCTGAAAGTTTCACAACCTTCAAACCACACAGGTTGGAATTGAATTTGAAAATCTGTCTTCTGACTTCTTCTGAGGCTGTGCTTGCTCTGTGAGAATAGTTTGGCTAGAGAAAGTGGTTATGCTGTGGTCACTAAAAAAGGCTAAGTTATTTTCTGCTTTATGTGGAACAGAAAAATCACTCACCAAATTAAAGCTGTTCAAAATCATTATCACAAAGAATAGAATACTTCCTTAGCCTCTAAAACATTGTCCCTATCATTCTGACTTCTGAAAGGACACATAAAATAAAAAGAAATACCTAAATAAAAGGGAGAATTAAATAGTTTCTTGAACTGATAGACCCAGGTCAGAAACAAATGGCTGATCATACTACGCTAGCATTATTTTTCAGCAAATGGAGGGTAAACTAGAGTATCGCGCTGTTACTGAGGCATTAAACCTCAGTGTTCACGTTGAGAAAGAAAAATTGATTTTTGTATTATTTACTAAAATATTCAAATTCCTAAAGAGTTGATATCCCTGACTTTTAAAACAAATGCCAGATATCATTTGATTAAGTTTAGATCACCTTGTGTTTTATTCTTCTGAAAGCTGATACAAATATTAGAGTTAACTAATTCCTGAACAGCTTAAACAATAGGCTGTTAGAGTTTGAAGAACCATGTGATGACTCCACTTAACATTTTTTTTCGTATCTTGTTTTTATAATAGCTGATCTTGTCTTTTGCCATAAGATGAGTGGTAGCTTAAAGTACTTCCCAAAGTGGCAGAATTGCAGGAAAAATCCTATTGCCAAAAGCTAGTTTCTTAGCAACAGCACCCTCTCAATGTGTCACAAAGTCTGAAGCCCTTTGGCCTCTCAAAGGAAGTTCCTTAGGTGTCTTTTACACATTGAATGCTTTGTGATAGTTGAGGCCTGCTGGCTGTCAACTCCGTCCCTTAAGGGAACTTGACAGATCTTAAAAAAAATCAATTTTAAGCTCACATGCCCCAGTGGGTGCCAAAGCCACTTCAGAGAGCCTGAAAGATGGCTGAGTCGACAGGATTTGACTTCTAGAGGTAGAAAGGTGACAAACTCTATCATGAGAAAGGGGCAGCTCAGGGCCTCAGAGGCCTAACCTGCTCCCAGGATCTGGGGCCTAGTGTTGTATTGAACCTATTTATCTCTTTCAGGGGCCTAAGGTACCACAGGGAAAGAAAAGTTGTTCAAAAAATGCTGGCAGAATTCAGGGGTGTAAATGATGAATTACTTTTCATCAGCTGAAAGGAAACATACTCCGGAACAATACTGAAAGGGAGCAGGAGCGGCTGACCCCCTGCTTCAGAGCAGCCAATATCTTCATTCAAGAAGACAACCATGAAATTACACAGAAAATGGGATTGTCATGAACAGCCCCTTGAAATCTCAGTATACAGTCATTACTGCATGGGAAAAAGCCTTCATCCACACATCATAACTTGTAACAGACAAGGAGGGGGAAAATGAACAGAAGAAAAAAGGTCTTGGGAGTTACCAGTAGGAGTGTAGAAAATATTTGTTGATTCAAACTTTCCCCCATAGCTTTCTCAGTACTTTCACACAGCTTTAACAGTGTATTAATTTTATGCTGCTTATTAATTTCTTTTTATGACCGATTTCAGAAGAGTTTGTATAAATTTTAGAGATGTAATAAGCAGAGAAAGAACTGCCTTTATATTTATAAGGTTGTCACCCTACAAGATAATAATTAAATAGACCTGTATCATATGTCATGTCCCCAAATTATGGCTTAATTACTATTCTAAAACTCAATACCTTATATTACTTACCTATTATATAGAACTTGCTTAAATTCTTTATTTTACTGTAAAATTTTAGAAGATCAACTATTTTCACATTTATGTGGGAAAAGTTTGGGTCCAAATATGAAGGTAGAATATGAATATAGAATTTTAGTAGGATAGATCAAATATAAAATTTAGGGGATCTAAAAACATTAAAATAAAAATGTCTCTCATTCTGTCTACTATTTCCACTGAATTTAATTAAGTTTACCATAGTCTTTTTTGTTTTGTTTTTCCTTCAAAGATTAGTTATTATACTGCTTTCTTCCTCTAGCTTCCTCTGGTACAAATGACTGACTAACCCTCATGAAAATCTAAATTACAGATTTTTGTCACAAGTTCAGTTACAAACAAATGGAAATATGTGATCAATTCGTGGGATGCATTTTTTCCTCAGGTGATAGAAATTAGAAAGCAGAAGTGCCTGTTCAGACCAACAAATTTCCTGGTAATGTTTTGGAGACTACTGTTTGGAATTTTAGGGTGTTCTTGATAGCCTTCTATCTATGATCTTTCCCATAAGTCTACATTAATAAAAAGTGTTACATTGATTGGATGAATAATAGTTATTTTCCCTGTTTATTTATAATTCTCTTAAACAATTTAAAGCATAAAATCAAGTGAAAAGAAAGAATTCCCCAGCAGTACACTTCAGACAAGAAAGTCACTCCCACAGAACAGCATTTATCAGATTGTATTCTTGGGTGTCTAAGAAGGTATAGGCAGAGGTGTCCCATCTGCGGCCCGGGGGCCACATGTAGCCCAGGATGGCTGTGAATGTGGCCCAACACAAAGTCGTAAATTTACTTAAAACATTATGAGATTTTTTTGTGATTACATGTCATAATATATTTAACATCTTGCCCAAGACAACTCTTCTTCTAGTTGTCAAAAGGTTGGACACCCCAGAGAGGATAGACGTATCATGCAAAATTATCTTTTGGGGTTTTATGTCTGGAAAATGCTGCCCTAGTATTATTGAAGAGTTCACTAAAATATACCTAATATTAAATAAATTCCTATTCAGGGTATAAGTTACAATGAGTCTCCTAAAGAAAAAGAGATGTCTTATCTACTGGAAGCCACTATTTGCACCAAACTGTAGAGAAGATTGTTTAGAAAATAAGAAAATAAGTAGAGTGACTACATACTCATGCTTGGCCTTAGAAGTACAACCACATTCAAATAGTGATAATTGTCAAAGTTTGGATAGTTGTCAAAGCTTTTGCAACTACTTCTACTATTCCACAAAACTCAAGTTACCCAAGATATTATAAAAATAGAAATTCTGCCCTAATTATAAGTTAACTTTTATTGTAATTTAAAAGTGTTCAAGATCTTATTTTAAAAGTTGAAAGCCTGTGGGGCTCTCCATTCACTTCTCTAGTTTATTTGTTAAATCAGAGATATTGGTTTGACCACCTCTGTCCTCACTCTTGTTTTATTTTTCATGTTGACATACACTGGGCAACCTTTTCAAATCATTTTCTGGAGCTACATTCACATAGCTGGATTAAGCATGGGGAGAAAAAGTATAAAGTTTAATTTAATTGCAGTATAATTTTCAAAGATTAAGGTAAATCTTAAAGTCTCCTTTTAACAAGCATAGTTTTCTTTTTCCCATATCTTGTTTAGGAAAACTTTAAAAAATGTTACATGCACATTTCTGTGTGTGCACATAAGTACGTACAAGTTGTAACTCCAAAATTACCCCTCTTCTTTTGCCCCTATTTTATTCTCCCATGCTTTTTGGTAGTTGTAAAATTTCTAACTCTCAAGGCAGAATTGTTTATTCTTCCTAGAGTATTTTTTACCTTAATAAATAATTTACCACATCCATAAGGTATTTTCAATAGCATATAGTGATTATGATTATAAAATATGATTAATATCTTTCATCAAAAGACTGAAATTCATAATTGCAATAACTTTTAATGCAATTTGATGCCTCATCTCACCCCCCCAAAAATCTAAAATTAGTTCACAGTTCTTTTCTTTTTTGTCACATGTACAGTTCAATGTGTTCAAATATATGATTAAGTGTTATGCATTTGACCCAATGACAGCAAAAGCATAGGTAAAACATGATTATTAAATAAGAAATATTCTTCAGGAGTAGATAGATGCACATTTGAACATATAGCCTTGCTGACATTTAGTTTGTTTTAGCATTTGGCACTCATCCTTCCTCTAATTATTTTTATTTTAAAAAAATTAGGTTAGAGGAACCAAAATAAAGTTCTTTGGCAGATAGGAATCCTGTTTACTTTCTAACTCTGAACTCAGCAGGTTAAGTAATTGGGCTACAGAAAAGTTCCTCCATTTCTATTTCCAGCTGGTGAGACACAAAAGGCAGGAAGTTATCTCATTAATGGGGCACCAGCTTTATGCAAATTATAGTAACAAAAAGGCTTCCCTTCATACTTTTTCATAAATTACCTAATAAAGTGGGAATAAATGGCCATATTCAAGAGCCTTTGTTGTATTTTTAGCACAAGACTCTTTCTGTTACTGCAAATATGACTAAATGCGCCTTGTTCAAAAGGGGTGTTTATGAAATAAGGCCACTCAAAAGCTTTTATTCCTTAACAGCCTTCAGTTACTTTTATGGCACAAAATTAACATAATTAGTCACAGAGAATAGATGACATAAGCAGTGTGCCATGCACAAAAGGGGAAAGCAGTATCTAAGGAAGGTATTTTAAGAGATCAAAAATTTTCAAAGTGCTTAATACTAGAAGGTCTTTTTTATTTGTGCACAGCCTTAAGATACTTTTTTTTAACTCCGTGAAATTCACATAATGAGATGCAGTAGACAGATGACATTAGCGATGTGCCATTAGAAAGAGGTCAGTTTCCTCTGAAAGATAGTCACTGTTCCTGCTAGTCATTAATTTGCAGCTTCAAAGCACTGAGCATATGATAGCCTGGCATGTTAAGCAAGTTGCAGTTATCTTTAAATAACCATTTTTTTCCAGTTATTAGAAGCTAAAGTTTTTAAACTACCGACTGAAAGCAAAATTAAAGCACACAGCAGTGTAAGGGGAAAAAAGGCTAAGAAGGAAAGGCTAGAAGACGATTAGAAAAAGAAAGTCAAATATATTTTGCAAATGAAGTTGCTGTGGTTTTCCCTGGGGGTGGCCTGCTTTTACTTCAGTGCTAGGATTTTGGATGTAGTAGTGGGCCTCAAAGACTGGAGCATTAGTGAGCAAAGAAAACAAGTGGGGATTTTTGGTTTCTGCATCCTTATTATGGCACAGAGTACAAGGCTAAATAGCAAGTTGTGTGGTTATTTATAATTCTACTGAGGGATACAGTGCCTTTTTAAGCCTGAGGACACTATGAGGTACTAGCCTATCAAGGGTTAAGAACACAGGGATTCCTGTTACAAAAGTACTGATCAAATAAAAATGCATGGAGAAATATATCAGATTATCTCATTTTAAATAGAAGATTAATGAGATTTCTTTGGTTTGGTTTGTAAATAAATTCCAGGAGAGAACACAGAAAACCAAAGAATTAAGACTTTTCATTCATCTGATTTCAAACCTATCATTACAAGACTCTTCTGTTTTAATTTATTTTTAAATAATTCACTTTTTTATATAAATCCATGAAATGGCACAATGCTCACATTTCAAATTGGAGTTTGTTTTCCACTTGAAAATTCTAGAAGCACTGCATAAGGCTTTAAAAACATCCTGCTTTATAACTTCATCTCCCACTACTCAAAGTACAATTTAGTCACCAAAGTCTCTAATGTGTACATAGTGACTCATTTTTCTGCAGTGTTTTTAGCCTGCATGTCAGTGGAATTGCAAGACCAAATGGCTTTGGTGAACCCTAAGTACTGGCATGAAAATGGCAAACTATACTGGCCAACATTTTGGAACTACTGAAATAAAATATTTGTTTTTAGGCCATCAATAAATACGAAAAAGATTGCTGACTATCAAATAATGTCACATCTGCAGAGACATTTTACTGTTAGGAATATTATTTTAAACAGTGTCCGTGTTGCTGGGATTGCATCTTTTCTGTACGTGAATTACCTGAGGCTGTGCAGGCCTGGGAAACATTGCATGGAGCTGTGAGGAGAAGGAACAGAGACCTGCTGCAGACTGATGCTATAGCAATGGTGGCACTACATGGCCACGGCAGGGTGAACCAGCAGTGCTTATGAGGGAGCTCTGGCATGAAAACCAAGGATTAGGAAGATTAACATAAACTGTATCTCTCCCTTCCTAAAAGTTGGTTTCATACCCCATAACTTGCTTTTGACATTGTTTTAGTAATTTTCATTTTGTTAAGAAAACTTTTCAGTTTTTTTCCAAATAATTTATTCTCTTCTAGAAACTCGCAGGTAACGTTAGTGCTAGGGAACGCAATGGTATGTACAGCTCAAGTGGCTTACTGTGGAGGAAGCAAGTAGCAACAGATGTGCAGAGAAGAGTTTGATGCTGTAGTAATACAAACACCCTTTGGTTATTTCTATCTTGCTGTATTAAAGAATATATCATTGAAGGGTGACTAGGAATTTATTTGAGTAACAAAACTGAGGAGCACATTCAAACAATGAGAGTCTGGAGACCTGGAAGGGCAAGGGTCATGCAGGGCATGGTCAGTTCACCATGAATGGAGCTGGAGGCTTAATTAGTAAGAGAGATCTGGGATATGCTAGCCCAAAAAGTTTGACAATAATAATTACGACTGTTTAAAAGTGAATAATTTTAATTATTATTTTAATACAATATCTTATACCATTTCAGGAGAACTTGGACCACCTTTAGATGTTACTTCAAATTTGGAAAGGAAGTAATGATACCAATTTTGCCTTTTTTTAACCTTATGTATGCTAAGCACTATAATAAGCACTTTGCAAGGATTCTCCCTTTAGCTCTCTACAATTCCACTATGTAGATATTTTTATCTATATTTTTCAGATGGGAAGACTGAAGCTCAAATTAACCAACTTTGCCCAGCATCACAGTTTCAGCAATACCAGCTGGATTCAAAGCCAGTTTTGAATAGAAAGGAATACGGCCTTTCCCATTGTGTTATACAGAGAAACTGTACATTTAAGTAAGAGATTAGAATCCTCTTCCACTAACTTTTAAGGAGTGCCCTCAAGAATCTGAGTATAAATGACAAGAAAGAACATCTGTCTAGTAAAATACTAGAATTTTTCAGATACTTAATTATTGTGTTCACATATAACTTTTCAAGTTTAAAGTTCTTTATGCATTTGTAAATAAAATTGATGCATTTGTAAATAAGATGTATCTTTAAAATCTCAAGCTATAAAATAATACTGAATAGCTATATATATTTACTGAATATATATTAATGGCAAAAATAAATAAAAACAATCCAATATTAGAGAAAATACATATCTATAACGTAGAATAATTGAAGAAAATTTCCCATTGAGTACAAATGCTATAATTGCCTTTATGTCATTGTTCCATTCCATTAAAAAAGGCTTTGTTTAACTATGTAATAGAAACAATGATGGTTAAAACCGTATTTTTTTCTTGCAAAATGAATTCCATCTGCTTTTGTCAAGAATAGTTATAGTAGAGTGACATACTTATTAATCTAGCTGGTCTAGGTAAGGTCTAGCTCATTTTAATTAAAAAGGTGAATTTCTAAGAAATTGCATGTATACAGACACACAAAAGGCACCTTACATTTTACCCTTGCCCTTTTATTTTAATCTTTAAGCTTTCTATATTGTTATTTTAAGTACATGTTAATAATATGCAAGCTGAAGGTTTAAAAAATTCTCTGAGATGTGGTTAATGAAGAGAAACTGCATCGTAAATTGGATCCAAAATATGCAGTCCACGCAGATATAATTTTTCTTGAACTACAATATTTTGTAATAAACATTTTTTAGCTTGTTTGGATTTATTCTCTATTGTTTATAAAAAGTACCATGAGGCACTACTGCATGAAACAACTACATGTAGTAACAGGCAATCTTAGTTTAATAAGATTCGTGGGATAAAAATAGATTTCAGATCTCTCTTGTGCTAAGAGAATGCAAATACTGATGAAACTGCACACTAGTGTTTTCCATAATTTAAAGTTTGTCACATAGTATAATGCACTTGCTCACTTTCCCCTGAGTTCTGCCAGAGGATGCAGAGTGGCTATGCCAGTTTATGATCAATAGAGACAGAATGTTCTACAAGGTATTCTGGGAACTGTAGTTAACTAAGAGCATTTTTCTTTGAAATGCATTTGTTAAAACAATGCCCAAAAGAGACATGATATTCCAGCAACTGTCAGGGTTTCTATGATACACTCTGTATTTTTCAGAGGGTCGGAACTGGCAGTTTGGCCATTGTTAAATGGCACCATCTGTAGTTTAGCCTGCAGGGTTGCACAAACCGAGATGCTGTCAGCATTTAGGAAAGCATGTCTTTTTAAAGATTTCATGCAAGCCTGGGTTAAGACAGACAAGAAGATAGTTGGTCTTTACATTGATTTTTATTTTAGGCTCAAGTATCAAGCATAAAGATGTCTGTGGAGTGAGTGGGAGAGACTGTGGCCAGTTTATCTCTGTAAAAAAACAGATTATTTTGCATTTCTGCTTGTTTGACTTTCTATATTATATTAGTATTGTTTGGGAGTGGGTAGAAGGGTTACCAGGAAAAAAACAAGAAAATGCTGTGCTTCCATTATTTGCTAGAAGAAATAAAAATCCTTTGGATCATAGACTATCCCAGGAGGCAGAAACTAAAATCTTGTGGAGGACAGGGATGCGTGGAAAAAGAAGAAATGGTATTCAGGCCACCTGGACAGCCCTGTCAGGGAGTGGACATTTCTAGCAAGATGGCTGCCGTGCCCTGTGTTGCAAACTGGCCTTATATTTTTTCCAAACAAACCAGAATTATTGATTCTTTTACAGTATCACATGTCTTATTTTTAAATGATGGAATCATAGTCAAATTTAAAATAAGTACAAACCTATGTCAATAAAAATAACCACTTTTCTAAACCAGATTCAGACAATCCAACTTAATTTAAAACCTATACTCTAATCTTGTATCTTTATGCCATAAAGCATCAATGTCTTCCCCCCAAACAGTAAAGGTAGAATATCAGGAAAAAAAATTGATATTGTCTGGTTAATCTGTTTCTGTTTTAATTGAATACATACGAATTATTTTAATAACTTCCTCTTAACTTTTTTATTTCTTCATATGTATATTTCTGTAACTTCTGTACTTATACTTTAATTATGTCATATGCCATCAGTACTTTTCTGTTTATTGAGTAGTTGTTTGTTTTTCGAAGTGGACCCAAATCCATGCATCAGAAATCATCATGGTGGAAGAATTAATGCCATTAAATCCAAGGGGAAGGGTTGTCGAGGAACACGAACTCATGGACAAAGTCAAATTGGGGAAGGAGTAAAGGTGGGGTGTGGGGGCAGATGGGGCAGGGGGAAGTGGTGACAGGAAAATGGAAACAACTGTATTTGAACAACAATTAAGAGAAAATAAAAAATAAAATAAAATAAAATAAATAAATCTAAGCTAAATAGCAAGAAAATAAAGGAATGTATATTGATTTGTATAAAGGTTATGTATAGGAAACCCTCTAGGAATTGAACAAAAGAAGTGATAATATTGGCAAAAATTGGCCTATAAAAGAAGGTAATCTCTGACAATGGAGTGCTTCTTTAGGCGCTTTTCAGTGCCCTAACTTTGCTTTGCTGAGGAGTGAAGTACGATGAAAATGGTATTGTTTGGAAAACAGCCAGAAAGAGAACTATGCAATTTTGGAGAAAACATAAAATGAGAAAATCTTTTTTTTGTACCAGAATACATATGCTCATATATAGATGTGTAGGATTCCACGTTATGTATTTGAAAAGGAAAGATAAAAGCATAACCAAGAACATTTGTATTATCTTGATTGTATATACCAAATATTTACAGTTAATGTAAGAATGGCTATTCCTCTTTATGTGTTTAAGCTCTACCTACCATTTTCCTAACTCTGGCCATTTTATTTGGAACAAATGTAGCATACTAGCGTATCAAATGACAAACTACCTCACAGTAATCAGTTTCTACTTTAAAATGATTGAATATGTTTAAAATCTAAATTTATTTCCTATTTGGCTTTTTAATAAATGCTTGTTGCCTTAATTTGTTTCCTTAAAAGTCTGGTGGTTGCTGAAAAGAAAAACGAAAAGTGCATGTACTCTTCATTGAGGCAGAAAGGGCTCTAATCATAAAGTTTCCAACCAGAACAGGGTCACCTACACTTAAATTTTCTGTAAACAAATAAGTGCTGAGGTAGCAAATAGACTGACTCAGTGCATTTTTCCCTAGTAAAATCAGTTTGAGATAAATTACAAAATAAATAAATGTCAAATAACAATTCCCATGACTAGTATTTGAACTGAATTTAATGATTATTATGAAGACAAAGCTGTGATAGGCTTCTGTGTAGAATGCTTAAAGGAGACAATCTGGAATGATTTCAGCTCCAAAGCATTTAAACAAATGAATATATTTCTTAAATTGCCACATCAACCAACCCTGAGATCTAATTATGGCCAGCAAAAGGGCTACAGATTAACTATTCCAAAGCCTAAGCCATTATTTTTGGTTGACATTCCTCAACATTCAGTTAATAAATCTGAAGAGAATTTCACTCATTCAATAGTCTAGGTTTTCACTTTACAACAGGAAGTTGCATTGCTCTAAGCTAGATGTTCTCTAAGGTCTTCATTCCAACTCTGGTCTTATTGGCCATCAATGTTTTAACCATTTACCGGGCTATAATGATCATGGTTGCTTCTTAGAATAGGAATTTAAAACACCTAAAACCCATCATTTAAAAATCATTTAGTAAGAAAAAACATTAGTAAAATGTCCATCCTGTATTCCACAGGGTAAAATGGCCTAGAAGCATGTGATCCCATAGCCCCAATTGGCTCATTTTGAAATCATATGCCTCTGTACTAATCAGCACATAGTAGGGTAGCACCCCTGAACCTGTCAGAGAAAACAATCTTGAATTCACTGATTATCAAGAAGAATTTTAGAGAAACAATATATGGAAGTGTTTGTGAAGAATAAAAGAACACGTTTTCTATGTTCTAAATTATATTTTGGTATTAAGAAGCTTATCCTTTGGAAACCTGTATACCTGCCAACATTAAATCAGTTTCTTGGTAGGCTTAACATTTGTTGACATTCTATCCACTTATTTTGAGGAAATCTTTAAAACGCTATTATAAATTTGGAACTGTATTGGCTATCTACAATATACACAGTCATCACAATTTAACAGCCATTTCCTATGGGGAAATTTCTCTTGGCCTGGGGGATATAGTTGTCATTTACCTAACTAACACTAATTTCATTTCCCCTTTTTCATTGGCTACCAAAATGCTTGGAGCAATATTTACCATGAACTTCTAGGAAATACATAAGGTTTCATGACTCTTTTCTTTCTTAAGCTTCTTATTGGCATCAACTTTCCCTCTTAAACTTTGTCTGAATTTTTTCACCTATTCATTTTTTTCTTTTTGTCATACCATTTTTTAGAGACTATTTGTTAAACAAATAATCATCAAAAAGCTTTGCAGAGTCCAGGTGTTTTTCTTAAAAAGTTCAATGTGTTTGTCAATCACTAGTTAGTTCTCATAAATTCGTAAGAATACAAAAGTAACCATTTGAAGTAGGCAAAATAGTAACAGTTTTGCACAATCAAACCTATAAAAAGTAAGATATTCAAACAAGTAAGTTTTGTGGTATGTTGTTGAAAATACTAACTCAACTCTTGTTAAAATAAAATTTGGAAATATGTATTAGATTAATTATAAGTCTATTGCATAAAATAGAAGAAAATAGGCATATTTTAATAGTTATTAATAGCTAGTCTATTTGTCTCAGTTAAACAGGTAATCTTCATCAATCACATAAAATTAAACTTTTCATGATTGGGCTCCTGTCTGTCTTTTAGCTCAATGATTATGCTGCTGTAGGGGCCTTTCTTAGTCACTAAAATGCTAAAATCCTTACCTACTTGCTGCCTTACATTCCACTTCACCTTTAGCAAGGTATCCTTTTATTTATTGCTTTACTTGTTTTTTTCACTTCTCCATCACTCTACCTTAAGTACTGGCAGGTATAAGAGCTTATCTGTCTGGTACATCTACCACTGAGTCACTATTCCAACCTAATGCTGGGCACTAGGGATTTGGTGACTATTTCTTAATTAAATAAATGGAGAGATAGCATCATATATCAAAAAGTGAGAAAGTAGGCAAATAAACAAAAATTGAGTTGTCAAAATAATAGTTCACCAAAGTCAGTAATTCAATATGCTGCAATAAATCCTAATTATAAATATAATGTAAAACAATATTTGGTGAAACAATTATATTTTCTCAAAAATATAATTGAACAATTACTAAGCTGGTAAGAAGCTGATTATAATTTAAATAAGATGATAACAAATGAGTTACCATATTGTCTCCATTTTCACATACATGGAAAAAGTAACAAAAATAATAACTGCTTTGCATATATAAGGTTTTTCTCTCTTTAAAATCTATACTCACCACCAAGAAATGTTTTTGAATACAATTACATCATATACACCATCATTATATTTATTTATCTAAGTTTACCCTTCTCACTATCTCTCTATATACAGACAGATGTCATTATAAATATTACTGAAATAATAAGTTGTCCATTCTGAAATTC
The DNA here is from genome assembly GCF_019186645.2 of Phyllostomus hastatus. Classification (NCBI taxonomy): domain Eukaryota; kingdom Metazoa; phylum Chordata; class Mammalia; order Chiroptera; family Phyllostomidae; genus Phyllostomus; species Phyllostomus hastatus. The sequence continues at coordinate 41,428,281 of NW_025333498.1, forward strand.
TGACAAATTGGGGTGTTTCAGTAAAGTTTGGGGAAGAAAACCCATGCCTTTAATCCTATATCCTTTTCATGAATCTAGTTCATTGATGCAAAATATTAAACCATTGAACAAGAAAATAGATTCTATGCAAGAAGTAGTTTCTTTCAAGGTAAGAAATTCATAGGACTGGAGACTAGATTGTCTGAGGATAAAATTCAAAATAGCCATTGAAGAAATAACAGGAATATTTCATTCTTTCCCAGAAGAAATTGTAAAGAATAGCATATGATTTAATGGTAATCTAAAGGCTAATGAGAGTTAACTTTGGAGTAAAAGTTTTAAAAAGCTTAGTGTACATGTAATCTTTTGTCTGTTTTCCTTTATCAAAATAGCTGCTAAAATTATAAGGGAGTTTGTATATGTATTTATATTCTACCTCAAATATTTTTTGGGTTGAAAACAATTTTGCAGATTTATGTGTATGAATGTCTTTTTGAATTGCCACATTGACATAAACCTCTCTTTTTCTTCCAAGTTTAATAAAGTAAATTTCCTAATAAAAACAAAATTAACTTTGCAACAAGGCAAAGGTGTTTTTCATTTCAATGATATAAATATACCTTATCTCTCTCTGTTTAAATATTTTGTACCTTGTTTTTGTTCTTTTACATTTACATATTCATGTGATAAGAGTAAATGTTATATTATCAAAAACAAAATGAAATTATTTGATTAAATTTGAAATTAAAGTTGCAGTAACATGACAATAATTATTTTTTTCTCCATACCTTCATTTTGGCCCTGTTTAAATGATTTAGAAGCATTTTCAATTTATGTACACTATATGCCAGTAGGTGGTGGTAGTATTTCCTACAAGCACTACAATTCTATTTTCATGAGTAAATAACCCCCAAAATAGAGATCACTTTCAGATCTTTAGAAATTTCTAGGGCAGTATAGAGAATCCAGAGATAATCTTTCCCAAGTTATATTCTCAGATTTCATTTAAAATTAAAACTAAGCATTTTAATCAGATCATCAGATTTGGGGGGGGCGCGTGCAGGGGAATGCCTCTAATAAATTTGGTAGGCAATGGATTTAATTCCACAGCATTGACCATTATATTTTTCTTTTCTAACAGATGCCAGCCATTAAGTTGGAAAATTGAAATTGAAGATAAAAGGTGGGATATGTGTATCCAGCTAGTGGGTGTTATTAACCAGATTTTCTCCTTCATCATGGCTCATTTGCATTGTGAATACTATGAAAAAGACAGCTTTTGTGGACTCTTTGCTGGGTTTATTGCTCCTATAATGTAAGCTATTCAAAAGGTCTGATTGTGTATTCAGATATCACATACATATTGCCCTGGGTCTGGGATTTCCTGTTACTCTGAATGATAAAGATTCTTTCCTATTTAACATACAATTCACTCATTGTGCCCACTTATGTGAAAGGGCACTTCTGTGGGATGTTTGTAAGCAGGGAAAGAGACCAAGAAATGAGGAGATGTGGTGTGTTTTGGCAAACTATACAAAAAAGTGTACATTTAGTAAGGGAATGAAGAGAAGTGAGCAGTGGGGTTTGTCCCATAAAGAAATTGACTTCATTTTATGATGGGATAGTTTGGAAAGTGATTTGGAATTTTGGGCCTTCATGAGCTGCATTTTTAAAGAGGTTCCCTGAATTTGACTTAATCCAGTTTTGGGAATCTAAAAGACCCCTTCCAATTCTCAGTCCAATTTTATTTTTAGAAATCAGAAACTTAAAGAATGTTCAGAAACATGATTCACATTTAGAAAGCCAAGATCTCTTTATATGTGAATATAAAGATTGGAGGAGAATAGTTTAGAACCATGATCTTTTCAGAGCCTGGTCTTTGAACCAGTAGCTTTGGAATCACCTGGAAGCTTGTTAGAAATGCATAACCTTGTACCCTAACTCCCTTCAGACCAACTAAATCAGAACCTACAGTTTCACAGGATCCTGGGGAGATTTGTAATCATGTCAAGTTTAAGAAACACTGACTTAGAAGATACTAGTTAACAAAACCAACTTACTCTTTCCTTAGAGTGGAGAAAACAACCATTGAGTGGTCTTGTTTTATGCCTTACATCTATAGAGAATATCTCATATAGTACATGAATGTCAGTCACTCAAGGTCCAGAATTTCCTATCTTAACTCTACTTAGAGATCTGTTTATACTGTAATAAAGGATTTAAAAAAAACGGACAGATGGCCAAACAGAAGAAAAAAATCAGGAGGGTGCTGCAATTTTAGGGATGACTGAGTCTTAAAGATCATTTAGTTCCTCGGTTCCCCTGGATAGGCAGCCAGGGGCAATGACCTTACATATTATGCTTCCATCAGGCCTTGGTGTCCTGAAAAGCTTCACACATAAAAAGTAGTGTTGCAGCTCTTCTGAAGCTGAAAGCAAAAATCCCCGATAAGATTAAGCACCAAAATTTTGGAAATGTAGCTATCAGCAGCAGAATGGAGGCAAATTAAGCTTTGGAGCTCCAGTGAGTTTTCAATTGTTCTACAAGGTTTCCTGTTAAAATGAGTCTGAAAGTATTTGAAATATATTAGAAGCATTTTAAAACAATTTATTCAATTATTACTATTAGAAATGCCCATCCTTTTTTAAAGGTGAATATAACCCAATATGTTACTGTATCTATCCCTATTTATACACCTCTTGTGCAAAGAAATCCAATAGTTGTATTCTAGTTTCAATAACCTACATGACATAAGAATGCCCCAATTTATACTAAACAGGAATTAATACAATTTCCAAAGTAATGAAATTTACATTGTTCATTAATTCAGAATTACCATTAACAATAAAGCTTAATCCAAAACTATCTTGCTTAAGGTATCAAAAGAGATTTAAACAATAAATCAAAACAAACACAATCCAACCTGAGGTCTGAGGGCCGCATGCAGACCAGAACAGCTGTGAATGTGGCCCAACATAAAATCATAAGTAAATTTACTAAAAAAATTATCAGACTTCTTTTGTGATTACATGTCACAGTGTATTTAATGTGAGGCCCAAGACAACTCTTCTTTTTCCAGTGTGGTGCAGAGATGCCAAAAAGTCGCACACCCCTACTAGTAGATCTTTGAATAACATCATTTCCTTGTAATTTTGATAAGAAAAAAAAATGAATACCTAGATAGGGCCATTGTCTGTGTGGAGTTTGTAGGATCCCCCCTGTCTGGGTGGTTTTTCTCCTGGGACTCTGGTTTCTTCGCACATCCTGCAGATGTGGGTGTGAGGTAAACTGGCATGTCTACATTGTCCCAGTCAGAGTGAGTGTAGGTGTGTGGGTGAGTGGGCCAGCATCGGAAAGGCATCCATCTGGGGTGGCTTCATCCTGTGCTCTAAGCTGCCAGAATAGGCTCCAGCCACCTCAACCCTGACTTGGAGTAAGCAGATTGGAAAATAAATATCTTATTTGTTTTTATTAATATTTCTTAAATGTATGTATAGCTCATGTTTATTTCAACTTTTAATATTGGAAGTGTTTTGAGGCATTATTTATAAGTTTGGTGATGTTTTGAGAACTGGAAATATTTCACAGGGATTTAACCCTTGTTTATGTCAATTGTGTCTATAGTAAAATTGGTTTCATTATACATTATTTTACTTAAAGTCAGTTTCCAAGAACCTTTCAATGGTCCTAAATGAAAACATAATGTACTATCCAGTATTTCAGTACCCAATGTGAGATGTTTCAGGTAGACAAGAAATGCAAATAGTTACCTGTTGCTTTAATTTTAGCCAGAACATTTGCAGTGATATTCAATTCTGATTCCAATTACATTCATTTACATTCAATGGTAGAGAGTTGCTTTCTAAAATGGATTTGAGACCGTGGGAGTGCTTTAGTCAGTTATTTCTTTAAGAAGATAGTTTAGTAAGATGGCCAAATTCTTGGTATTCAAAAGAGTCATTAGAATAGGTTGTTGACACTATATGGCACTTTCTTACAGAGTTTTGTAGTTGCCAACACCACCAGCTTAGACAACCTGTCCTACTACTACACAGAAACTTTCCAAATAGTCCATCTATAAAGAAACCCTTCTGGAAATAACAAATTGTAAACATGGAATATATTTTATTTTGAGACCCTGAAAAATTCAGGGGTATGTAAAAATAATTTTTAAATGAAGATTTAAATCAAAGGAATTGAAGTGTTTGTCAAGTCACTTGTTAGTAGCAAACCTGGGCAGAAAACCCTGATTTAAACTCCTAAATTTGCTCTTTTTCTCTATATCAAAGTCAGAGGTTAGGTGCAGAAAGAATCACTTCCTGAGCATGTTTTCCCCTCAAATAACTCAGGAGAATCAGGATGTTTCCTTGCCCTGGGTCATTTTCCTCTGAAAGGCATTGATGGTTCAAGGCCAGACCATGCAGGCACAATATAGTGTCTACCTAAAATAAGGAAGCATGGTTTTCCTTAATATTGTCACCTTGAATTTGATTCAAACACAGTTCACAAAACACATTTAATGCCAGTGGATTATTCAAGACCCTGCACCTTTTCTTACTTTTTAAAGTAATGATAGATACAAGAATGAAAGGGGTATTGATATCAGGCTACTTTCACAAAAGCACACATAATATCATTGATAAAATGTTATTCAGACCATCAGTTTATGATTTAATACATTTTTACACATACTATGCAATAAACTCTTCAACAAAAATAATTGTGGGATAAAAAATTAATTATCTGCATGAGGTGTCTGCTCATTTAATATGTACGTATAAATGCTTATATATTTCTACACATATTACCTTCATATATACAAATACACACATATGCGTACATTGATTCTCTCATCCATCACACATGTATTGAGATCAGAGCCCTCTACTAAATTCTCTATCTTGAGGTGGACAGAAATTCTCCATTTATGCATGTCTGGAAATTCAGAAGTGACAATATGCTCTTGGAAACTAGTATAGGAGAAAGAGTATATTAGGTCCTAAAAAACACTTGATGATTAATTAGCAAAATTACTAATAGTAAGCTTGTGCAGAATTACTGCTTATCACTCCAACATTTAAACTTCATTATTTTCTGCCTTAAATTCATATTAGTGTTCAAGAAGACTTTCTTTAAATGTAAATGCCCAGAGAGATTTTTTTTAAACTTCGTCAGTTAACACATCTCAGAATTATCTAACAACAGAATAAGGAGACCTAATTATGATAGGGTGCCATATAATGCCACAGAGAGGGGACCGAGGTAATAGGAAATAAAGGGAAATGGTGACTAAGTCAAACTTCATCTCTTTCAAGATAACCTGGGTTTAGGCTGTGAACATTCAAAGCCTTATTTGGAAGTTTTCTTTAAAAAGCCCATTTCAAGCCCAATTATGGGGCTCATGTTAAACTTCTGATGGGACAAATGGAATCCTGGTTCTCACACTGAGAAGGTACAACTTGCACTGCAGGGACAGTGCTAGGCAGAGTGTTGTCCTTCAGCCTGTGGGTGAGGTCTGTCCCTAAACCCGTGGAGCAGAAATTGGCATCTACAAAGAGGGTGAAGGAAGTCTGGGGGTAGAATTACAAGATTGTGAATAGGGTAAGTAGGCCTGAAAAGTCACTGTTAGGAAACAATGAAGTCATAGAAGTGGGTATTTGTGTAGCAGCACATTACATGGGAGTAGAAGGAAAGGAGTCTCTTCATCTTGGTCAGGAACTAGATTGAGCAGGTCTACAAACACGAGTTCAGTCATCTAAAATGAAGCAGTTGGGGCTGCTTTGGGACCCAGTTGCCTTTTCACACATGGTTTAGTTTATACTCTGTTCCTCATTGAAAAACAATAAACTGAATTGGAAGAAAATTGTACTTCTTCCATATTTGCCCATGTTAACTCAATTCTTGCCCTTTGACCCTTTGTATTGAACTAACTCTATTTTCTTTGCTTCCCCATTATTTTTTCCTCCTAAGAGAAGAAGTTAGTGATCTTAATATTGCATTCAAGTTCATCACTGACTCAGAGAATAATTAGAAGGTATCATAACTATTCATCTTCAACTTCAGGGAGGTGTACATTAATTGTATTATTCTCAGAGTTTAGAAATGCAATTTTTTCCAGAATCATCTATGAATCCAAGTAAGTGAAAATTAGTGACCACATGCTATAGCAATTTAAAATTTTTCCTTTCTTCTTCATAAACAGAACTATATTTATGTAAACTATAAAACATGGTGTTGACAATAAAAAAAAGAAAGAAAAGGAAAACTTCACTTGTGTGAAAACATTTTATTAATTATAACCATTTAACAATGTACTGTGTGTGTTTTTCATTTTTGATTCACTCTGATATCATGTGACCATAAGTTTAAAGACTCCTTAAAAATTATGTTTAAAAAATATGTCGTTTTCTTCTGATTATGAAAATACTGGATTCTAACTACAGGCATTTGAAAAGTATAAAGAAAAATGAAACAATAATCTCTAACGCTACTGTTGAGAAAAATCACTATTAATATTTTGACACCTTAAAAATGAAGCCCAAAGCACACTGAGGTCTATGTAAAATTATACAAGATTATTATCTAATTTAACTGTTTTTACATATGTTTTAATATTTTAGGATGTTTTGGCATCATTTCAGTTGAGTTAATGCATGGGCCTGACTTCAACAAATTATCTCCTTTATGGATGAGCACTCAGTTTTCCAATGGTTTACTATTATAAATAATGCAACAAACATATTTATGCTTATTGCTGATAATTTTTAAAGGTAAATTTCAATAAAAGACATAACAGTTTAGGCACAACAATGTTCCCAAATACCTTTTCATATAGCTTATAAAAACAAATATTTTTACCAGTGGTTTAGATATTTTTTATAACCAAAAATGTATTTGACGTGTATTTATTGAATTGTAATGAGAATATGAGAATAGAATTTTAATAATACATGAGTTAACTCTTTTTAACTTTGTGAATTACCTGTTCATTTATTTTGTTCAATATTTTATTAGTGGTCTTTTTGTTGGACTCAACAATAAATTAAAAAGAATTATCACAAGTCTATTATACAAATTATAAAATTTGCTTTAGTTTGTATTTACTTTGAAACTTTAATATATCACTTTGACATATAGAAATTCCATTTATTATTATAAAATCTGTTGATTTCTCATTTCTGAGTTCTTCTGTTCTTAGAAATTTAGAGAGATTCTACACTATCATAGATTTTACTTTATCTAAAGTGCTTCTAGTTAATGTTTTAATTTAACCAATAGGAAAATCATTTTAACATTGGATAAAGACACATACTTGTTATCTAGAAATATCTAATATTTCAGCAATATTTAGAATTCATGCAAGAAAATATTGAATCATGATATCAATTTAATTCTATTCCAAATTCTTGTTTTGATTTTTTCTGAGCCTTTAATCCAATATCTTGACCTATTTTTTTATTTTATAACTATTCACACTTTTAGATATTAAAGTTGAACAATACATTTTAATATTTTATAGCTCAAGATTTTGCCAGTTCCTTTTTTTTAAAGTGTCATGAGTGGGTTATTGCATTAATTAGAATGTCCTTTTTTAATGTTTACCAAGCATCTATTTAGCCTTTTTGCTATGTTACTTTTTTCATATTATTCATTTTTAAGGTGATATACTTTACTATGATCAAATGTGTAACTAATACAAATTTCAAGACTAAACTTTTGAAAAGACATGTGATTGACATTATGTGCCCATTGCCACTCAACAGGCCAGTAAATTATAGATCTGGAATCAGAGCTCATGTTATTACAAATTTCTAGCCTGATCCTTAATCCACTGAAACTCATAGCTGTATTGTTTATAGTCGGGGAAAAGGTCCCGCTGTGGGGCTCCTGGCCTACAAGGCGCTTTTCCTACACACTGTAGGGCCTCCCTGTTGGCTCGCATCAGTGTCTTAAAGCCTCCATCCCAGAAAGCCAGGGCACACAGAAAATACCCTTGCCATGCTATCTTTTCTTTGTGAGATGGAAAATGAAATAATGCTCAAAAATCTCTGTTGAGATTGCTGCTATAGAAATAGACACTCTCCCAGGGGGTAAGCAGAGGTTGAAAAGGGCAGGTTCCTGGAATGTTATGGGGCCTAATGATATGCCTGTGATATAAAACAGTTTCTGATGTCTTCCAAATGGGTTATTGTTCATGTTTAAGTGATTACAGCCATTACTTAAGCCAAACAAAATATTCTCTTCCCATGGTTTACTTTAATTCATGCTAATCCTCCTTCATGCAAACCTGTCCAATTTTGATTTTTTTTATGTGGGTATTTGATTATATGGGAAAAATTGACTGGGTGAAAAGATTGTGGAAACACAAAAACAAACAAAAAATAATGATGCAGGCAAAGACTGTGTGGTGTGGGGCAGGATTTATTGCAAGTGTTCTCAGAGAAAAATGGCACATCCTATGGGGCATCATAAGCCATTTCTTGCCAATAAAATTTCTGAAGCTATGGAATCATCCCTAAAAGAAATGATTGAAACCTCTTGTCTGGGCCACTTACAGTTGCACCTAATAAAGCTTTTGAGAACTCTACACTGTTAGTACGGGATGATGACCTAGTAAGTCCAGTTCGTTGATTCTGGGATAGTCTTGGCAAGATCTACTCATGGAATAACTTTATAGACAAATCTAAGACATCCTGAAAGTACTATATAAATTCACGTTGCCAGTGTTAGATGACTATTAGATACATTTCTGTGTTTTTAAAAATACTTTGTTCTCAAAAAAATGTGTCCATCATAGCACTGGAGAAATAATTTGAAAAATAATGTACAAACATAAAACAGTGATTTATCAAATTATAATACACAAGAGTCCAGCTGCTTGTTTCTAGCTGTTGGTGTTGTTATTTCACAACTAAAGAACCATGTTAGAGGCCCACTTATTATTTTATCAAAATAGAAATAAAGGAGGAAAAAGAAAACACTCTGTGCCAACAATTTGCATATCACATTTCAACATGATGTGATTTAAAACAGCTGATCTATTAAACACAAATTAGACTTTTTGAGCAAATAACCAAGTCTACCTTGACTTTAGCATTGCCTCTGGCACCTTTATAATGTGAATATCTGAACAAAATTATAAGAGCCTCCCCTTTGGTGCCTGGGAAATATATTAACTATTTGATATTCAAGTCCAGGACTCCCCAATATAAAAAGTTAGTGGTAATACTTGATATGGGTCTGAATGAACCTTGTGTAGTTCCTACAAAAAAATGAAATTGGAAGCTCCCCTCTTTCACCAAATATTGATTTCTTTTCTAATTCCTTTATGTTCTAAATTAACCTGGGAATTTTTACCTTGACTTCTTTGGTTGCAATGAGAAATGACACACCAAAACTTGCCAGTTAAACTATCATGTGGGGCACAGTTTGGTGTCTGTAATCAAACGCTCAGAGCCCTGTAGAGATCTTCTAAGGGGTAAAAGGAAAAGAAATTAGAAGGAGGAACTGAAGATATTTTTCTCTTATGAATTAGCACAAATACAGATTTATGGCCTACACATGTGTTTTGTTTTTACTGATGGTTGTAACTAGGGACACCTGTAAGACAGAGCCAAAGGGGAAGAATTAAAAATAAATGGAAGTATAATAATAAGCTGCAGTCCAGAGCTTGATTTGAAGCCTAGTGTGTGGGACTTTAAAAATCCCTCTTTCCTGGAAAACATTTTATCATTTAGCTTATGTAATTTAGCATACAGCATAAAGCTGAAATATAACAATGGGTTTTTTTAAAGATTCTTTCAGTATTTCCAACAGAAATGTTGAGCTAAGTGTAGAATCTGGGGGATCAGTTAGCTTATAAGTAATGATCCTTTATGCTGGCATTGGGAAATTCTTGTTCCCACAGCTAGTTCAATAAAGCAATTAATATCAATAAATGCTGAAGAAAGCAAATCTCTATTCACTTTTGTCTGGATTAGTTAACATGAGAAAAATCCTATCCCTCTCCTAGAGTATTTAACCTTTTCATAGGAAAACATTTTAATGAAAGGTAAATAAAAAATGTTTTTGACATATGTTCCTCTTCTTATATACTTTCTACTTTTTCATAAGATAATTGATCTTTTATCTTCCTTCAGAAATTTTCAATTTAGTTTTCTTTTTAGGCCTGGTTTTTGTGACAAACTTGTATTGTACTTGTATTTGTATTGTAAACATACCTTAGCTTTTTTCTAGTATTGTTGTTTATTTTCTGGGTAGATTGTTTTATTTAAAGGACATATAACTTCCAATCTTCAGATATAATGTTTTTTTTCTATTGTGCAATGTGTACACTTTTCATGCAGAATAGCTCACATGTACTCAATTTACAGAGGATGTTTGAAAGAAGGAAATTTTTCTGTGCCTCAGCATGTTTTAGTGACTCTTTTTAAAAACAGTCTGCACAATAAAACATGCTTTGTCAAGGTGATGGGTGAGGTACAATAGACCCCATTGATTGATACAAATTTGAGCATTCAAACATAATCAGCATTCAGTGAACCAATGTCATGGAGTAGCCTTGAATTTTCACTACGTTTACCTAGATTCTTTTATGATTTCACACACAAGCAGTAAAAACTTGAAAGATATTATCCTGTATTGTCCAAGAAATGTGGTAAAAAGGTAAAGGTTGAAACCCACCATTGGCATAAGACCATGCCTCATGCTTGATTTATATCACACCCATTTTCATCAGAGTAACACAATAAAGCACAATGTGTATTACCTGAACTTTTCATTTGACAATTGTAGACTCTCCTGCCATTATGAGGATTAATGTGGATAGACCTCAGGCACACTTTTCCCAGTTTTCTGCAGTGATGAAACTTGTGAGACTACAATACAATCCACTGATTTTGATTGTCCTTAGATATAGCAAGTTTTACTTGTACTCATTTGTGTGTGGGTCTGAGTCCTTAATTCCATTGAATTTTGTCACATTATAAGTTCACATCATCAAGGAACTGAAGCGTTCTATTACCCCTTATGGTGCCCTTTTGTAGTAATACCCTCTTCCTTCACCCACTCTCAATTTATTTCTAATCCCTGACAACCACTAATCTAAACTCCGTTTCTAAAATTTTGCCATTTTAAAAATATTATGTTAATGGAATTATACTGTATATAGCCTTTGGTAATGGATTTCGCCACTCAGCAAAATTCAGTGGACAGCCATCAAAGTTCTTGTGGGTATCAGTAGTTTTTTTTCTTTTTCTTTTTCTTTTTTTTTTAGAGAGAGAGGGAAAGGAGAGAGAAAGAGAGAGAGAGAGAGAAACATCAATGTGCAGTTGCTGGGGGTCATGGCCTGCAACCCAGGCATGTGCCCTGACTGAGAATTGAACCTGTGGCACTTTGGTTTGCAGCCCAGGCTCAATTCACTGAGCTATGCCAGCCAGGGCAGTAGTTTCTTTTTATTGCTGACAGTATTCCATGATGTAGACTCCCTACAGTTTGCTTAGCCATTCACCTGCCCAAGGACCTCTGGGTTGTTGTTTATTTCTTCCCAGTTTTGGTTATTATGCCAAGTATTTAGACATTTTCCCTTTGCCTTTCTTTTATTAAATTCTTATATGATCCCATTATATTTGGAGAGCATACTATGTACAATATTTTTAAATGTGGTAAATATTGTTTTGTAGCCTAGGATATGGATGCTGCAAGAACATGTATACCCTCCTGTTGCTGGGTAGAATGATATAAATAAATAGAGAGATGATAGATCATAGATAGAGAGATACATAGATAGATCATTAGATCATGTTGGTTAATTGTATTGTTCAGATCATCTACATTTGTGATGATTTTCTGTTTAGTGTTTCTATCAGAGGCTGAAAGAAGAATTTTTAAGTCCTTAACTATAATTGAGAATTTGTCTATTTCTCCTTGCTGGTATATCATATTTTGGGTTGTATTTCAAAGGTTTCAGGTTGTATTTAGTGAAGAGGAGAAAGGAAAGACTAGTCTACTGAAGTTTATCTAGGTGGGATGTGCCATACAGCTTATTTTAACCTTTAGAAGACTAATTTTTAAGCAGTGGATTTAAAAATACTTTAACAGAGTATATAGTGATGGTAGAAATAATAGAATGTGAGGAATAAGTTGTTGGGAAAATAACAATAGGTCTAATGCTGAATATGCAAAACTAATTGAAAACAATATTTCAGAGTCACAAGCAATGTTATGCTGTAAGTTAAAAAAAATCCCATGTATCATATACACAAAAAATTACTAAGAAAATTTATATTTGACAAGATATGAATAGCGTACTGTTTGTGTTAGTTTGAGTAATTCTCTTAAATCTTTAAAGGCATGGAGAAAATAAACTAAAAGGAATTAACTACCAGTGCAACATTATTTTTTGATTATTTAATTGTTACTTATTGCCACAGCTTCAAAAATAATTATTCTAAATGGTTCAAAAGTTCAATAGACCAAGAACAGTATAGACAATATTGACTTAAAAAATCAGTGGAAAATTAACATGAAGGACATATGAAGATCGAATAAATCTAGAGAAATTGAAACAAATAGGTCAGAAAATATGATAATGAAAAAATAGAGGAGTCACATACATACATTATGTGATTAAGTTATATGCAATTATATGATGAAGACAGTACTTCAATTTAGTGACAAAATCATTTAATAAACAGTGTTGGGTCAATTATATATTCAAATAGGAAAAAAAACCTGACCAGCACCTCACAAAATAGTTGACAACCAATTTCAGGTACATCATAATTACATTTGAAAGATAATACACTAAAGATAACATAGGAAAAGGCCTTCATAAACTAAAGGCAGGTAAATTTTTCTTAAACAAAATGAAAAAGAACTAATAATAAAAGAAAAGATTTGTAATTTGGACTATATTAAAATTTAAAATTTCTCTTCATTATAAAACAATATGAAGAGTGTAAGAAGACAAGGCACAGAGCAGGAAAATAAACCTGCAATGCATATATACAGTAAGAGACTCTTATCTAAAATATATAAAATCTTACAGTTAAGATAAAAAGATGACTCAGTTGAAAAACTTTCAAAAGAATCGAATACTACTTTATGAAAGAGATTGTCCAAATGGCTAATAAGCAAATGAAAAGCTACCCTACTTGATTATTCACCAAGGAAATTAAAAATGAAACCAAAATGAAATAATGTGACACATGTACAAGAATAACCAAAATGAAAGAGTTTGAAAATGTGAAATTACAGGAGAGGTGTGTTGTAACTGGCATTCTTACACATTATTCCTGAAAATTACAAGGTGTAACTTTTATACATTGTACCTGAATTCTGAGTCAGTTCTATCACTTTGTGGAAATATTCAGAAGTGTCGATTAAAGTGAGCATACCCATAATCCTGTCACCCAGCAGTCCCCAACCTTTTTGAAACTAGGGACCACTTTTGTGCAAGACAGTTTTTCAATGGACCAGGGGAGAGGGAGAATGGTTTCAGGATAATTCAAGTGCATTAAATTTTTGTGTACTTTATTTCTATAATTATTACATTGTAATATATAGTGAAATAATGATACAACCCACAACAATGTGGAATCAGTGGGAGCCCTGAGCTTGTTTTCCTGAAGCTAGACAGTCCCATCTGGGGGTGATGAGAGACAGTGACACCCAAAGTGTGTTGCTTACATCCAGTTTACTCCATAATCTCACTTTGGTTGTTGTCACTATAGAAAACCCTGCTTCACAAAGACAGGATGTCGGAGCAGGCTTTTCAGTGCTTCTGTGGCAACCTCGGTATATTCCACATTGACTTTAATCCAGAACTTATGGAGATTTGAAGTTGCCTGAAACATACTTTTAAGGCCACCATCATTTGTGATCTCAAGTCGTTGGTCCTCTTCTAGCACAGACAAAGTCAGTTCACGTGGTTTATTCACAAATGGGCCTCAGATCCATTCCTTCCTAGTTTGGGGGCCTTTTGTGGTTGGGAAGTAATGTTCAAACTCTTTTGAAAGCTGGGATAGGTGATCATGCACCAGCTGGGAGAAAGAAGGTCCTGGCTCATTCTCTTTCAAAAATCTCTGCTAGTTTTTGGAACATGTCAATAATCCCAAAGTTCACTCATTGCCCCCATAATTCCAGTTTGGCTTTGAGTGCAACCACTTTATCTGCTGACTTGAACACAGTTGTCATTCTCCCCTGAAGTAACAGATTGAGTTCATTGAGCAGGGTGACTATGTCACACAAGTAAGTAAGTTTTGTGACCTATTCTGTGTCACTGAAATGTGCTGCCAGTGGTAGCTGTTTCTCTAAAGGAAATCTCTGGAGCAGCCCTCATAACTCAAAAATTCTGGCCAGTGATCCACCTGTAGGAAGCCATCTCACTTCTGTGTATAAGAGGAGACATGTGTGCTCTGCATCCATCTCCTTACAGAGCTGTGAGAACAGATGTGAGTTAAGGGCACATATTTAAGGTGGTTGATCATTTTAATAATATCCTGAAAAATATTGTTAAGTTCAGGTAACATTTCTTGGCTAGCCAGCATTTCTCTGTGGGTGACACAGTGCATAGACTCACATTCAGAATTGACCTCTTTGACTCAAGCAGTGAAACCAGAAAGCCATTCAGTCATGGCAGCCACTCTATCCATGCATATACTGACACAAAATGATCAGTTCAGATTTCATGATATGTAATCATTTAAAGAGTTGAATTAGAGATTACCTGACAGACTTTCTGCCAAGATGGAGGCATAGGTAGACACACTGCGCCTCTTCACACAGCCAAAGAAGAACAATTTAAAATAAAAAAAACAACCAGAACTGACAGAAAATTGAACTGTATGGAAGCCCATCAACCAAGGAGTTAAAAAAGACACATCCATCCGGATTGGTAGGAGGGACAGAGACAGGCAGCTCGGGGGAGAGGACTTGCAACAAGGCAGTGACTGGTGGACCCAGTGAGGGGGCAGATTGTGGAGCAGAGCACGCAAAGGTGCAACTGGCCAGCAAGGCAGCAGCAAGTGACCTGGTGAGGCAGTGGATTGTGGGCTAGGGGGTCCCACATTTGTGTGCAGAGAAACTTGGAGAAACTACTGGGGAGCAGGATGGACTGTGCAACTTAGGGCCCCAGCTCGAGGAAATAAAGCCTCAAACTACCAATTGAAAACACCTGTGGGGGTTGAGGCAGCAGCAACAGAAATTCTCAACCTCACAGAAGAGTTTCTTGGAGAGATCCACAGGGTCTGAGAACACACACAAACCCACCCACCGGGGAATCAGAACTGGAATGGCCCAAATTGCCTGTAGGAAGGAGAGGAAGTAACTGAAGTTCAGCAGAGAGTGGAGCAAGTGCCACTGTACACTCTCTGACTCCTCCCCCACATATAGCATCAAAACACAGTGATCTGGGTTACCCTGCCCAGGTGAATACCTGAGGCTCTGCCCCTCACTATGTAATAGGTATGTCAAGATAAAAAAAATATGGCCCAAACGAAAGAACAGATCAAAGCTTCAGAAAAAATACAACTAAGTGATGAAGAGATAGCCAACCTATCAGATGCACAGTTCAAAACACTGGTAATCCGGATGCTTATAAAATTGGTTGAATTTGGCTGCAAATTAGATGAAAATATAAAGGCTATGCTGAGTAAAATAAAGGAAAATGTACAGGAAACCAATAGTGATGGGAAGAAAACTGAGATTCAAATCAACGGTATGGACCAGAAGGAAGAAAGAAACATCCAACCAGAAAAGAATGAAGAAACAAGAATTTTAAAAAATGAGGAGAGGCTTAGGAACCTCCAAGACATCTGTAAATGTTCAAACATCCAAATTATAGGGGATACCAGAAGTAAAAGAAGAGTAACAAGTGGAAAAGTTATTTGAACAAATAATAAAGGAGACCTTCCCCAATCTGGCAACGAAAATGGGTTTCCAGGAAGTACAGGAAGCTCAGAGCGTTCCAAAGAAGTTGGACCCAAGGAGGAACACACCAAGGCACATCATAATTTACATTATCCAAGATTAAAATGAAGGAGATAATCCTAGAAGAGCAAGAGAAAAGGAGACAGTCACCTACAAAGGAGTTCCCATCAGACTGTCAGCTGATTTCTCAAAAGAGACCTAACAGGCAAGAAGGGGCTGGAAAAAAGTATTCCAAGTCATGAAAGGCAAGGATCCAAGGTTGCTCTATCCAGCAAAGCTTTCATTTAGAATGGAAGGGCAGATAAAGTGCTTCTCAGATAAAGTCAAGTGAAAGAAGTTCCTCATCGCCAAGCCCTTATTATATGAGATGTTAAAGGGACTTATCTAAAAAAAGAAGATAAAAAATATGAACAGTAAAATGACAAGAAACACAACTATCAACAACTGAACCTAAAAAAAAACAAAAACAAAGATTAAGCAAACAGCTAGAACAGGAATAGAACTAGAGAAATGTAGATCATATCCAGGGTTTTCAGTGGGGAGGGGGAGGGGAGGAATGGGGGAGAAAAGTACAAGGAATAAGAAGCATAAATGGTAGGCATAAAATATACAAGGGGAGGTTAAGAGTACTATAGAAAACAGAGAAGCCAAAGAACTTATATGTACGACCCATGGACATGAACTAAGGGGGTAGGGGGAGTACTGGAGGGTTAGAGATTGCAGGGCAGAGAAGGGATAAAGGGGAGAAAAAAACTGGGAAAACTGTAATAGCATAATCAATAAAATATACTTTTAAAAAACACTTGAATTGTTCTGCAGCTATGATGTTGGTTGGCAGCAAAAGTGCACATAACATATCTTCATGCACATCTTCCTAAAAAATACATTGCACCAAAACAAGCATTGTTGCCTTGTTGTCAACATCAGTAGACTTGTCAACCTGGATTACATACCACAGTGACTCATTAATCCTAACACTTGTGCCTCAGTATCCTCTGCTATCTCATCAATTCATCTAGTTATGGTGCTAGCTGAAAGAGGAATATGTGCCACCTTTTGAACTGCAGCCTCTCCTAAAAGTTCATGACAAATGGCCTTTGCAGGAGGAAAGACTAACTCTTCACCAATAGTAAAGGGCTTCTTAGCTTTAGTCATGCAGTTAGCAGCTAAGAATGATGCTCTCAGTACAGACACATTTGATGAAGTGGTGACCTTCAATAATTGCTTTCTGTTCTTCATGTTCACAATTTTTTTTCTTTTGAAAAACTCCAAAGGCTTGTCTTCTAATGCAGGGTGCTTGGTCTCCATGCGGCAAAGCAGTTTTGAATGTTTCAGTTTCATTGGGTAGCTGGTCTCCACATATTGTACAATACAGGCTTGGAGAATTTGAATCACCTGTTACAATGAACCCATAATTTAAGTAGAACTCTTGCTATTTTCTTTTAAATGCAACTTTCTTTTTGTTGGCAGTTTTAAAGTCTTTTGCTATCTCATCATCAAATCTTTCCCCCTTTTCAAAGAAGCTCTCCAGCAACATTTGTTTTTCACTCATTTTGGCTAGGGTTAGCTGTGGGCTTACCAAAACTGTGACTGAGCCAAGTGCACAGTGTGGAAAAGGGGCTCAGGTGGAAGTGGTAAATAAAATAATGGGCAGGCCATGTGCAGACTAAAATAAGTGTCAGATTCTGACTTAAACCCTGCTACCTGATGCAGATGTACAATTGAAGTACATCAACTCACTCGCCACTGAGAAGCCTGTCACCAGAAGCATCTTAATTGTCATTTGCCACTCACTGATAGGGTTTTTATGAGTCTGCAAACAATTGATTTATTATAGTCTCTGTGCAGTCAAACCTCTCTACTAATGATAATCTGTACTTGCAGTCACCCCCCAGGGCTAGTATCACCAACTCAGCTCCACCTCGGATCACCAGGCATTAAATTTTCATAAGAAGCCTGCAACCTAGATTCCTTGCATGTACAGTTCACAGTAGGGTTGGTGTTCCTATGAGAATCTAATGCTGCCACTGATCTGACAGGAAGCAACACTCAGGTGGTAATGTGAGTCATGGGGAGGGGCTTCAAATACAGATGAAGCTTTCCTCGCTCACCCACCACTCACCTCCTTCTGTGCAGCTTCAGTCCTAATAGGTCATGGAGCAGTACTGGTCCATGACTTGGGGTTGGGGACCTCTGCTGTAATCCAATAATTCCACCCTTAGGTACACACATGCACACATATGTACCAACATACATGCAGAAAAATAATCATAGCAGCTTTGTCCAGTACACACAAAAATAGGAAAGAAACCAAAGCTTATTAACAAAAGAATAATCAAGTAACCTGCAGAGAAAAAAAGCAGAATTACTGTCACATACAACAACATAAAGACATAATGTCGTGGAAAAGAAGCCAGACACTGATAAACATGTACTTTAAGGTCTCACTTGTTTAAAATTAAAAAAAAAAGTAGCAGGAAAAGTCTCTATAACAAAAGCCAGAATATTGATTCATGTTTGGATGTCTAGTGCTTGAGAATAGGCCTGACAGAAGCTTTTGAATGCTTCACTACACAAAAACTTATTGAGCCTACACTTAAGTTTTTTTCACCTTAGTATATTTACTCAATAACTTATTAAAATATGTACAGAAAAGCTTACCTAGCATTAGTTAAAAATTGTATCACAACTACTTATGAATGATTATGAAGCTAATATATAGAGAAAAGAGCCAAACATGCCCTTAAAGTATTATTTTATTCATATCTCACATTAAAATAAAAACTTAGGTGGGTATAGGTGACTAGAAATCAGAGGAAGTGGATTTGAGTCAATTCCTCTGCATGCTCATGATAAAATACAGCCTGTCATCCAACAATTTAGCGTCAATTTTTTAATCTATAAAATGTTGCTTCAATTAAAAGTGTGTGGACAGCAGTATTTGAAGGTGACTTAGAAAGTGCTATTAAAAAGTGCTATAAGTTTTAAAATATTGTAACTTTTAAAACAACTTTTTTTACAAATGATTACCATTGAAGGTAGGTATTTCATGTTACTGAAACACTATTGTGTGCTTGAGAATACATAGAGGAGTAAGAAACAGGTCAGGTGTTCTGGAGTTGGTATGTAGGAGGAGTTAAAATGAAGGAGGTATAACTGAGCAGTCTTTTGAGCAATTTCAATCTAGTTATACAATGGAGCAGGGGGCATTTTCATGGAGGACCATTTTATAGTTCTGCTATACCCATTTGGTCTGCAATGGAGCTATTTGTACACAATTTTGTTCCCCTCTCTTCTGATTTCTTTTATACATATTCCATCTGTCTGCCCAGCTGCCCACCTTTTAACCTCATTATCATACCATTTTCTGCACCTTCTTCTTCCCTTCGCAGCAACTACCAAATCATTTTCATCCTACTTCCTAATCTTTCACAAGTTATCCACTTCTCCTCCTCCATTTTATTACTACCTCACTCAGACTGCCCTCAACTTTCCTCCATTTTTATGCATAAATTCTTGACTGATGTTACAGCATCTATGAGAGTAGGCATACTGTTGCCAAAGTCAACTGGTTAAAACAGATCTGATTGCTGCTACATAAAAATTCTTCCATTTCCTGGGAAATGCCCTCAAGCTAAATACGTATTCTTGGACATTGCCTATTGTTCATTATTAGATCCATGTTGTCTGCTTTCAAAGCTGATTCTCATACTCCTGTAACTCCATCACTTACCCCTCATTAAGAATTTTTCCTCAAGCCCACTAAGTAGCTTGTATTCTTGGAAAGCAATAATATGTAGATTTGGAGGTTTGTTCCATGTTTCCTATGCCTGAACTCTCTCCTTCTGCCCTCCATCCTCTCCTGCAACTCTGCAAACAGATACATTCTCAGATTCAACATCATAACAGGAAGCCTTGTCAGGCAAAGCTGGGTTTGAAATCTCTCTTGTGTGGCTCTCATGGCAACTTGGCCTGTCATCAAACGATCTTGAGATTGCCTGCTCAAGGTAGAGTCTCTGACTAGAAAGCAGCCTCCTTAAGGTCCAAGCTCACATCCTATTTGTTGTGTCTCTGGTATCTGCAAGAGTACCACACACTTAGTAGGCATTTTATGATGATGTCTTCAATAAATAACTCACTATGAAGGTATCAAATTGGCTGTGCAGAGCCTGCTGGAAGTTCTGCTACTTTTTGCTCCACAAATAAATGTAGGACTTCCAACAGGATGGAGATGTGATTCAGAGGAAAACTATGAACTCACCAAAGAGGAAAGATAGTGTAGGAGAAATCATAGAGCAGTGGAAGAGGGATGTGTGTGAATAGTTAAATGAAAAATGACTTTCTCAGGCACTCTAAATACAACAAGGTCCTCTGTCTTTACTGAACTGCATAGAGTTGTTCCAAATGTTTTTGAAAATAAACTGAGTAAAATATCAAAAAAGGATTATTGGAGGGCTTCTAAGAATAAAAAAGTAGCTTGTGGAGACTGGCACTTAGGAAGATTATTGCATAACTATGTGGAAGGTGAGCTGCAATCACAGCGAAACTCGAAAAGACTTAACACATCTACAGTCACCACAAAGGAGGTAAAAGACACTCATAAGCCCAGAAATTTATCAGCTTATGGTAAAAAATAAGCCAAGGATGGACTATCTAGTTACTATATTAAGGTTGAATATTAATTTTTGCTAATAATTTTTAATTAGGCCTGGCTGGTGTGGTTCAGTGAATTGAGCACCTGCCTGCAAACCAAAGAGTCACCAGTTTGATTCTCAGTCAGGGCACATGCCTAGATTGTGGGCCAGGTCCCCAGTAGGGGATGTGCAAGAGGCAACCACACACTGATGTTTCCTCCCTCTCTTCCACCATTCCCGTCTGCCTAAAAATAAAGAAATAAAATCTTTTTAAAATTTTTAAAAAACAAAAAATAATTTAAATTAAAATTTTACTTTTATTGTTCTGTTAATGCTATAATGGTAATCTATACAAATGAGTATATTATTTCATGTAAGAAATTAATTTTGAGATAACACCTGTTGTATCAGTCAAGACCAGATATGTTATATTGCAATAGCCAATAATCCCAACATTTCAGTGGCTTATATATTGAATGTTTTATACATGTTTTTTGCAGTCAGTAAGGAATACCAATTACTTTATTTACTCAAATACCCACACTACAAATACCTTTTCTTCACATGATCTTCCATGATTATCACTGAAGAAAGTATTCATGCACTCTCTCAGATCTTCCGCTAGAAATGACCAATGTCACTGCCATTCATATTTCATTGACTAGAGAAAATCATGTGGGCATACTCAACTTCAAAAGGTATGGGGGAGTGAGATCTTACCAAATGTGTGCACAGAGAAATAACTAGAATAAAAACTAGACTAAAAAATAATAACTCACCATGGCACTATGATATAAAATCTGTCCAACAATGAGAGTTTGATTAAATAAATTTTAGTACTTCCAAACTATGATTATGCAGTTACTTCAGAATATTAGGTGTTATTAGTACTTTCACATATTTAAAAAGGAATCTGTGAATGTTATATTTCTGTGGCTATCTATAATATTTTATCTTTTGTTTTGTCTCCCCCAATACTTCTTCAGCACCAAACTGTAAGAAAAAGACATGTCTTGAAGGTTAGTTTTGTTTCATAGGTATACAATTGTCGTTATATTTAAAAGAAATGTACTACTTTTTAGTGGGTATATTTTTAATCAATATTAAAGAAAAGTTCATCTCCTTGCCCTTGCAAACAAATGTGCTCCAACCATTTACTTGAGATGAAGCAACCTTGTGACATGCGAAGAGTTTTAACTAAAGGAGTGACATAAAAACAATCAAATCATATTTGACTCATGTTCTTCATCGTAACTGGAGTGTAGCCTCAGCATTTTTCCAAGATCATTATTATTAATCCCTAAGCTGAAACAGCAAGTCAATCATCTCCTTGAATGCTGATTTAGGAACAACTATTCTCAGGATTCTAATTTCATAATTTCAGGAGTAAGAGATAGGATTATACAACCTCAAAAAATATGTTCCACATTTAAAAAAAATAATAATACCACATACTGAGATATCCACACTTGCTATACCCTCTTTTTATTTCAAAAAGCTTGTAAGAGATTTAACTGTGATACTTAATCAATCACAATTTGCTAATGATATATAAAAGTGGCAGATTCAAGTGCACTTTAGATCATTTGAAAAGCCTTTTATTTTTCATGTACTCCTTTTGTCTGCTGTAGAATAACCTTTAAAACTTTGTCTCAACCCTCTATACAGTAAAAAGACAGAGGCTAATCACAAATGGGAACTGATTGCTGTTCACCAAACTTGAAATAAAATTCAGGTCCAAAGCCTTCATATTCAGACAAGATGGAGACCTCTTATCTCATATCGAAGTGATTGCTGCCTCGCTCCCCACCCTCTGACATTCATTACCATATTAAGGATATTTTTACAGAGAGGGGAAGGAACTGTAGATTTAAATTTGATAGCCATTTTATTTCTACTAAATGTTTCTTTATTTGTTGTTTGTTTTACCTGATTTTACAGATTTCCAGCATGTCTCTTCTTTCACTAAGCTATCTTCCCTAAATTTCCTTAGAAATTATTGTCACTGTCATGATTTTTACTTGAAAATAGTTTAAATTCCTGTGTTGTTAATGAAAATGCCACTTAATTAGCAGTTGCTGGAGTTCTTGTCACTTTTTAGAAACACATATGTCCAGAACTCTCCACCCATTCTCCATGTCGGAGCTTACACCTCAGATGCCTTCTGGTTTATTTCATGTCCATCATGATTTTTATTTGATCAGAAGTGTGTGTGTGAGTGTGTGTGTGTTATTTCAAACACACACACACATACTGTACACACAGACTGTACATACTGTACTAGCAAAGTCATCCAGATTTTTGGCTCCTCTTGAACACCACCAAAAAAGACAACATTCTTTCAGAGAATTTGCTTTTGTTCTGTAGCAACTACCCCCTTTAGCTAAGGCATGTGTGTGGCCGGGTTCCCTACCCAGACCTCTTTATTAATGAATGTTTTCTTCCTAATTTCTATATCACATTCTTGTTTGTCCATCAGAATTTATATATTTAACAACTCATTTCATCAATGGTATTGAGAATAACATGGTTACATTGTGTTTTTTTTACATACTAGGTTACTAGTTTATTATGAAAAGCATATGACTGAGAAAGAGCTAGATGGAAAAGATGCAAAAGGCAGGGGACATGGGAAGGGTGCAGAGCTCCCATGTCCTCTGAGAGTCTTCCGGAATCTCTCTCTGTGTTCACCAACTCTGAAACCCTCTGAACCCCACCCTTTTTTCAGGATAAATGTTTATCAAATTATGCTGAAATAAAAATTTGAGCATATCCAAAGCTGATAATTCTCGAACAATAATTTTAGAGATATTTAACAGTTCATGCAAATCAGTTCTGTATGTCTGTTGTAACTTTAATATACAGTTGTAATGTGATTAATATATACATTTGGGATGTAAATTTATACAAGAGCATTTTAATGTTTCTATTGACATATCCTGTAACTGTCGGAGGTTGTACAAGACAAAAATGGCTTCATGACTTGTCTATATTTAAAAATTTCAAAACACCTATTTATATATTTTATAGATGCCACTTGAATAATAAGGATACAAATAGTGAACATTTAGTAGAAATAAAATGGCTATCAAATTTAAATAACTTTAAAATTGCCTTCTTCATTATTAACTGATTGATTCAAAGTTTCACAGGGAAATAGTGTTCTTTTCTGTCAAATAGGGCCATTTTAAATTTAATTACTTTTAATTCTGTGGACATGTGCTTTGAAATGTTGCAGCAGTTTTTAAAGCCCAAGATTTGAAACTCTTTGAAATGCCTCTCTGATATCCTTTATTAGAACAGCAATGCATATGCTTTTATTTGTTAATAATGCACAGACAACGGTTAGTGCCTAAGCAGTGATGTTGTCTGCAATAGTTCTCAGGGCCAAATCTTTGCTCTCAGTGAGACGCTGCAGGCAAAAGCTCCCAATCTTTGCTCTGCCCCATTTGAAGATCTCCTTTCTCAAGGAACCATGGCACCTGCAACCCCTGCTGCTGTTGCTAAAGTGCTTTCCTTTGCTCAGCTAATTCTGACCTATGTCCTCCCCTAGCCACCCCCCTGAGAAAATAAAGAGCCTGGACCACCCAGAGAGTGCACCTACACCCTTGGATCCAAAACAATTGCTTGACACATTATCTTCCCTACAGTCTTCTTTTAAACTCTTTATGTCAGAGTTGAATCATCATGCATTCAGTTGGGCAAGCCTGCAGTCCAAGGCTTGATTCTTCTTCTCTTAGTTAACCTCTGTATAAATACCTAAGTTTTCTTAAGTCCCATCTTACTCTCAGTGCCACCAGCATATGACACAATTGACCACGTGTACTTTTTTCCTATTTTGATCTTATTTATTAGCACACAGTTCACATATGAGGACATGTATTTTATTATTACCCATCTCACTTGTTTTGTCAAGACTAGACTGTTGTTTTGATTAGACTGTTATTTTTTCTCTCACTCCTCAATCTCCTTTGTAGTTCTCTTCTAATCTATTAATGTTGGAGTTCCCTACAGCTCAGCCCTCAACCCTCTCTTTTCTTTGTGTCCGTATCCACCCCATTGATGATCTCATCCATTCTTATAGTTTTAAATATTATCCTTATGCTGATGACCATCACATTATGTCTCAAGACAAAGCATTTTTCCATAGTCCAGATGCATATATCTATCTCCAGTTGGACATTCAGCAGACATCACAACTTAACATGTCCAAAACTAAACTTCTGATCACTCCCAAAACCTGCTCCAAGCTCACCTTTCCTATTTCACTCAATTGTCACTCCTTTTGTCCTACTACCCAGTCAAAAAGAATCTTCCTCACAAACTTAATATCCAGTCTGTCAGGAAATCATATTACCTTAAAATATAAAATAAATCCTGTTTCTCACCACTTCTCATACCTTCATTTCTACAACCCAGGTGTAGCCACCATTGTCTCTTTCCAGAATTCCTGCCACAGTCTTAAAAAAAAATCTCCCAGTTTATCCTCTTCACTCTACAAGCTAGTTTTCATAAACCAGTCTGCATGAAATATTTAAACATGGAAGTTCAATCATAACATCACCTGCCCAAAGCCCTTACTCAGTGGAAAGCTAATGGACTTAAACAATCTACAAGACCAAAATGATCTACAAAGCCTTGGTGGCCTACAAGGTTTTATTGACACTCTGACATCTCTGGTTTTAATATTACTCTAACGTGTTAGGTGTATTTCTCCTGCCTCAGGGCCTTTGGGTTGTCATGCCCCCTCTCCCTGCTGTGCTGTTCCCCTAGTTTTAACAAGCCTCAGTCTCACACTTTTTCAAGCCTTCTTCAAGCACTCTGTTCTCTGGGGCACTAGTTTTTCACTGATTTTAATTTGCAATCCTGGTATCACAGGCTCCCTTCTGCAGTCCTAATACATGAAGTTAAGTGTGACAATGACAAGCTCTTCACCTTATATTACCCCTGGAAGTCCAAACGGAGCCGCTTTTGGTAAGTAGCCTCTCCAAGATCAGACACAGCAAATACTGTGTTTTCAATGGTCTCCCCATGAATCTCTAGGAATTTCTTTACAGTGGGAAGAGCTATATATGTTACATCCTCTAAAGGATAATCTCATTTTGCCAGATTGATAATACAGGATCCAACAGAAGACACTGACTGCTCTTTAACTCACTGAAGCACGTGTCTGTGTCTGTAGCAGCTATATATGGAACTCTTAGCTGCGGCAAGATACTCCTGTACCCAGATCCCACTGTGTAGAATGATGAACCATGAAGTTAAATCAAATCATTTTATCAATGTTGCTTCACCTGTCTGGCAATCTTTAAGCTTCTGGAGGCACCCCCTTCCAAATCAGGCCCTGCAAACATGAAGACACTTTCTGGCATGTGACTCTAATAGGTGAGACTTTCATTGCTGGTATTCACAATGGCTGAACAGTTCAGTAATGGCATATTTTCTTCCCAAAGGACCACTTTTCCATGGACACCACAGTTATATATATTTTAAAAAATGATACAATAGTGTCAGCCTGAAATGTTTCAGCTACAGTAGTAGAAGTATTTATTTTGTCTTCACACAAGTTGCCCCAGTTCAGTAGTGTATCTAAATCCACAAACTGTGAACATGAACCCAAGGTATCCATGAAATGGGAACTTCAGCTTGTCTTTTCCCAAATTCCTTAGCAATTCATTTCTACCTGGAGCCTTTAGAGTGCTCATGCAGTCCCATCCAGGTGGCAGGTGGTGGGAGGATGGTTAATCAACTCATGGAAAGCAGGGAATAGTGTCCATCCAAATGCCTATTAAATAACAAAATCTGTTATTTTCATTGTTTTTCTTCTCACTTAACAATCTGTAGTTAAACATATGGTTGTATTTCTCATACTATATTATACTTGTTTATTTGTCAGAAGCCCTGACTAAACTGTAAGTTCCTTGAGGGCAAGGAATGTATGAGATCACATTCATTCCCTTAGAATTGGCAAATGAATGGATTGATTGACTGAAGTCCATATAAATTAGTTATAGGATTCTACATTACTGGAAAATTTCATATTTGGATGGATAATGATTCAGAAAGTTGTTATAAAGGGAATTAGATCAAATACTCAATAGATATCCACCCCTATGCTTGCATCTGTTAAGAATAACAGTGCTACACATCAAAATATGTTTCATAGCATTGACACCGAAGCTTTGCAAGAGCCTCAATTATCAAAAATGACATATTATTTTCAGGATACTATACATATTAAGTTGGAAAAATAAACTGACATCTTTTAAGAAATCTCTTAATGGTGGTTGAAATAAAGATGTTTACCCTTAAAATTGTATTATCCCAAAATATTAATTTATTACATGTATTTTCTCAATTATCTTAGTGTATCAAATATCATTATATAAAGAGACAAATCAAGGTTTGGTAGATTAATTTGATATATATTTTATGGAAATATACAAAAAATAAAAACACAAAAAATGTAAATAGTAAAAATAAATTTATAAAAGATATTAAAGATTTTATTTATTTTTTTAGATAGGGGAAGGGAGGGAGAAAGACAGGGAGAGAAACATCGATGTGTGGTTGTCTCTCATGCACCCCCTACTGGGGACCTGGCCAGCAACCCAGGCATGTGCCCTGACTGGGAATCCAACTGGCGACCCTTTGGTTCACAGGCCAGCACTCAACAACTGAGCCACACCAGCCAGAGCTAAAAACTTTTTATAAAACAAAATTACACATAATTATCATTAATTATGATTTTAAGAAGAGGAACAAGGTCATAACCTCCTAGATAGCAAGAGCAATTTATCAATTTCCTAAAGTATTTTTCAGAAGATTTTCTAATTTTATCCCACTGTATTTGAACAGTTTTTAAACTCTGGTTTTAAGGTATGCTTTATTCCTTAATGGCAAAACTTAAGAAAATAAAAGACAACATTTTCTTGTGATACTAAAAGAAATCCACATCAATATGAGGAAAAACATTTCACATTTGTGTGATTTTTTCATTAATTATGTAGAATAGTGCTGTTCAACTGGAATGCAATTAGTGAGATAAGGTTCCAGGTTATCCGTGCAAAATGTAGAAATGTGTACAATGATGGAAATGTTCTGTGGTTCAGCAGGGTAGCCACTACACATGAGAAGCTATGTAATACATGAAATGTGACTAGTGCAACTGAGGAACTGAGTTTTTCAATTTTATTTACTTTAATTTAATTTAAATAGCTGTATGATGCTAGTAGCTACACATTGGACAGTGACATTCTAGAGAAATTTCCCATATGTTCTGAATTATGACACAATTGAGAACACATTAACTCATAGGTTTTCTCACATGTTCATCACAGTGCAGAAATATAAGTCTTTTCAAGATGCCATTTTACAAATCTGAGTTTCTTTGGAAGAACCAGTAATGGAATTTATTCCAGATCCATGAAAATCAGGCAGCTTGCACTGTAGTTCTCCATTGCTTTGGAGTTCAGTGTGTGACATGATGCAGACCTGCATCATTACCTCGGTGCATGTATCTATATGATTTCATCAGTTAAAATCGTGTATCTAAGAGAAATAGCTATTTTTTAAATGCAAATAAAGTCATGACTGAAACACTCTCTTGGCATTTATTCTACTACTGCACAGGTGCCACTTTCTATAATTTCATAAGACACACAAATTCTGAAAACAAAAATGTGTCAGGAAGGAAGAATATGACATAAAATTGATTTCAAAAAACATGAGCTATAACCCTGATATTGCTAAACATTTGTTTTCACAGGTGGGAAAAATGTTTACTAGGTATTTTATAACATGTTATTATTAAAATAGATAATATTTAAGTTTTGAAAATATATGCACATTTTGCATTAGCCTTTTAAAGCATGTGTTATTAAGTGAATATAATTTGGAAAGTTAATTTACAAATGTTTCAGTAAAATGTGTTAACATCAATGAAATAGAGTAGCAGTTCTATTACTATCATTTCAGATTCTACTTGTATGTTATTGGCCATCATTTGAAATGTTCAGATAAGTAAATAGAGTACCCAGGAGTCTGGGATTTTTTTTCCAGGTGTTTCTTTGTTAGAGTGGACAGCCTCTGTGATGCTAGATGTTAACTTTAAGTTTCAAATAGACATACTCTTCATAGCTTAGACAAAACCAATGGCATGCTTTACCACTTAACAATGCTTTCTTCAATGAAAGTATAATTAATTTTAAATTACATTATATATTATTTTGTGTAGCTAGCTTCTTTTTATTAATTTATTTTATTATTAAATTTATTGGGATGAGATTGGTTAATAAATTATATAGTTTTAAAGTGTACAATTCTATAATACATCATCTGTATATTCTATGTGTGCTTATCACCCAAAATCAAATCTCCTTCTGTCACCATCTATGTGTGCTCCTTTACCCTTTACTACCTCCTCCAGTGTGGAACCAGAGCAAATCCAAAAAATGCATGTGATTATTTAACTTCTCATTAATCCTAAGTGTTAGAAATACTTTCTCTTAACATGAATTCTAATTAGTCTCCTTTAGGAAATAATTTGATACAATTTAAAATAAATACACATGAAGTACAATTGTAAACATTTTAAAATATATATAAAATGACAATATTTTGGAGAAATTAAAATTCTAAGAGCTTAGGCTAACACAATAACTATAATTGAACATTAAATTTAGCCCAAAGTTTTCTGGGAATAAAAACATTTAAAAAAAAAAGAAAAGAAAAGCCCAAAAAGGCATAAACATAGAGTATTATAAATGGTTATGACATTGTAATGAAGGAGATGAGTAATTTGACATTTATAATATTGTCCTTGATTTTAAAATATACACTAGACAGACATAGAAATTTGTTTTTATTAAAGCTGAATTCTTAAAGTAATTTTTAAATGATTTTTATGTGAGTGCTATTGAAAAATCTGATGGAAAATTCATCAATAGTGCTTTTGCAGGAGATGCAAGGATGTACTTCATGCGACCATTTGATTTTGATTTTTTATTCTAGGAAAGTAGGCTAATGATGTCCTGATACATGGATTTCTTGTTCCAAATTGATTTTCTATAAAGCTTAGAAATTAAAAGAGAAATGATTAGTTAGTGAGTGTCTCAGCCATCTTTTTGAAAATATAGATTCCCCCAGTGACATTCAACAGGAATATTGCAGTAATAGTGCACGACTGAACTATAGTAAATGTCTAGAGACAAATGTGATTTTGAGTACTAACGATACTGTGTGTCATGGCCACAGTATTCACTCTGCATCAGAAAATTCAAGAACCTGAATAATTGTTTATTCAAAAAAGAAAAAAAATTCTTACATATGTGCAGACATAGATTGCAAATTCATTCAAAACTGACCCAAATATTTCCCAAGAGGTAGTACTGAATCTGAATTATCCAATACATTCTCATTTTGCAAGCGAGAATTCTACAGCATAGAGCACAGAAAAAAAATTAATTTGACCAGGAAAATTGAGAGCAGGTATGATTATCCACTTTGACCAACAAATTAATTACTACTACTCGTTGCAATACCTGACATTTGCATGGTTTTCTGAAGATTTAATGATGTATATTCCTAGAAAAATAATTTGAATAACCCACAGTATGTGGCAATTATAATTCAAAAATCACTTTATTTTACTTTTACTTTTTTTGTTATTTAACAACTCATCTGGAATTGTTAATATAAAGATAAAATTCTTCTTGTATACTATAAAGGACTCTGTGAAATTCAGGATAGCTTGGATCAAAAGCTATTTCTTGAATTTGTTTATTTCCCTAATTTGACAAAGTCTATACTTTAACATTGTCTAAAGCTTACTCATTCACATCTTTGTTCACTGTGATATAAATTATATATCTGAACTTCTGTCTGTTTTATAAAAGAGATAACATTCAAATTTACATTTAGGTATTTATTCTCTGTGCCTCAATATCATTCAACATGCACCTCCATTTTATAATAATTGTCATGTTTCATTTTTTTGTTTATTCACAAATTTGTCTTTCAATCTTAGTAGCAACTGAAACCATTAGGAAGCTTTAAAAATACTGATTCCTGGACTTTCAGCTAACCCAAGGTTCTGATTTAGTTGATGTTCAGTTATATCTAAGCACCACAGTGTGCAGAACTGTCCCAGTGGTTCTTCTGTATGCCCAGAAGGAAAATAACTGCTCTTAACTGTATGATTCTTAAGGGTAGGAGCCTTGGCTTGTACATCCTTGTATTGGCTTAGCAAAGTGCCTGCCACATGTAATTAATTTCAGAACATGTGTTAACTGAATATCATCCAGTAAGAAAAATTCAGGTCATGTAGTTAACCTCAGAAAGGTATTCTAAATCTTCTCAAAGATTAGTCAATCTTTTGATAGTCTCAAAAATTTAAGTTTTCCTGTCAGCAGTTTTGATCTTCTTTCTTAAGATTAAAATTTTTCAATCTTTTTCTTTAATGGACAAAAGAGAAAACAAGAAAAAACATTATGTTACTTATTATAAGAATAAATAAATACTGTCATTAGTTTCTCCCATTAAAAATTTTTTGGCCTCTACCCTTTAAATGTGATCTCCTTTAACTATTTATTCCTTCATAATTTACTTTACAATTAAATATTACATTCCTACATGTCATGCACACAAGATACGACTGCTTTAGAAATAATTTCTTCTATTCACAAACACTTTAAGCCAAAACCACACTTGAACATAATTTTAAATCAGTGGTTCCCAACCAAGGATATCTGGCAATGCCCGTTTTTTTTTTTTTTTTTGGTTGTCACAACTTGGGGAAGGGGGAGTGTCACTGGGTAGAGGCAAAGGATGTTGCTAACTATCCCACAAAAATCATTGGCCCAAAATGTTAGTAGTACTAAGGCTGAGAAACAAATGCAAATTAAATACAAATGCAAGTTAAACACAAATGTTTTTAAGTATATATTTTTCCATGGTTTCCATTCATTCTAAGGAAAACCTAATGAAATGTCTCAAATAAGTTCTTGCTAGAAGTTCTGATTTTGTAAGTTATACAAAATAAGAAATCAAGATATTCTATGAAAATGAAATTTTGGAAGTACATTAGGAATTTCCACTAATGATCTAAAAAGTCACTAGGTGCTACATGCTTCACTTTAGTAACATTTAAATTTCAAGGTTAGTCTTGGTACAGATATGGTATAAAGTTCTCTCTTCTTCCAGTCAGTATATCTTCTGATTTTAACATGGTACCATTTTCCCCAGGTATTCATTTATTCACAAATCCTTATTGTCCTGGTGCACCCTACTGCTAGCCTCATCCTAAGATTGAAAGTTTTCACTGGTTCATCTACCATTGATCAACCTCCTAGCCATAGCCAACTTATAAAACCTCCCATCAGAATGTCATGCTTCAGGTGGTATGTGTGCGGTATGCCACCCATATCCCCCATCTACAAGTTTCCAATGGTGTTGGCTATTTAAACTATTCACAGTTGCATTTTTCTGTGGAAATTGCCTTTTCTGAGGGCAGCCTGCATGGAATAAAGAACAAAGGAAAGGCTGCAAAATCCCACCCATTTGCCTCAATTAGGGACAGCTTTTGAAGCCTTTTTTTCAGTTCTAGGACTCCACATGGCTTTTTGGCATTGGCTAATGCTCTAGAGTACCAACTTGTAACAGTGCAACCTTCCATTTGCCTGATAGTGGTGCCCTTACTTCATTACATGTACTCCTGAGAACATCCCCAATAAAATTCCTGCTCATTAATCTTAATCTCAGAGCATGTTTCCAGAAGAATTGATAGCTAAAATGAGGAAATTTTAAAATGGGATTTAGGAACTGGATCATCCTTTGGTTTATTGATAGTGAGTACTCCCTCATGGGTGGTAAGTGGAGTATTGAGAGCTCCTGACTTGTTAGTGTAAATTATTAAAATTTCCTTGGTGGTAAACAGGTGTTAAACAACATAGAAGTTAAAGCAATGCCCAGGGTAATAACTCAGGTGTTTGAGAGAATCAGATAAAGAATTAATTGGAAGGGCTTTGAAGATGGAAAGATTTTGATAAATGAATTAGACAAAGACAATAATAGGCCTAAGATGGTTATTGACAATGTAAAACAAAGTATGAATATGAAAGTACCTTGATAGCACATAAAGATATAGTCATTCTTCGCAGCCAGAAGGTAGAAGAAGCCAAGCATCAGGCCCCTCACTTACTAAAATGGATCTCTAAAGGAAATAAAACTCCCAATCCCAGCACATCTGATACACCAAGATTAGAGCACAAATTTGGAAGAGTGGCACTCTGAGACTTGGAAAAATTACATGTGATGAACTCCAGAATTTTGTAATGTTCCTGAATGTTCTGGACATACATAAGTGTCTCACTATCCCTATTAAAATCTGCTTTTTCCCTCTTGGTGAAGAAAGTCAGAGAACAGTATTTTGTATTAGAAAACAAACTTTTACAGGATCAATCACTACCTCTACTCCTGACCAAAATACTAGTAATAACATGCCACCCAGCAAAATGCTGAAAGCTCCAGCTTCTAGCTTGCATGTACTGACAATAACTTAGAGAGTATATATGGGACTGGATATGAGGGTAATGAATCAAGCAGGATGGAGTACAAAGTTGGAGAAGAGAGAGTTTATCCATATGAAAGCACTCTTCTGTGATATAGCACTTAACACCCTAAAGAGAACTGAGATGATACTAATATATTACTGGGACGTCTCTTGGAAAGTTGAATAAAGTAATGGTCCATACAATGTGAAGTAAAAATGCTGACTGCCATGGCAAACAGTGGAGAAAAAAACTGAAAGAAGCACAGATATGAGAATGTTAACATGGTATATCATGCAAGGCCAGAAATTCACCAGCTGATTGCCTGACTAAAAGAGAGGTCAGATTTCACATGAAGAAAGATTCTGCTATACCATGGCAAGTCTATATAGTAACAATCTTTCTGTCCTTCCCCAAAGGGATCTTTGACCATTTGCTTAAATAACTGTGTTTTGAAACAAGAAATGCCCAGTTCAAGCACTATTGGACACTGGGTCTAAGCTGACATTGATCCTCAAGGAATTGAAGCATCACTATGGTTCCTGTGTTAGAGTAGAGGCATGTAAGGGACAGGTATTGAATTTAGCTTCAAATGCTTCTACCTTTCCATAGACTCCACTTAGTGTTCATTTATCCGGACTCCAAATGTACCATTGAAAGTGATATGCCTGTTTGACCCAGGGAATAAGAGATATCATGGCTGGGAAAGCACAGTAGAAGTATCTCAAACTGCCACCCACATTCAACAAACATATTTAAGCAAAAAATGCATTAATTAATCTCTAATTGCATCTTGGGTACATTTAGAGATTGACACCACATTTAATAACTTGGAAGTATACAGGAGTGATAGTCAATACCACATTACTATTTAATGCAAGAGTCTGACCCTTTACAAAAAAGTGTAAAACAACAGAAGAAAGTTGACTAAAACAAACATAGCCAAGCAATAACCCCAGCTGAAGTTAGTTGTCACAACTGGGTGACAAGGTGGGTGACCATTGTTCTCACATATGAGTGTGTTTTCATTCCTATGAGAAAAGAGGGTCAAAGTAGTTCACATTTATGTGGGATAGGCAGTAGAGTCTTTGCTTCATGGTTAAGTTAACTCTCCACCTAGTCTACCCTATCAGTGGTATCAGGTTAGTCAGCCTAGAAAACAACAAATAGAAAACACATTGGAAACCTTGGTATGACTTTTACTACAAAGGATGAGAAAAACCCTCTAAAGGTGAAAGCTTCAGGAGTTCAGTTGGCTGGGGTATGCCTAGATGTACCTTCCAAAGTAAAGAACAAATGATTGTACCTTGTAACTTCCACCACTAAGAAGGAAGCACAATGCTTGGTAGGTCTTTTTAGATTCTGGTAATAGTACAGTGCACTACTGGAAGTACTCTTTTTACCTGCTTACCTGGTGACACAAAGGGCAACCACATTTCAATTGGGTCTACAAGGAAAGAGCTCTTCAACAAGTCTAAGATAAAAAGCAAGCTCACTGCTTGGGCCCTATAATCTGTCAGACCTTGTGGTAATTGAAGTATCTGTGATGAGAAAATTATGTAGTGTTTATAGCAAGTCCCAATAGGACAGTCTCAGTTTAAAGACTCAGGGTTCTTGGGACTGAACATGCTATCTGTAAGGGAGACCTATGAGCTATTCAAAAAAGAGCTCCCAGCCTATGAGTCTTGATAAGATGGAGGCTGATCTTGAGATATCACATGACATTGTGGCCAGAGCTATACATCATGAGCTGGAGTCTGTTAGACCCAAGAGTGATAAGGCTTGGTGGGCTCAATAGCAATCCATTATAAAATGTGTTATAGCAGAAGCAGGCATAAGAAGGAACAGTAGCACAAATAAGCTGCATGAGCAGGTGGTCCAGAATATCAAGCTCCACTGTTACACCGGTGTTTTTCACTCAGCTCACACCTCTGACCATATGGTGGGCAACCCTTTTAAATGACTGACAAAGGACAAAACAGTCTCTGAATGGGCTGGCATGATACATTAATGTAAGCTGAGAATGGATTGCTATGGCATTAAATCCCCAAACAGTAGTGAAACAAAGTGGTGAAGATAAATTTTCCCAGAAGACAGAGCTTTGGATAATTCACCTATCTACTTTATGTGGAAGGAAAAGTGGCTCAAGATAAGAATACACATAAAGTTATTGGCAGTGATAAATGTTTCTGCTATCTGGTTGGGAACCTAAAGGAAAAATACTGGAATATTGGAGGCAATCTCTGAAGGTGCAGATAGACCCTTGGTGGTAAATACAAATGTAAAATCTTGATTACATAGTAATGCTCAGCAGAAGGCTCATAGACAGAGTGGCCATGGTGGTAAGAATAGAAGAAGCTATGAAAAGGCTCCGGGCTTGGGCTCTAACCCACCGAGACCAGTCTCTGCGCAATGTCCAAATTCTAGTTACACAGACAAACTCCCAATTACAACATTGTCCCCTGAGGGGACCAACCTGCTATTTGGCTGCAAAGGGACTATATTTAACTCTTTCTATTGTAGAATGGCCAATAATTAATCTTAAAAATTATTGCACATATTTTGGATGTGGATTTTCCTTTTCTACCTCAGCCAACACCACTGCCAAGGGCTTAGATACTGTTTGACCCCACTGACACAAGAAACTTCATGAAATTGCTTTGGACTAAAGCATTCACAGTCCAACATGGAGATGAAGTGGTGGGCATATGCCTATGGTCCTAGTATAATCCACACCCCCCAAAATCTGCTAGCCTGTTAAGGAAAAATATCAGTTTTCTGAAGGTACAACTGAGGGTCTGACTTGAAGATATTGTCCTCTGTGAATGAGACATACTGTGTGATTTCCAGCTCACTTGAAAGTAATACCTAATGTAAAAAGTGATTGACATAAATTACTTATTTTATCTTTACAAAATATTTGTGAAATAGACACTTATATTTCTTTAGTTTACCCCCTCCCAGGTTCTTTTTTCTCCTAGATATCCCTATCTTCACTTTCATTTATATCTATACAGGCAGAGGAGTGACATTACAGTGTAGAAAACAGCAACTACAATGACAACAATAAAAAGAATAAAAATATTTTGTAACTTGGGCTAAACCTCCCCCCAAATCCAATTTAAAAACGCATCCTTTGTGATTCATAAGCAAACATCACCACAGAAGGTTTTTGTTGTTGTTGCTGTTTTTGTTTTGTGTTTTGTAAAGCTGCAAGAAAAAGATGCAATGTCCCCAAGAGAGGAAAAACGATATTCTAGATTTGGAGGAAAGTATAATAGAACAGAGAGGGATAAATGACTGATGATAGCTGGGAAGTTGTGAATTCCAAAGAAAATGGAATTTTCCTGTGGAAAATGTCATGCGTCCTATTTTCTGGGCAGAAAAGGGAAACTGACAAGCCTACAGAGAGATTGGGAGGATTCCAGAGCAGAAAGATCCTGCAAATTACCATCCAGATAGTCCCTTAGGAAGGCAGTAAGCTCTCAGAGACAGAATGGTTGCCAGCATATACAGGACAGACTCTGACAGAGATTAATATGCTGAATAATGGATAGAAGTAACAGATATCTGCCCATGCCCCAAGTATGGCTATGAAGTAGCAGAAGAAAATGCAGGAGTGAAGAACCTAAGTGGGCAGGAATGAGGGATCTTTCACCAACAGACTGGAGGACTGATGACAAGCAGTCATGGTGTTACAAAACAAAAGCGGGGTTCAGCGATACACCACCAAACACAGGCATGACAAAAGTTGATATGGAAGGAACAAGGTCTTTATTAAGATGTTTCACAATTTAGGGGAGTGGAGAATGCCCCAGCTCCAGGTTCCTCTCTTCACAAAACACAGATAAGTCCCATTTGTTCCCCAAAAGACTGAAACCCAAAATCATGCTCAGAAGTCCTAATCCATTCTTACTTGTCATTCTGGAGCTCAGATCTGCTAAGCAGAGGGCTCTCCAGCTTCAGTATTCCTCCATGGAGAGTCCTTGCATGTGGAGCCAGCACTACCATTGCCAGGCCACAGCTTCCTGTGCTGGGGCCTGGGGCTGCTGAGGACTGCTGCAGCTGGCCTTGCACGGGCTCATCCATGGGGTCTGGTGTCCATTGGGTCCACGTGTCTAGGCAGGGATCCCAGAAGAAGAGAAGAGGCCACATCTCTGCCTTCCCTTGCTTAAATCTTCCAGCCCAAAATTCCGTGCATTCTGGAATAGTCTCATTTCCCCAGACAGTTCCATCCTTTTTTCAGGCTAGCCTGGCAGGTCTGTACCTCCCATTGCCTCCATGTTCCAAAAGAGAGTAAGAGGGCTTTTCACTTTGCCCTTCACACTTGCCAGACTGTGTAGTCTCTAGCAGGGACCCCACTCTGGCTACATCTGAGCCTGTGTGTGTGGAAACCTGTCACTCGCCCCACTGCCTCTGGTGTTTCCTGCAACCCCTCCCTCACTTGGCCCCTCCTCTGCACCACAATCCTACAGATCTCCCTGTACAAGTAAGACAGTGTATTTCTCTGTATATGTCTTCATGGGAAAATGGCACACCTCCTCCAGTCTTTGGCTGTTTAGAGGCTTAAAATAGTAGTTAAGTCATATCTTGTAGAAAACAAAAGGATGCTCTGTCTGGTGTGGCTCAGTGGATTGAGTGCCAGCCTGCAAACCAAAGTGTTGCCAGTTCCATTCCCAGTCAGGGCACATGCCTGGGTTGCCTGCTGGGTCCCCAGTTGTGGGCGTGTGAGAGGCAACCACACACTGATGCTTTTCTCCTTCTCTTTCTCTCTCTCTTCCCCTCTCTCTAAAAATAAATAAATACTTTTTTTAAAAGGGACTTACACTTTTTGATACCCAGGATTCTGGATTTGTCTGTTATAGTTCCATTTAGGGAATGAATACATAAGGCACTAAATTTTTCCAAAGTTGTATAAGCAATGGTGGTAGAGAAGGAAGAAGCATTCAGGGTTTCCCCCTTCAAGCCAATATAATTATCTCCTTCCAACATCAATATATATTTACTTTAAAAAGTAAAACGTTGGTTCCCCAAACCCATAAACCCAGTCTACTCATGAGAAAAACATGAGACAAATATGAATTGAGAGGCATTCTCCAAAAGATCTAAGATATACTCCACAGAACTGTAAGGTCATTAAAAACAAGAAAAGTCTAAGAAATTGTCACAGACAAATTGACCCTAATAAAACATAATGGTAACATGTTTCATGGCATTCTGGATGCGATCTTGGACCAGAAAGAGATGTTAGGTAAAAACTAAATAAACTTGAATTAAATGTGTTTTTTTAATAATCATGTATCAATATCAGTTGGTGAACTGTGACAAGGTACCATGCTAATGAGAGATGTCAATAATAAGGGGAACTGCATGTGGGGTTTACGGGAATGCTGAGCTACCTTTGAAATGTTCCTGTAAGTGTGTTCTTACAGAATGGAGGGTTTATTTTAAAAGTAAATTTATTACTTTTTAATTTAATTTATTTAAAAATAATCAAAATAACTTTGAATACACCCATTCTGGAAACTAGCATGTATTTAAAGAGCCATACACCCAGCCTCCATGTCAGAAATACTACATTCTGAGATTAGTAGCACATCCTTATTCCACTTTATCATAATCTTTTTTTGAACTTGTTTGGTTTTATTCAATGTGTTTGCAATTTTTCATGTTTACTCTAGATGTTCCTTTCACCTCATAAACCCAGAAATGCTGGTATAAATATAGATAAGTGAATAACTAGATCCACAGATAGAAACACATCACAGATGCAGTCACATACATAGTAACACAAAGAAATAGATACATACACATGCATATAAACAAACACACTCCTAACACTGCAGTTATTAGATTCAGAGGCTGAAAAATCTTGGGTATGGATATACATTGAGACTTAATGTGAGATTTTAATGTTAATTTATATTTTCTAAATGTAGTTTTCCTATCTAAAAATGAGGATAATGATATCTATAGGAGAGATAGTGTTTCAAGTACAATAATGATGAGCCAGCAGAATATCTGGCCCAGAGCAAGTGCTCAAGTTTATCATGGGCTGCTGAAAATCTAATGATGAGGTTCCAGTCATAATTCATAGTTTCCCATCAAATAGAAGGCTTAGTCTTACTCCCTATCCAGTGCCTCTTTAGAACTTCCTGATAACAAATCTTATTATTTTTCCCTCTCCTCTATTCCACAGTTTGCTTCATTTTCTTAGGCAACAATGAGGAGTTGACCTTTTGGGGTCCTAACTGAGAGATTATATTTACCTACTCTCTAAGTGATCTTACTGAAGCCCTCTTACTGGGCATGCAGAAGAGTTAGTTCATAACACATCAGCTGTTTTCTAAAAAATGCTCTACACTTTCCTGATATCTACTTTCTTGAAATTTTTTTCTATTTTTTTAAATTCATTTTATTTTATTTCTCATTAAATTTATTGTTAAATATTTTTTATTAATTTGGAATTAAATTTGTTGGTGTTTGGTGTTAAATTTGTTTTTAAACTTGGTAACATTGTTAAATAAGATTATATAGGTTCCAAGTGTACATTTCTGTAACATTAATATATGATCAGTATATTGCATGGTGTGCCCACTACCCAAAGTTAAGTCATCTTCTGTTACCATATATTTAACCCCCTTTACCCATTACTACCTTACCACCCCCTTCCCACTGGTAACTACCACACCACTGTATATTTCTATGAGTTTCAGTTTTATATACCACATATAATGGAATTATATGGTTCTTAGCTTTTTCTGATTGACTTATTTCACTTAGCAAAATATTCTCAAGGTCTATCTTTTTTTTATGATTGAGTAGTGTTCCATTGTACATATGTACTACATCTTCTTTATCCGGTCAGCTATCAAAGGATACTTTGGTTGTTTCCATGCCTGCTACAATAAACACAGGGGTGCTTATATCTTTGTGAATAAATGTTTTCAATTTTTTTCAAATAGGTACCCAGGTGATTCACACTAAGTTATATGGTAACCTTATTCTTATTTTTTTTTGAGGAAATGCCAGTTTTTCCTCATGTAAAAAAATTAAGTTAATGTGTTTAAAACATTAATTTAATGTTTTAAATTACTTTTTTATGTGGGGAAAAACTGTAATCTATTTTCATTCTTTTGCATATGTCCTTCTAATTTTCCCAGTACCACTTATTGAAGAAGTTTTCATTTCTCCATTGTATGTTTTTGTCTCTTTTGTCAAAAATTATTTGCCCATATATATGTGGTTTTAATTCTTGGTTTTCAATTTTGTTCCATTGTGTCTATTTTTCTGCCAGTACCACACTGTTTTGATTATCTTGGCTCTGTAGTATAATTGAAGTCAAGTAGTGTGATATCTTTGGCTTCATTCTTTTTCCTGAGGATTGCTTTGGCTATTGGAGTTTTTTGTGGTTCCATGAATATCTGATAATTTCTTTGTTTTATTTCTTTAAAAACTGTCATTGGGTTTTTGATGGGAATTGCATTTACTCTGTATTATATATTGCTTGGGTAATATGGCAATTTTAACTATGTTGATTCTTCCAATTCATGAACATGGAATATATTTGCATTTAACAGTGTCTTTTTTCCATCTTTTTAAACAATGCTTTGTAGTTTTCAGCATATAGTACCTTCACGACCTTTGTTATATTCATTTTTAGGTGTTTTATTCTTTTGGTAGCAATTGCAAAAGGAATTTATTTTATTTTTTTTATGAAATTTAATTGTCAGTATATAGGAATACAAGGGATTTTAGTACATTGGTTTTTGTACCCTGCAACTTTACTGTATTTCTTTATTGCTTCTAATAGGTTGTGTTTGTTTGTTTGTTTTTTCGTAGAATTCAGGGTTTTCTACTTTATAAAGAATCATGTCATCTGCAAAAAGTGACATTTCTATTCCTTCCTCTCTCCTGATTGCTCTGGGTAGGACTTCCAGTACTATTTTGAATA
Source organism: Phyllostomus hastatus (assembly GCF_019186645.2). Classification (NCBI taxonomy): domain Eukaryota; kingdom Metazoa; phylum Chordata; class Mammalia; order Chiroptera; family Phyllostomidae; genus Phyllostomus; species Phyllostomus hastatus. The sequence goes on from NW_025333498.1 coordinate 41,469,326, forward strand.
AGAACAGTGAGATTGGACTCTCTTCAGCTCTCAGTAAATATGAAGGAGTTCCCAAGAAGGCAGATAAGGGTTTTCTATTTTGAAATTCTGCCTATTTTCTAAGATTTCTTTTGTAATACAGTATCTTAGGGGGTCTTGGTGCCTCAGCAGAAACTCTCAATTTAAGATCTTGTTACATGTAGTACACAGGTGGCAATGCAAACTAGAGAATATTATGGTACTTTTTAAATGAAACTTTATTAGTATATACCTGTGTGCCAAGGTGAGGCCTTAGGATTTTGAGCTACAATGCAATTAATATTGGGTCTCTTGGGACCACTGTAAAGATTTCTCCAAATATGTAGCAATATTCTTTTTGGAAGACTGAGAATTATTTCTAATGATAAAAATTGACAAATAGTTTTCTGAAATAAACTAATTTACAAGTTAAGGACTTCCTCAAATTGTTGATTGACTTGCTAACCAAACCCTCAAACAGTGACCTTCTACCCAATGGCTTGTAGTTTAAAGATGTCTGGCCAGAGCCACAGTACAGGTTGTGCTCTAAGAGCAAACCATTGACTTTCAGAAAGCTGACAGTATCACCTAACCATGCACAGGTTTAAATATGTTGTTGCAGTCACCTTATCCTCCAAACAATTGACCTGGTAAATACTATTCAACCAGAAAAAATCTTTAGTTGTTTATAATGTTTACTTAAATGATCAGTCTAATTTATGGCTTAGGTAAATTTACAAAGTGAATTTGACCCTGGTGATTGAATGCAGGAAACTTATACATTCTTTATGGTATCTTGTACTTTGAAATCTATTGATACTCTTTTGATATTACACAACTTGTTAATGACCATTCTAACAAAAGGTAACATGTTAGTCCTCCAAAAAAGATATATTCATATTTTGTGCAAGACATGCTTTCTTGAATACTTCATACAGTTTAAAAGTCATATAATTAAAATCCATTTTTCCATAAGAATAAACATATAATAAAAATTGGATTGTTTCAAATTTTGGATTAAAACTGAATTAATTAATATTTTATGCACTATTTCAAGTTATAATAAACTGAATTTACATAAAGTATAATCCACTTTATGAATCTAAGCAATGACAAATTTACAGGTATGTGTTATATAACTACACATAAGCTTGTATAGCTCTTGATTTATTTTTTGACAGATATTGTTAATGATAATCTCTATAGGACTAATTCTAAATATAAACAACAATATACTCTATAGTCTAAGTACATGAGAAATGAATCTGGAATTAGGAATATACACCATTCACCAAGTCAAACAGCATTTTTTATAACCACAGTGAATGGAAAATCTTGATTTCCAAGTTTTGAGCTTAGAACCTGTGCCTCAGTTTTTGAGTTTTGTTTCCAATGTTAATGATTTCACCATATATCTCTGAGAACTAGACACTGGTTCTGGCAGCAAACTACAGAAAGCTTAAAATGAGTGCCTTAATTCTATCAGAGAATGCATTTTGTGGTCTGTTAATATTTTGCATCAAGCCAATTTTGAGCTATTAAAGGTTTTCTTTTTTTTCCCCTTTTTAAGTTTGCTAATAATCAGGAAGCACTCACTTTCATCTGGGATTTGTTTACACTGATTGTATTTCCTTATGTCCTGTCTATACCAAGCTTTCAGAGTTGGTGTTGGAAGTGGCTGCAGTGCAGAGCTGCTGCAAAGCACTGACTCCATCCTATCCCTCCCACATCCCAGTGTGCTCCCATTGCTCTCCTTGGGTTCATGCAATTAAAAGTAGAGGGAAATAGAGGGATAATTTCAGACAGTTGGGAAAATATTCCTATTCATTTTATATAAATGGACAGACTTAGGGACATGTACTGGTTGTATCAGGAGAGTAATTTATCACAATCAATTATGCTGATTTTTACTATAGGTACAGTGAAGTGTTTTCTAGGTGAGTTTGAAGTCTTTTCCTGAAGACCTGTCACATATCCCTTCTCTTCTTTTTCTTGGTTTAGAATTTCCTTCTCTGTCAATTGGGTTCTCAGTAAGAAACATACTGTGCATTTTCAGTGGCTTAGCAGAGAACAATTAATAGAAAGACCCAGATTACAGAAACCAGTTAGAGATATTTGAAGCACTGTGGTACATTTCAACAGTGAGACACTTGAAGGAGAAAAGGGAGGGATAGTATTACTGGAGTTCAGTAAAAAATGGAAACATGGAAGAGGATCCACCGAAGATATGCAGTGGGAAAATAACTAATATTCCCTTTCCAACCCCTTATATCCTGCCTGTAGATCTCCCATACATCCCTAATTAGCTGAATCCAACTGAAAGCATGTGGCAAGAGTAATAACAATAACGAAAAACCTGGCTATGCACTCCATAGAAGCTGAATGGTTAATAATAACAGAAATTTACTTCTCATAGTTCCAAAGGCTCAAGGTGCCAGCGTGTTGTGTCCTGGTGAAAGCCCACTTCTTGATTCATAGCTGGTACCTTCTCCCTGTGCTCTCACATGTGGCAATGGGTGAGGGATCTCCAGTGTCTTTTAAAAGGACATTTCCCATTATTGAGGGCTCTACCCAATTAACCTATCTACCTCCCAAAGTCTTCTCCTCCTAATACTATCATATTTTGGGGTTAAGATTCCAACATATAAATTTGGGGGGACACAGAATTTAGACTACAAAGTAGGTCTATTAATTCATTCTCTATTATTGAACTTTATACTAGAACTGGGAATACAGAAACAAACCAGATTAAATCCTTGCATATTAGGAAAAAGCATGATGACAAAGGAGAACATTGATACATCTACTATTCCCCCCTCATTCAGACATCCACATCAGCCAGTTTCCATCCAGTCATCTTTGCCAGCAACTCCCTCTACTTAAGCCCATTTTCCCCATAGACCATGCCTTGCTGTCCTGGTCTATGGGAAAATTAACTCTCCTCTCATACCCATATACTCACACACACATGCACTTACACACACACACATTAGTTAGCTCTTGGAATATAACCCTATAATGTTAAGGAAATCAGTTATCATTAAAAGGAAAGAAAATAGAAAACATAATACATGTTTACTTTTTGTCATTTTCCCTAATATTAGTAGGAAAAATATAAGTACACATGTATCCACACAACCACATGGGTAACCCTAGAAAATAACCAATGAAGTTTCTTCAGGCAATACTAGTAGATAGGAGAAAACGGTCCAATTCTTCTGGTTATTACACAGAACGTTTTTGGAATGCACAAGGGAGCCAGTGACAGAACAGCCTGCTTCTCATAACTCATTTCCAGGACCTTTACTTGGTACCATTCAAATCTACTAGCCCTTGATTGACTGTGGCTATGTCTTAAGCTGCTGGAACTTTTCCAATTTATATTACCAAAAATGTGGTAGGGGAAAGGAGAATGGTACATTTAAATGCACCCATCCTACTGCACAGTAAGGAAGACTGCTGTCAAACTCCAAAACTTTCTGCCATAGATACATGGTTTACCAAACACAGCTGCTGGAATGACTTTGATGACAGGAACTTATTAAGGCCTTTGGGGGATGATGAGGTTTGTTGAAATCAAGATGTCTTTTTGCTGCCTTTGATTGATTTACCATCACCAGTCCTAGGCTTCAGGCATATATGGCTCACACAAGTTTTGTGAGCTGAACTGTGAGCCTATGCCTACCATAAAAACAAATTAATCCCTTGTTTAAAAGTGTTCAGCATCTCCTACAGCTTGAGAGATCAAATTCAAGCTTCCTAACAATATACATAAGACCACTTATGATCTGGCTCCTATCTCCACAACTCTCCCTGCTGAAAACAAATTGTACCTACCTAATCTTTATAGGCTATTTTCTCCCTTCCTACTTCTCTGTTTAGAATACCTAATCTAGCTCTAAAAAATCCTGCTTATCTTTAAGGCTCATATCAGGCATCACCTCTTTCCTAAAGCCTTCCCTGTCATCCTGTGTCACTCTTAGTTTCAAAGTTTAGACTTAAGAATCTATGTCATGTTTTTCAGTAGGTGTCCAAATACATTTAGCTTTTCATAAGTTTAGTAACTATTTTGAGGATGTAAGTGCTCCAAAAAGGAATGCATTTTATCATTCCCTTCTCTCCTTCAACATCATATTGAGATATTCTGCCTCAGCTCCTTCCACCATCTGCCTTTCCACTAAGTGCCCTGCCCACTCGTGAAGAGATAGATACCAGAGTGAAAGGGTGTTTGATTTCATCACTCTGACCTCTCTTGTATGAAGCAGCCCTGCCAAGCTGGCACATCTTACCCCTCAACATGTGGATTCTGGTAAATTTAATTTTCTCAATCTGTTGATGTTTGTGTTATTTGACAAGATCACGAATTTCTTTAGAGCAAGAATTCTATGTAATGTATCTTTATAACCCCGACATCAAGCATAGTACTTAACAAATAGTGGATTTCAATAACAAATAATATTATTAAAGGAAGAATTACTTGTAAATTCTAAACAGCTACTTTGCAATGGCTTCTTGGATCCAACCTCTCTGGCTGTTAGAAGATGACTATCTTTTACAATAGGACAGAAGAGAATTGTTAACTTTAATATGGTCTGCAGGAATTTACCAAACCACAAATACATCTTTTTCAAATGTCTTCAACTAGAGAACACTTCAAATAAGAATTTTGAAATTTAGTTTATCTTAGACATAATTTTTGATTAAGGGGATATAAAAGAGGTAAAGATTGTCTATGTTGATCACCATTGGATTGCTTAAAATTTTTACCCTTTGTTTTTCTCGAGTTTTTCCATTTCTCCAAAAATCCATTCTACCCATTAGATGCCAGTAATACTCCCAAGTTGTGATACCCAATAATGTCTGCAGACATTATCATCTATGTTTACTTTTGAGTGTTTTAGATTCCAACTTGAAGAATTTAAAAATGGTATATTGCAAATGATCTTCTGAACTTGTGTTAAATAATAATCCACAAGTATTGCAAGTATGACATTCTGGTACCAGGTTCCAATGTGTATGTGTGTGGGTTTTTTTTCCATCACTAAGCAATTTCTCCTATACTAGCTTAGTGTCCTACAATTCAACTTAATTCTGACACTGTCTACTGCAATACAGCATCATATTTCACAGGGTAAGAGCTCAGTCCTGAAAGGTTGCTCTCTACTTCAGGTGCCAATCTCTAGCCCTGCTTGTTACCTGTGCTTCTAACCCACTGGATGTCCATCAGAGGTTCTCAAGACCTCCTCTTTTTGTTCAATTAATGTGCTAGAGCATTTCAGAGAACTTGAGAAACTCTTTTTTTTAGATTGAGTTTATTTAATTTTAGAGAGAAAGGAAGGGATGGAGAAAGAAAGGGAGAGAAACATCCATGCGTGAGAGATACATTGACCAATTGCCTTTCTCACACCCCTAGTTGGGGACCTAACCCCCAAGCCAGGCATGTGCCCTGACTGGGAATTGAACAGGTGACCCTTTGGTTCACAGGCTGGCACTTAGTCACTGACCCACACCAGCTAGGACTGAAACTCTTTACTCACTAAATTATTGGTTTATTACAAAGAATACTGAATGATATAAGAAAGCTAAATGAACAGACGCATAGAGTGAAGTCCCAAACAGAGGAGCTTCTGTCCACATGGGGTTTGGGACCCTGCACTCTGGCACATGGAAGTGGTCTGGTTCACCAATCTAGAAGCTTTCTGTACCCCAACCTTTTGTGTTTGTACAGAGGCTTTATTACATAGTCATGATTAATGTCTTCATGGTTAATAATCATTAACCATTGATTTATTTGAAACTTATTAAAACCCCAGCCCTTCTCCCCTTCCAGGAAGTCAGGAAGTAGGACTGAAAGTTCTGAGTCTGGAATCATGTGGTTGATTTGCCTGGTAACCAGCATCCAACTTTAGGTTCAAAAGTCACCTCATTAACATAACAAAATACATTTTTGTTACTGTTATCACTTAGGAAATTTCAAGGGTTTTAGGAGTTCTGTGTCAGAAATGGGGATGAAGACCAAATACATATTTCGTATCACAATATTACATCAAGTATCCATCAATTTATAGGTGCCTTAGATAAAGAAAATATGACTACACTCGTGTGTTTTTAGATAAATGTACAATTTATGTGTCAGTAGGTAAGTAACCAATTTTATCCCCCCAAAGTAAATCCATGTATTTATATGGAAGTGGAGAATGAAAAGGAGTATTGTATTTGTGTGGGAATCACAGCAGAATCTAACTTAACATGAATAGTTAATAAACATGAATAGCAAAAGCTTTATTCAACACTAACAACTTTTCATAATAGTTGTTATCAATGTTCTACAAAGAAAAATTAATCCTAGCTGGTGTGAGTTAGTGGATCAAGTGCCAGCCTGTGAACCAAAGGGTCACCGGTTGGATTCCCAGTCAGGGCACATGCCTGGGTGGCAGCCCAGTCCCCAGTATGGGGCATATGAGAGGCAGCCACACATTGATGTTTCTTTCCCTCTCTTCTTCCCTCCCCTTCTCTTTAAAAATAAATAAATACAATATTAAAAAAAGAACAATTAACAATTAGTACAATTTATTGAGCACATGAGATGTACCAAATACCTATATAATCTCATTCCCTTGTATAATCTGAGCTTGAAATCTTAGCAAAAATATGAAGATACTTTAGATAAAGGAGCATATTTTTTAATGCCATACTTAATAAAGATAAAATGGGGTAGGAAATTCTAAGAAGTAAACTATATTCCAATAATCCAGGAGAAAGCTCTTCTAAATTGTTACTTTTCTTAAATTGTAAAGCAGTCTTTATTTTTAATCTTCCTAGGGCTTGAAAATTATTTGCAATGATAGTATCTTCCCAGGTCATTATTTTATTCTGAACTTAGCATTTATACATCTAAGTATTGATAAAAACCTCCCAAAATCCCCTTCTTATTTTTTTAACTTTATGTTGTTATTTATTGTTCAGGTCCAAAATAAATGCTATGATTCATCTTTCCATAATAAATCATGTTTCAACCATGGGTGGTGGGATCCTTAGACTTACCTGGTAATTCAGTAATTGGATTTTTAAAAAATTTTTCATTTGACTTAACACAGAATAAACTCAACAGTTTATTTACTGTTTCTTGTCAGATCAATAAGCGGGGGAGGAGTATACATTTTAATAAAATGGCTATGATAACCTTTCAAAGAATTGAGACTTAGAATGACTTGAACCCCACATAGGCGGTTTTATGGGCAATTTATTGTCATGAGGGAACTCTGTCAAGAAAATTAAAAACAAATTATTTCTTCCCAAAGTGCCAAATATTTCTCCATTATAAAATTTCCACAAAATTTTATGCAAAGTCTCTGCCGTAAAATGATACTCCATACTTGTGCACAGCTGCAGTACCTGGCAACTTCTCCAGCCCTGGGAAGCTAATACAGCAAACAACAGCTCTACTAGCTGTTGAAGCTGTGAACAGCTCTGGAAATGGCAGTACACTGCTGGTTGCACCACAGAAAACAAAGAGCACACTGATTTTATTACCTGTGCAGTCTCGCTAGCAGGATGCTACTAAAAGAACAATCAGAACAGTGGTTTATGTTTTTCTTTGCTATAATCCTTGACCCTCTCAGAAAGGATGACTAAAGCAATGCTAATTGAAGAAATCAGTATTGTGTGCTGAAATGTGCTAGGATTCAGTCAGCAAAGATGGCATAAGTGTTCCCTACGAGTCTTTCTTCCTTTCCCTTCCTAGGAGAACTGTGGGCCAGGAGTAATAAAAAGTTCCCCTGACTGACACTGAAAATTAAAGATGAATGTTCTGCATATCAACTGCAATACAAATCACTCTGTTATCCTCCTGAGTTTGCAGAGAAGATAACTCTTACTTCATTTGCTATAGGGCGGTGTATCTTTCTGGCACCTTCCACAGTACTGTGCTGGTCTGGATTCTGTCCAGAGTCAACAGCTGAGCACCATGATGTAGCCTATGATTCAAAGGCCCAGGGCAGAAGGGAAATAATTCCCCAGTGCCACTTTGTATTATCTTGCTTTTTACATAAATAAATCAACATCCTCTGAAAGATATTTGACTGCGTAGGTAGTAAATTTTAAAAGTTTGCTTCATGTGGAGATGAAACAAGTGATATTACACCCTTTAAAAATCAGTCAATGTTAAGAGAAGAACTGCACATGTCAGAAATTACTTTAAAGATATGCATTTGGGGAAAAAAAACACTGTTATCAAAATGTCAGTTTCTCTCAAGATGGATTTTTTCCCCACAATTTTTTTTACTCTAAAAATATAACTGCCCTAGAGAGTAAAATGGAAAAAAATTACATTTTCTGTTTTGTATATTTTATTCATAGAACTCAGCAAATAGACTTTAAGATATTTAAGATATTTAATGTAAGTAACTTTTTAATGCACTTAAATAAAAAAAATTAACCTGTAATATACAAGACTACAGCAGATCAGCTTTCCAGCTGTGCACTGAAAAATCCATGTTGGATTAGACAAGATAAATACAACCCAATTCATGATTCCTAAACAGACCTGACATTTAATGTTGGAAACACATAGAATTGTTGCTACTACTTAATCTAGAAGGGAAAAAAAATAAGCCTTGAACCTACTTTTAAATTTATAGGGTACCATAAAATTCTTGGCATTCTGAGGCCTCTTCCTTTGTAATTTGAAAAGGGATGGAGAATTTCAAACAGGATAGAAATCTCACTTTCAGTGTCAACTGTGCTCAAGGTGATCTACAGCAAAGTTTCTCACCATCATTTGTTGTGGATGTACCCAGTGCTCTGTGGATGCTTAGCAGCCTCCCTTGCCTCTTCCTACTAGAGGCTGGTGGCACCCCCAAATTGTCACATTCAGTGTGTCTCAAGAGATTACCAAATGCCCTGGGGAAGAGGGGAAACCATTCCTGGTTGAGAACCACTGCTATAGGGAAAGGAAAATGTAATCTCCCAAAAGCTGAAAAGCACCTCTCCATTCTCTTGTAGACTCACCTCCATCAGGCTGACACCACTGACTCCCTCGATAATGAGAATGTACTCTGCTCTTTCTCCCTTATCTTCTGGGTGGTTTCTGGTTCTCATCTCAGCTGCTCACTTATTGCCTTCTCTTCCTTGTGTCATCAGCTGAGCCCAGTAAGATTCAAGTCCAGATGCTTTTCTCTGTTTTCTCTCTTTCACCAGGTAATTTCAATCATGACCATGGTTTGCTTAATACTGATTTTCTTCTTTGTTCAGACTTTTCTAAGCTCCAGATGGCCACCCATCTAATGGAAACTATGAGTTAACTGATACTTGAAACTTATGTAAAATCCACTTACCAAAAAATGACCTGGTTTCTTCAAATCCCTTCATATTTCTTATGTTCTTAACTATTATTGTCCTTACCAGCTCCAGTTATCCCTGATTTAAAAATAAGGATTTATCTGTTCATCATAATCAATATACAATTTTGCCCATAAATTATGCATCCTGTCCAGTCATTTCTACCTTTGAAAAGCTTTTTATACCTATACCGTCTTTCAGGGACTACTGCATTATTCTAATCCAGGTTTTTATTGCTGCTTGCCTTATGTTTAACCACATTTTACCAATTGCCTCCCTGTAACTTCTTGTGTGAACATTGATTGAAAAAAACTTAATTTAATTGGAGTTGTAAGGGCTGATGTGAAAAGTTCTCAGGCCTGTCACTCAGTCAGTGACCGCAGACAGGAAGAGATGTACTTTCCATTTTCTACAAAATGTTCTACTCTACTACCCCAGCAGGCAGAAGAAGGCTCTTCTGGCCAGGCAACCATTTTGGCAGTGAAAGACTGTTACTACTCAACCAGTGAAAAGCCACTACACTTCAACTTCAAAAGTTTCCTCCAATGGATTCTTTGTTTACGGCGGCTCTCTATAAAAGAACATCCTTTCCTTTGTCCACTGTACTTGCCTGAGTTTCACATTAGGCCATGTGTTCCAGATTGCAGTTGTTTGTTGTTCCAAGTAAATCCATGTTTCTGGAGAAATATCTGGCTTTCTACATACTTAAAGTTAAAGCCTGTGTCTCCCCTAGCTAAATAGTTCTACAAGAGGATCCTCCCTAAAGCTTAATTTTGATTATGTCATTTTCCTTCTCACAACTAATCTTACTTGCTCCCTTGCTCATAGATAGTTAAGACCTCCATGATCTGGTCCAAACTTTATGGTTGTCTTTTCAATATTTTCTCTCCATCTATAATAGCAGACTACTAGGTGTTACCTGAAAACAGCATTGCTTCTCACTTTGTTCCCTTTCCTCAAGCTCTTTTCTTTAGCAGAAATATCAGTTTTTCTCTCTGCCCAGACAGTCCTACCTAAGCATCAAATGCATGTCAGGATAAACTTTCTCCAGATTCTCAGACAGAGTTGATCTTCTTTTCTCCCTATTCTTACCTAAATCAATCCTTGATGTTATACTTATTTACATACATGTTTCCTTCTAATTAAGCAGTGAATTCTTGCATTTCCTATATCATGTAGCACAATGTCTTATTCTTCATAAATGTTTAATTAAAGTTGTTGAATTATATGCATATCAGGAAAGCTAGACTGGCTAGGACCCTAGCTTCATAAATAGTAAGAATTTGATATTACCTATAAAGAATTATTCACTGTTACATTTTCCCTAGAAAACTAAATTCATAGTGGCAGATTGTATTTTTAAAAAATGGCCACAACACTATTTCCTGTCCCATATGGCCTTCTAGAACCTTGCCTCTCCCCTACTAGAAAATGTTATTTATTTCCCCTCCTCTTGAAATTGGGTTGATCTTTGTGATTGCCCTTAGAAATACTATGCAGCAAAGGATGCTTCATGACATCCAAGAGTAGTCCTAATGGGAAATCTGGCCTCTACCTTGCTCCCTCTCTTTCAGACACTTAACCCTGGAATTTAATCACTATATTGAGAAGAAGCCCAAATTAACACACGCTAAGAGACCTCCTCATATGGAGAGGATCTGAGTCCAAATCATCCAACTGTCAGTCAACACTGAATACCAATTGTTCATGTGAATGAATGTGTGAGCTTTCACATGATTCCTCCAACCAATCTGAATTTTCCTACTGAGAAACCAGTGTTCTAGGAGCAGACAGAGACAAGCCATGCTTCACAGTTCTGCCAGTGCAAATTCCTGACGTGAGTACATGTGATTGTCTTAGAACACTAGGTTTGGGGTAATTTGTTATGCAGTTACACTTACTGCAACATACTTCTAACTACATATAGTTAGAAATAATATATATTTTTATTTTCTACTGCAAGAGATGAAGATCTACCAAAGATAGTTTCTTACAGTGCATTATGGTGAGATAAAAGGACAGGGTAACTGAGACGAACTGATGGAAACTAAAATTACAGGAAAAATATACATATAAAATACAGCTGCAGTTTTAATATAAATTTGATGATTGTTTTGATTGTGATGATATTATACCTGTGCATGATATAAAATTTAAACTTCTGTCAACTTCTAGGAGAATATTTAGGTAAAATAAAGATATTTTACAAATATAGTATAACAAATGTATGCCTTTAAATACAAGCATAAATCTAAAACATTAATTTTGGGTATATTACAATGGTTATTATTGTAAAATTTGAGAGTAAATGTTTCTGTGATATTGTCTTTCATACAGATCACTGGAAAATATTTACTTTGAAGGAATGTTAGTCTTTTAAAAGACTAATGTTGTCATAGAATTCTCATAGCCTAGTTTCTAATCAGCTGCCTTTGTATTGTAAATCTGTGCAAGAACAAATAACAATCCTTTCCTGGTTGATTTCTTTTGGAATTGTTGTCCCATTAGCTTTCCCCTCATCATTTTCAACAATAGGTGAGCTGAGCTCTCTTCTCTTACTGTTGGTGTCACTTATATTAAACTGGCATCTGGCAAAATTTTGGGTATCCTTCACTGAATTACAATCAAAACACTATGTTTAAAATGGGGTAACTGCAACAATGATAAAATAACTAATTTCATAATTAATTTCTTAATGGATTTATGAGAATGATGGTTCCTACATAGTATTAAATTTGAAAATATAATTGAAATGAGCCAAAGGATTCTGTTTTCTGTATCTTTAATATATAATGATTGATTAAAAAACAAAACAAACAAGCACTCATAGCCCAATGAATTAGCTATTATTATTATTATTATTATTATTATTATGGCTACATGGGGAAAAATATGTTTATTTACATGTTTTTCCAGGTGTGGAACTATTTTTGTTTTGTACTTAAAGGATTAAAGGATTGCAAGATTTAATTATATATAAAATTATGACCAAATCTTAATTTTATTTTATAATTTCAATATATGTTACTGGAGCTTGGTTCTTCTGACCAACATAGTAAAGAATTAAAGAGCTGGATGGAAGTGGAGGAATAGGACTTTTATTAGCATGTCCTCAAGAGAGAGACCAGGCCTGCCTGAGGAGGGGAGAAGAACTTAAGTCTCCTGAATCTGCTGTCTTAAGTACAGACGTGATTGTGTTAGCATAGGGGGGAGGTGTTCTATTTTGATTGACTGATATTTTGGCCATACTGCATTTGGAATTTTGCTAACAAGGGCAGATAACTAAAACTATTTCAATTAGGTCAACAAGGGCAGAGGCTCCCTTCCTCCTTCCTCCTGCCACTTATTTCTAACTGCTGTCTAACATAGAAATAAATAAGGAGTATGCTCAAAGTAAAAAATTAGAATAGCAAATATTTATTGAGTACTTATTATATGCTAGACACTGGTGGGCATCCTCAAATCGAAGTATTAACTCATTTGATCTATACAATAACTCTGTGGGATAATCATAATTAAATTCCCATTTTCTTCAGATAAGGAAAGAGACTCACAGAGAATATATATATATTCTTGACATGTGTTTGTGTATGCTGTTTGTATGTACATACCATGTATGTACACACACATTAATATAATTATGTTAAGTTTTCTGAAGGAAAGACACACCACTATTTAATTAGCATATTTTCTTCTTTGTTCTATGATGGATATAATCCAGTTCCTGTCTAATAATTGTCTTCCCTGAAATGCCCATTTTTCTCCAGAAATGGTCTTTGATTGGAATGTTCTAGCTGAGGGGCTCGCTGTTGTAATGGTTCCCGCAGCCATCAGTACATTAGCTCCAACTGCTGCTGTAGCCATTGCCATTTACATTTCTCCTGAGAGGGTTTGCATGAAAAAAGGAAACTGTTAGTGCTAAGTGTGTGCCAGGTTTGAATATGCTCTCTAAATGCATTCTAGCTGAGACTAGAATGAGAATATTTTTTTCTTATTTTTTCAGTGAAAAAATACAATTCAGCAAAATACTATGTTATAGAGTACAAAACTTAAGCACATTACAGTAAGAGTAGTGGAATAGCAAAAATAACCACTCTTAAGAGGACAGAAAAGATTTCATTTGAAACACTAGTTTTGAAACTAGACTCCACTTTCCCATGTTTAAATACTGAGAAGCCATGGGGACAAAAATCTAATTTAGTCGCTGATCCCTGACTTCTTTTCAGCCTGGTTTATCCTGACATTTTGTAACAAACACTCTTGTAATTTCAACTAAGGAGTTTTGACTTAATTCAAAATGATGATTTTCATAAACTTCAATTTTATCTTAACATTGCCTTTCTTATCTTAAAGCCATATATGTGAATATATATGTACCTACACATATATATTTAATTATTTTTATTATTGAACATCGGTTGTGCTGAACATTACATTCAAAGTTGCAAGTAGGGTTTTGGCAAATCCTAAACCAAGAAGACTGGGAGTCAGGCAAGTCTTCAGAAATTAAACTCTTTATCTTCCAAATGTGTTGTTATTGCTTCTGAATGAGAGAGTTAAAGGCTGGAACCTGCTGCTAAATGGCCCTGCTCAATATGTTTATAGGTGCAGCTCAAAGGGAATCGCAGAACTACTCCTAGTTTTTGTGCAAGTAGGTGATGCTTCACAGTCAATATGAGGAAGCCTGACACGCTCCGCTCCGCAGAGAAGAGATGGTGCAACGTACACTGGAGCACAATCAGGAAAGGTATAATTAGAGAATGAAATTCGAATAACTGAAGAAATATAAAACTTTCAAAAATAAATTAAAACAAGAAACTGTTAGTAAAGAGTCTAGAAAAAGATGGAAACAAAAAGACATCCTAATAATATCCAACAAACCACAGATTTCTGGAATTTTAAAGAAGAAATATTGCAGCAAAGTAAACCCAGATATAAGTGACTTAAATAACAATTTCAGAATCCCACAAAACCATCCATCTACGCTTGCATTTATCCAGTTAGTGTAATTGGGAAACCAAATAGAGTATTGTGGCCCTCTGACCATCTGAGACATAAGAAATCAGACTTATAAATCACAAAGGTACTATTAAAAGCAATATTGAAAAATTTAATGAGATGGGATAATCCAAAGAGACAGCCTTGGTAAATGATTAAGTGACTGTTATGTTTTTATTGGGTTTAGTGCTTCTGGTATATGTATTATTATTGTAGTGTGTAAAAGTGATATGAGAGGAATTGTTTTCTCCTAAGCAATTTCACCCTTTCACTTCTGAACAAAAAGAAAAATACTACTTCATTTTGTAACTCTTACCAATTCCACATACATTTTTCTTTTGTTTTCTGCTCTTTCTTTTTTTCCTCAAAGTTACAAACCTAAGAGAGTTAAGGAGTGAATATTCATGGGTAGGAAGTACAATTAAATTGTGAGATATTGAAAGACTGTAGAATCATTGCACTGAATTGTATTTCTTAACCCCCTAGGTATTGTGTGTATAGCTGTGGTTGACTGATAGCAGTGATGGTCTGAACACTTTACCCATATTTACATCCACACACTTTGCAATTCCTCTGAAAGATTTGGTGTTCATTTGCCCATTCCTTGAATCTGGATATAGACACATGATTTGCTTTTGCTGGAAGGATGTTATCAGGTTTCATAAAAACAGAGGCCTACAAAACTGCCTGTATTTGTCTACTTACTCCCTTGGAAGCCTGCTGGTCAGGAGATGTAAAGGTTGATAGACCGGGTGGGGCAGAGTTCAATTATCCATGCCAGAAAACTCCTAGATCCAGCAGCCTCTTGACTCCTGAATAGCTGACAATAGATGCACATAGGGCCTTGGCAGAGACCAGAAGATATGAGTGGAGATGCACAGAGTTCTTAGCCTACCTATAGATATGTAAGAAACAACAAATGATTAAGTTACTAAAGTTTCTGGATGTTTGCTAAGCAGCAATAGCTAACATACAGTATTTCAAAGATTTATACTCTGAGTCTTTCAAAGCAACATCTTTGGTATTTTAATGAACACTCAGTTTTGGCCTATGCCAGGTAGTACTTTAAACAAATTATTAGTATTAACATATGTTTTCATCCTCATATTCAGTAAGGTAAGTGATATTGTAGGAGGGTGAAGTCAGAAGGTCCTCAAAAGAAGGATTTGAAATGGGGTCCAGAACTCAAGGTGTCCAGATTTTGTGATGTCCTCATCCCCTCCCCCCCAGGTGTGGGTTGGGGGAAGGGACAAATGCAGCAGGGCCATTACGCTGTTTCACATAGCAACAGCCTTGCAGCTAACCTCTGGTGTGGCCATTTAAAATATCTATAACCTTTAACTGGTTACATAGATATGTTAAATAGCTGTGACCAGCTCTGAGCCAGGGGAATGGAAGTAACTTCCCCACCAAGAGGTAACTGGGGGGCAGGTCCCCTGAGTTACAATGCCTATGTGAGAGCTTGGAGATGACTGGCTCCATTGTTACAGGGTGCAGCCAAGAGGGGGGACCCCAAATAGCATTTGAAATGGGGTCCAGAACTCAAGGTGTCCAGGAGATTTTAAGGTGTTTTCACCCCTTCCCTCACAGGTGTGAGTTGGGGAAAGGGGCACACAGAGCAAGAGGATGCAGGGCAGCTTTGCAGCTAATCCGTGGTCATTTAACATACCTATAGCCTTTAGCTGGTCACTTAGATATGCTAAATAGCTATGGCCATGCTCAAGGCCAGGGGGATGGAAAGGGATCTCCCCCCAAGATGTGACTGGGGGGCAGGTCCCCTGAGTTACAGCACCTGAGTGGGAGCTGGGAGAAGATTGGCTCCATGACATGGGGTGACACCTGCCCAGACCCACGATGGCGACCAGAAAAGCTGGAGAAGACAGCAGATTGAGGGCAAATGTGCCCAAGTGTAGGAGGAGTCGGAAATGGGGCTGCAGAAGAAGATTGGCGTGGGGATTTAAACCCAGACACGGCAGCCATTGGAGGAGAACCACGCGGCCTGGACAGAGTGGGGACTCTCCCTTCCCTCAGCCCTGAGAGAGGGAGAACCATGCAGCCTTGACAGAGTGGGGGCTCCGTGGCCTTGGGAGAGAGGACCATGTGCCTCTGCCAGAGTGGGGACCCCTGCAGCTTTAGAAGGGTGAACCACCACCTGGTTTTAGCAGAGATCCCGGCTACTCAGCGGAGGGTGCCGGGAACCCAGGGAGGTCTCTCAGTCGAGATGGAGTACTAACTGGGAAGAACCAGAGGACTGCTTGAGCCATGGACTTCTATTTCCTTTCCTGAGATATGGTACTCTGGACTGGGCAAAGGGGGAAGGAAGGAAGGACTGTGTTTTGTGGGTGTTTTTAGGGACTTTAGTATTTTTGATAAAGACATTAGATCACTACTTGAAGTTTGTATAGTATTAAATAAACATTTCCTTTCCTTTTCACAAATCTCTGGCATTGAGAGATGTCTTTCCTAGGGTGGTGGACATAACGGACCCCGGGCCTTCTTTCAATAATAGTATATCGTCCCAGGCCCCCCTTGTTTGTTCTGTAACACCATGACATGGGGCCGCACCTGCCCAGGTTCATGATGGCAGCCCACTAAAGCTGGAAGGATATGAGTTCTGGCATGTGAGGCCAAGTGTGGGAGGTGTCGGAAATGGGGCTGCAGAGGAAGATTGGCACGGGGATTTAAACTCAGGCACCACAGCCATTGAAGAGAGAACCACGCGGCTTTAGCAGAGCGGGGACTCTTGCAGCCATGCAAACACACCGCCGGCGACACAGCTGCCTGGCTCCAAGCCCCAGCCGGCCCTGCAGCAGCGGCCTCGAGAAGGGGCCACAAGTAAGTGACTTAGGAGCACTGGGTCACCGCCCCGCTGCCGCAGCCACCTCCAGGCCTCCATGCGCTGCGCCTGCACTTTCACCTCTCGGGCTCAGCGAACCTCGCAGCCACCTGCTCTGGCCATGACACAACAAGCTCCGTGCTAGCCCTCTCAGCACTGCTGCCCCCACTGTCCTCGCTCTCCCAGAAAGGGGGATCACCCTCCCCTCCCCACAGCCATGAGAAGAATCACCATGAGGCTTTAGCTGGAGATCCTGGCAACACAACCAATGGTGCTGGGAACTAAGGAAGGCCTGCCAGCTGAGCGCAAATTACTAAAACGAACCGAGAGCTGCCTAAGCCATGGACTTCTATTTCTTTTCCTGAGACACAGTACCCCAGACTGGGCAAAGAGAGGAAGGAAGGACTGTGTGTGTTTGTGGGTGTTTTAAAGAACTTTGGGATTTTAACAAAGACATTAAGTCATTACTCTTAAGGCTGTATAACTTGAATAAATAATTCCTTTCCTTTTCACCAATCTCTAACATGGAAAGCTATAATTCTCTGGCATAGAGAAAGGTGAACCTAGTACAGGGGGACCCCAGGAGAAATGGGGGTCAATTCGGTAGCATTGTGGGACCCTCTTCCTTGGTGGCCAATCGGGGAGGATCATGGGAGACCACGTGCACAGTAGCTTTAAAGTAATGCAACTACTTGTACATGCGCAGTAAAGCCCACCAAAACTAGCCAGGAAGGATCCACCCTATAAGAATAAAGTCCCTCACGCCCATGAGGTCAATCTGTGCTTGGAGTTGGCCTGCTCCCATGTTCTCTGCCATAAACTCTGGGTGTTCAGTTCAATTCTTTGTCCCGGTCACTAAGAACCTGGTTACCTGTGCCCACTTGTGACAATGTTAAAATTAACTTTTTAAAATTTAAAAACTGAGAAACAGAACAGTTAAATGACTTGCTCAATATCACATACTAAATAAGGCCTGGCTTTCAACCCAGGTAGTTTGGCACCAGAGCATGAGATTTTAGCTACTAAGCTACATTAACCAAGACTCCCATGATTCAGGAAAAGCATGCCCTTTTCATGCATAGGTTAATTGTTCTATTATTTTGAATATTTTTATATAAGCCATTGAAATAGGTCCACAAATTATTTCCTAGGATTCAAAATAGCTGCACAAATGGATAATATCACTTTGAAAAATTGTCTAGCATTTCAAATAAATATAGTTTACTTTCTTTCTCTTGCATCCTATGAATATGAATGCTTATCAATGTGTCAAAAATATAAATGTTCAACTATTTTTAAGAAGAAAGTGTTTAATCTAATCAATATTCTTTCCCTCTGCTCTTAACTTTTGTTTTTTGTTTAACTGTTTGTGAGGGCAAAACTTAAGCAAGTACACTATCATATAATAGACAAGAATAGA
Source organism: Phyllostomus hastatus (assembly GCF_019186645.2). Lineage (NCBI taxonomy): Eukaryota > Metazoa > Chordata > Mammalia > Chiroptera > Phyllostomidae > Phyllostomus > Phyllostomus hastatus. The sequence goes on from NW_025333498.1 coordinate 41,487,916, forward strand.
ATGCACTGGCCACACAGCAGTGAACCTGGAGAAACACACATGTGAGAATCAAACAGGAAATCCTAACACCTGACTGACTTCACCTGTTCACCCTAACTCCTTCCAGGCACAGCTGAGGTAATAAACAGGGTATCATGTCCATTTCCTCTGTGGTGTCTATTTCATAGCTCTCAGGATTATAACTTCCTGGATGATTATTTCCCAATGTTTTATGGAAGATATTTACTTAGACCTATGGTGTCTCTAGAGGACTGTGAAGAATATATCAAACATAACTGAGAGAGTAAACATTAAAAAGATTTGGGGGAGGAGAGGAGATAGATGCTATATTTTAACATACAAAATGAAAGAGTCTGTATTTTGGGAAGAGACTAGTTGTATGTGAAGAGCTGAGAAAACCTTCAGAATCAAAATGACAGTTGATCATTCCCTGCTACTTACCACGGTGTGGAATATGAGAGCGAAGGGACCTTCATGAATTTAAAGGGCAATAAATATAGACCAAATAAAAAGAAATATTTTCTCACACAGCATACAGTTAAACTGCAGAATTTCTGGCTAGGGGAATATTTAATTAAATAATCTACACAGACAGAATTAGGTAATTTTATGACCACTAATAACATTTTCAGTGTTACAAAGTGACTATGGTAAAGGTAAAATCAACCCTCATCCCTCAGGCATAAGTTCATAGCCCATAGCAGATAAGAAGAATTTTGTTTTTAATTGCAAATAATACTGGACCACCCAGTAAACCCCAATGACTTCCTTATGAGTAACAGGTGAGAAACTCCTTCCATTGTGAAGAACTGACCCCTACACAAAATACAACATTGATGCCAGAATCATTAATGGTTAAATCCACATTGGCAAAATTTTGAGATAACTATTTTTGTACTGTTTTATACCCAAATAAAGGTTTATAGCACAAAAAAAATCTATTAAAATGGGAAAAATTAATTAGAGAAGTTAAAGGTATTTGTGAATAATTTCAATTATACAATCAAAAAAAGATAGAGTTTTTCCATGACCAGTGTGCCTCAGTTGGTTGGGTTTTGCCTTGCAAGGTGAAAGGTTGCTGGTTTGACTCCTGGTCAGGGTGCATGCCTGGGTTGCGGGTCTGGTCCTAGGTCTTGTCCCAGGTCAGGGTGCTTGTGAGAGGCAACCTATCCATGTTTCTCTTGCTCTTTTTCTCCCTTCTTTCCCCTCTCTCTAAGAATAAATAAATAAAATCTTTTTAAAAAGTAGAGTGTTATAATTTACTCCTACCCAGAATTGGTTATATTTCCTGACACTTAACTCTGGCTATTGAAATATAAGAAGAGTGATTTTCTAGAGAAAAAGGAGAGAATACTGAATGCATTAGCATGACTCTCATGGGCTTTCATAATGAAAGTTCACATTCTGGATGACTTAAACAACAGAATTTCATTTTTATCATAGTTCTGATACCTGGAACATTGAGATGGTGTGCTAGAATGTTCCAACTTTGGTGCGAGTTCTTTTCCTGATTGACAGACTGCCACTGTCTCATCGAGTCCTTGTATAATGGAGACAGAGAGGAAAAAGCAAGCTGCCTGATTTCTCATAAGGGTACTAATCCCATCTCATAATAAGGCCTCCTTTCTTATGACCTTATCTAAACCTAACTACCCACCAAGGGCCCCATTTCCAAATACCATCACATTGGGGTTAGAGCATCAACATATGAATTTTGATGAACACATTTTAGTCCATAGAACTAAGATTTACTAAAGGCCCAGCTTAATCAATAAATAACATTTCATAACAACCAATGCATCTCTAACTTCTACTTATTAGACAATATTCTGGTCATTGGGCACACAAAGGTTTAAAAAATACCCTGCATCTTTAACTGTGTTTCTTAGTTTAATTGGGGAAGTACCTGTTGATCCTAATACAATGCTTTGAATAACTTAAAACTTAGAAAGGGTATACTCAATGCTTTGGGACCACAGAAGAGATAAAGAGTGGCAGGGAAAACTAACATCTTGGCTTAAAGTATGAGTAAGAGCTTGTCAAATAGACATGAGTATTTCAAACAGAGTTGCAGGTTAACTACAGTTCCATAACCAGGCATGGAGAGAGAATATTGAAATTATAGACACAGCTAATAGTTCAATGTAGCTGAATCATGTTATGAGTGACAGGGAATTGATGATATTAATCTAAAAAAGTAGACTGAGAAAAATGGGAGACCAATTGCTTTCTGCAGAACATGATAAAGTCACATTTCTAAACTAGAAGATCAACAATAGAAAAGCACTGTATTAGTAAAAATCTATTCAACAATTGTTCATATTTTCCTCAAGTACTAAAATATGCCTTGCAAAGTGACCAGTGTATAATATTCATTCCTCTAGAGTTTGGAATGGCATTGACATAGGAGAATAATCTGAAGCATCTACACAAATTCAGCATGTCTACACCAAAAGCTTAATGTGTGATAGAGATAAGACCACCAACTCCTGGACAGAGGGATTATGGTTTTTATACAATTGCTGAAAATATAGATTACTGAAAATCATAGTAGGAAGGGAGCGTACCGTATTGAATCAAACTAACTGACAAAGACAACTGAACGTTCCTTGTGATTCACTTTAAACACCCTATTCACACCGCTCATGAAAAAGCACTTTGCCAGGTATTAGATCTAGACGCTTGTCAAAACACATGCATGGCAGAGCATTCTTGGTTATTTTGAAGGTTCAATACAAGGAACTATAAGAAGAAAGAAAAATATGTCAAGGTATAATACAGTTCAAGTGATTAGGTAAAAATCAAATTATGAGCCTTCAGAAAGAATATCAAATCTTAGCGATTTATATTACAGATGTAGCTTGCTTGAGCCATGGATACATATTATTATTTTTATGGAGGAAATAGATTGTGATTTTTCTTTTGGCTGTAGTAACCTTGATTTAAATTATTATAAACAAGTTAACATAATTTTAATTAAAATTTGTACATGTTTTCCCATATAAGTTATAAAACAAAAATAAGTGGAACAAATATTTTCATCCTTTAATTGTGACACATTTGTATCATAGGAGACTAGGGAATTCTGTCCTTTTAATAGAATGAAATCTTTTTTTTTAACAATCTTTTTTTAGATTTTATTCATTTATTTTTAGAGAGGGAAGGGAGGGAGAAAGGTAGAGAGAGAGAAATATCAATGCGTGGTTGCTGGGGGTCATAGCCTGCAACCCAGGCATGTGCCCTGATTGGGAATTGAACCCATGATGCCTTTGTTTGCAGCCTGCACTCAATCCACTGAGCAATGCCAGCCAGGGTAGGAATGAAATATTTTAAATGATGATAAAATCAAAATGAAGTCAGATGATCATCTACAAAGAAGAAAATTGTGATATTTTAGCAGTTTTTTACTGTCTTTACTCAACCCATCTTTTAAAATCCATATCTTATTTTTTGTTATATTCAAATACAGAAAAATACCCTACATCTATGTGTTTTAATAAAGCTTTGGTCATTTATTCATATTTCTCTGGTATTAAATGAGCAACATCTACATCTTTAACTCATGTACCATTACAGTTTTCTGTAGGAAACATACCCATTTACCTTGGATTATTGTTACGCAATTGTAAAAAGTCTTTACCTTCCTCATGTTTTGCTCCATTACATAAATATCAGAACTTTTCATATTTATGCCTAAATCTGAAGAGCATGGTTCTAGAAGTCACAAAATTAAAGTGTCTAAAAATATCATACCAAATAAATTTAAAAAAATTAAAGTCCCATTAATGAAGTAGAAATAATATCTCATAGAATAAGCTTTTATGGATGACTTTATTCAATGTTTCTCGAAATGACTCAACCCTAATCCTGTTTCTGTCAGTTGCCATGCTTAACATAAAAAAAAGTAACATTGACCTTAAAAATATTAAAGGTAGTTATAGGAAACTATCACTTTTAAGCATCAAAATAGACCTTACTAGTACCCACAATCATTCTTTTTTGACTACTTCCTTCCTTTCTTTTCTATTGAAACTGTGAATGCTATTAAAAATATAATAAAGTTATGTAATGGAATTTAAACACGCTTTATTGCAACAATATAAGTTCTATGTACAGTTACAAGCAATATGGCTGTACTTAATAATTTTACATTACAAGCATAATTATTGTATCAAATTAGTAATTTTCACAAAGTACTTGCATTAGAAATTTGTATGATACAATATATTTCAATTCTCAGTTGCATAAGAAGATAACAATTTTTTTAATAGGAGGACTGGGGATACAGTTCATACACTTAGATCTGATTGTCCTGCTTTATACAAAGCTTAGACTCCTAGTCATAGAATTTTAGAGCTTGAAGAGACCTTAGAGATCTAATAGTTTAACAACTTCATTTTACAGAAAAGAAAATTAAAGGAAGTTATTTGGATTAAATAATGTAGCATAAAAGGTTAGTGACAAAGCTAGAATTAAAACTACTTAACTTTCTCAGGAGCAGAAAATGAGGTTGGGGCAAAAGATTTAGATTTGGAAATCTGCACAGAAAGGGCACTTAAAGCTATTGGGTTGAACAGTGAACAAAGGATAGAAGACAAAGGAAGAGCTTCCAACCTGTAGTTGGTCAGGAGAGTAGGAATCAGCAAAGAAGGCTGTACAGGTGCAGCTAGTAGAATGACAAGAAAACCAAGAAATTGTGGGATCATTGAACCCAGGAAAAACATAAGGTATGGGTATGTATTAAATGCTGCTGAAATAGCAACCGGGGAATCACTGGTCTCCCTACAACCAAGCTTTGTTGGGTGGTTAGGACCAAAGCTTGGATGGAGGGGGCAAAGTGGAGAAGGTGACTGGAAGGATGAAGTTCAGATGTGTTTCTATGGTGCCAGCAGTGGTAGGGAAAGGAGAGGTTAAATGACATCTTCATTAAGCTACTTCTTCAAGTTGGTACTCCTAGATACAAAACAACAAAAATTGCTATGGAAAATCAGGGGCACATGCAGAGCACTTTGTTTTGGGAGTGGGGGGAAATTATTATTTAACCACCCATTCTAGAATGAAATGTGTGCTCAATTTATAAAATGCTGTGGAACCCATGAGGGTGAGGGATGAAACTTTTTTAATCTCTGTTTTGTCTTAGCCTAAAATTTTAGCCAAGCCCTCAGAAAACTATCCATGTTCTTTTTCTCTGCACAACCCTCACTAAGACACTCCATAACTAAAGCAGTCCACCTTAAAGACATGTTTCTCTGAGCAGGGAGCTCATCAATATCGTACAGCCTTGCAGGCTACTAGGAGGCCTGTCCATTAATGAAATGTTAATGACTGAATTAGACCTGTAATAACTGGAGTAGGAGGCACTGCTGTGAGTCCATTAGCATCAGCAGACCCTGCTGAGGAACAAGTAAACACTGCACACAATGAGAAAACTTTCCAGCACAAGAGTTGGAAGTGTTACACAGGTGTTTTCATATGGAAAATGACATTTCCCTGAAATAGGATTAGTTTATTTAGGAAAGCTAATCCTAGTCCCTATATTTCTTCAGACAAAAACAAAGAACACAAGATGGATGACGTACTTATTCAAGAGTGTTTTGATTTTTTAAATTCCAATATTGCACAATTGTTTTTGCAAAACTTTGTAGGGTATCTCATGTTTATTAGATACCAATTATTCCCGATAGCTATTGCTATTCTTTTCCTCCTGCCTTGTTCTCTTAATAGGTTTTTAAATATTTTTTCTTATATTCCCCTTTTTAAAGTTTTATTATTTTTTTTTTGCTTCTATGCTTCAAGTGAACCCTGCAATCTTTTCAGTACTGCCCACCCATTTTGAAAAAGGGGAGAGATGTAGGGGAAGATTTAGGACACTTTTTGTTTTAGCTTTGACTAATATAAACTGATCGTGGAATTCACTCCTGAGATGTAAATATAAATCACATGGCATATAAAGTGAAAGCTGTTATGTATTAGCATCTAGCTCAATTCAGTAATATATTGTTCTTGTAATAAGCTTGAAGATTTACCATTTTTATTTAAACATATATTGTAATTCAATAATATTTGAATTGCAGCAACTTGATGTAAGCCAAAAATAATTGCCATCTCAGGTTATTACAAAAGACAGAATAGCTAAGGCTAATTCTATTACATTTCTTTATTACGTCTACTGTGGGTCTTATTATTGTCCCATATTCATATTTGGATCTCTAAACACTGTAAAATATAATGTATATGTGATTTGAGGATTGGACCTTAGAGCTTACTAGACATATGTTTTAGAAATACATATTAAAAAGCTACAAAAATCAGTATCATATTGTTACAGAACAAAAGGGGGGGCCTGGTGTGATATACTATTACTGAAAGAAACACCCCAGGTTTGTTATGTCCGCCACCTTACAGGAAAGACAATGCCAGAGATTCGTGAAAAAGAAAGGAAATGTTTATTTAATTCTATACAAACTTAAACTAGTGACCTAATGTCTTCATCAAAATCCAAAGCCCCTTAAAACACCCACAAACACACACAGTCCTTCCTTCCCCCTTTGCCCTGTCTGGGGTACCGTATCTCAGGAAAATTAATAAAAGTCTGTGGCTCAGGCAGCCCCTGGTTCTTCCTAGCAATCCGTGCTCAGCTGGTAGCCTCTCTCTGTTCCCCACACCATCAACTGTGTCGTCGAGATCTCTGCTAAAGCTGGGTGGTGGTTTCCCTAATTAATGGTGTGGGATTCCCCACTCTGGTAAAACCGCGTGGTTCTTTCACATGTCCACAGCCACGTGGCTCTCCTTTCTATTGCCACAGCCGCATGGTTCTTTCTCCACAATGGCTGCAAGGAAGGGGGTCGCCACTCTGTCAAAGCCAAGTGGTGGTTCTCCCAGCACAATGGCTGCAGAAGTCCCCACTTTGGCAATGCTGTGTGGTTCTCTCTCCACTGCCCCAGCTGCCTGGTCCTCTCTCCAATGGTTGCTGTGTTTGGTTTAAATCCTGTGCCAATCTTCCTCTGTAGCCCCATTTCTGACTCCTCCCACAATTGGCTACACTTACCAGGACTCTCATATCTTTCCAGCTTTACTGAGCTGCCATTGTGAGTCTGGGCAGGTGTGGCCACATGTCATGGAGCCAATCTTCTCCAGGTTCCCATGCAGGTGCTGTAACTCAGGGGACCTGCCACCCAGTTTCATCTTGGTGGGGAAGTTACTTCCATTCCCCTGGCTCAGAGCAGAGCCACAGCTATTTAATGTATCTATGAAACCAGTTAAAGGTTATAGATATGTTAAATGACCACACCAGAGGTTAGCTGAGAAGCTGTTGCTGTGCAAAACAACTCTCAATGGCCCTGATCCATTTGTCCCTTCCCCCAACTCACAGCTGTGGGGTAAGGGGCTGAGGACATCCTAATATTTACTGAACACCTTGAGTTCTGGACCCCATTCCAAATCTCTATTTGGGGCCCACCCTCTTGGCTGCACCTTGTAACAATATAGCTGTTTTTTATAAAATATTCTGGAGCAACTAAAGGAGTTCAATAACATGGATTGCAAGGTATGTCTGACCTAAAACATCCTTCCCATCCTTAGTTCTATATTTACCTGTAACTATTTGTGTTGCATTAGAAATGTCCTTTAACCTCTCAGGAATTAAAAAAAAACCTTTAAAAAAAGTTTACAAAGGATAATATCTATAGACATTTAAATTTTACATTTATATGAACTTAAAATTTATATAAATTTAGTTTCTGATACTTTAAAAGTTGAAGTAGAAATAGAAGATGAGAGTGAACATAAAAGGTGCATTATAAATCTATCAGCTAACTCTGCTTCACAAAAAAAGAAAAAAATATCAAAGAAATACAAGTTCACAGGAAAAAATATAGTCTACATGAGCACAAAATAAATATTTCAACAAAATTTACAAATACAGTAAAACATAAATATATTGTTTGAACAAATAGTACTGGCCTTAAGAGGTCAGATTTAAAAGGGACATGTGAAAATACTATCACGTTCCTTCTTTAAAACCTAAATATTGTCTTATTATGAAAATCATTTTCTCCTTGATTTGTATGTCTGGAATGCTGTGGTTAACTTAGACATTAAAATGCATGTATACAAACATGTGCACTCCCATACACTCACACATATATATCCACTATCTCAGTTCTGGAAAATTTTGTTAGTTTTTTTATTTCATTTGAGTTTACCATCCAAATTCAAGGGAGGGCAGAATGGCACACTGTATTTGCAAATAACAAACATGACGCATGAGTTGAAATTCAAAACAGGTAATAAACGGTCCTAAAAAGATGAAGGCAGTGACAACAATAGTAATACCTGAGAATTTTGATTACAGATAAGGGAATGCATTTATTAATTCAGAACTTTCAGACTTTGTAAACACTGCCTTATAATTTTAAGTGGATAAAGAAAAGAAATATATCAGTACAAATGGTACAGTGATAACTATGAATATATAATTTATGAATAATATTTTGGAGGTATTTTCCAAAAGAGCCAAAGATCAAGTATGGTATATACTGATATATAAACACTGTATGAAATACTATAAAATCATAGGCTCATAAAATCATTCACAATAATGATAGTGAATTTAAAGCCAGTTTGAAGCAGTAGGCTATGAGCTTTGAACAGTATCTCAGCATTTAAGTTTGGATTTCTGTCTTTCCTGGACAACTATTGCTTCCAAAATCAAATATCAAAAAGCTTTTATAATGTAAAATGTATCCCTAATGTTTTTTGTCTTTAGTTAAGTATTCATTACTTTAAAAATGATCAACAAACTACCATTAAAGATTAATTCAGTACAAAATTTCAAAGGAAAAGTCAAACATATCTATTATTTTTCCATTGAAATAAACTTCCATTAGCGATATACATTGCTATTATCCCCTATGTCAAAAAATGGGATTGAAGTTATAAGAAGTATAGCAAATGCCCCATGCTCTAAAGGTTCCTATAATTCTGAAGTGTTTATAATGTTATAGAACAGACAAATATTCTATTATTATGGAATAATAATGTTTGGCTTACTGTACTTTGAGAAATAGCATAAAATTTCTCAAAGTATGTTTGAATCAGAATTCAATAAACTTTCCCTCCAATAGATGATTGAAACCCAGTCATACCAGATGGCTTAGTAGAAATTCCAGGACTCACAAAGCACACATGACATTCTCCCCTTACTTGGAACCCCACTGGTTCTCTTCAGGCTGCTATGTAAATATCCACTGACCCTTGCTCTAAAGAAAGTATAATGTAGAAGGTTGAAATCTTAATTAATGGTGATCTAAAAAGCCCAGCAGTGATACTCTGGTTTCTCATGTGTTAGTAGCACTTAGAAAATTTCTCTAATACATTAATTTGTGGATTGAGAAAAAGACATTCTAGTTGATCAAATAATGTTATATTAATTCATTTATTCATATATTCTTTCTTTTGTAAAGTTATATAAAACACCTATTATGTATAAGACAATGTATCGTGGGGGTGTAGAGGGGTTAAGAAAAAGAGAAAAAAACTAAAATAAGACTATTTATATAGCATTTTTTTGCTGTTCTCAAACATTTTAAAGTTCAATAAGTGTCCATTCTGTCATTCATTCAGCATATTTCCTGAACCCCCATATTCCATGAACTGCTATAAGTATTAGAGTCACAGACATGAACAAAACTGTCAGAGTCTCTATTTTCATGAGGCTCATGTGCTCATCATGGAGAGAGTAAACATTAAGTGAACCGTCAATAAATAAAACAAACCTAATATCAGATTGATAGAAATCAAGAAGAAAAGTAAAATGGAGTGAGTCCATAGTAACTGGCTGAGGTGCTATTTTGAATAAGGCAGTTTGAGAAGGCCCTTTAGAGGTGATGTTTAAGGAGAGACGTGAAAGATATACTATTGGAGAAGAGCTTTAAGACACAGGGCAAGATAAGCACTGTGAGCCCAAAGTGGGGATAGTCTTAGCATACTTCTAGAAGAGCAAGTAGGTTAGCATGGCTAATGTAGAATGAGGGTAAGTGGGGACTCTATTCAGAATGAGACTGTTAAGCAAAAGTGGAAAGGACATGTGAAGGATTTGGGGATTTCATTCAAAGTGCCACATTTTCATTGCATAGTTTAAATGTCTTAAGAAGTAAAAAATAAATTAATATGAACATTGAAAAGAAGAATAGCAGGATGTCTGACTTCACTAAGAGTGTAGAGTTGTTGGAGGAGGCTGGGGAGGATCAAGAACCTGTAACCAAGAGAGAGCTATGATCACATTGGGCTGATGGTGAATATGAAACCTTTGCAGTCTAGGAATTATCGTACATACTTTCTCCGCTATTTAACAATGTCATCTACCCTGTACATGTGTTCTTACTGTAAATTATTACACAGTGTAACATGACTTGAGACAAGTAAACTTCAAAATGTCTTTGGATGATTTGACTAGGGAAGAGGAAAGGAGGGGAAAGATACTGAGAAGGCTCAACAGAGGACAAGAACCTGGACAGCCAGTTACCTCTTTGGACTTTAAGTATATTTGCCATTTCTCAGGGACAATACATTTTATGCTTTCCTTCTCAGAATATTTTTGGCTCAGAAGAACTCCTCCTTTGATTAGAAAGGCAGAAATGAGTCTGTCTCTGGTTAAGATTTTATTGCAGAGGTCCACATTTACTTGCAGTAGGCTTCCTCCTTTGACAAGTACTTTTCAACTGTTCTATTGTTTCTCAGAATCACATTTAACTTCCACTTAAATTTTATTTTTTAGATGCCTTCCATTTCCAATTGATTTCTGGTCTATCCTTTGTAAAGGAAAGGGGAAATATTGTATTTTTCCTCCAGGTTAAATTACTCAACAGAACTTGTCAATGGTAACTATAACTATTTTTAAGTAGAGTTCCAAGTGTTCAACCATGGCAATTAATCAGCTTCTTACTAAAAATATAACTACTAAATTATCATACCTGCTGGTTATATTCCAACAAATCTGAAGGGAAGTTCTGAGGTGAAATTAATCTAGAAGATTTTTACATCACACTCAGGGTTACCTTCTATCCAGAAATATCTTTCCTTATTTTTTCCTCCTCGAAAATTTGAGTTCAAGAAGACCTAATGACTTGTTTTCTGTCTTATTTGTGTTACTAATCACACCTTCACAATGCAATATGAATGTAACCCAATTGACCCTAGTCAAAGAAAAGTCATGGAGTTAAGTTAGTGCATCTATTGAGCATAAAGTGACAATAGATTTGTTTTTTAATGACAAAAGCAAAGGCAAAGTTTTCTCCATTTTGTCAGTTTCAAAAAAAAAGTGTGTGGGCACAACATAGCCCTATCCTTGGGAAGAACCAAGTTAAAACCACAATAAGATCACCTGCCAGAATGGCTATTACCAAAAAAAAAAAAAAATCAACCAACAAATGCTGGTGAGGATGTGAAGAAAAAAGAACCCTCATGCACTGCTGCATTGCAGGTGGTGATGCAGATGGGTGCAGCCACTGTGGAAAACAGTATGTCATTTCCTCAAAAAATTAAAAATGGAACTGCATTTTGACTCAGTAATCCCAGTAACTTCTGGGAATATATCCTAACATTAATTCAAAAGAATATATGTACCCCTATGTTAACAGCAGTGTGATTTATAAGAGATAAGATCTGGAAGCAGCTCAGTTGTCCACTGGTAGATGAATGGATAAAAAAGCTATGGTACATTAACACAATGGAGTGTTACAAGGCTGGAAAAAGAAGGATATCTTACCTTTTGTGTCACTCTGGATGGACCTGGACAATTTTGTGGTAAGTGAAATAAGCCAGTCAGAGAAAGACAAACATGATATGGTCTCATATGTGGAATCTAATGGATATAAAAACTGATGAACAAAATAGCAACAGAGACATGGATATGTTACAGGGTGCAGCCAAGAGTGGAGACCCCAAATGAGCATTTGAAATGGGGTCCAGAACTCAAGGTGTCCAGGAGATTTTAGGATGTCCTCACCGCCCCGCAAGGTGTGGGTTGGGGGAAGGGACAAATGGAGCAGGGCCATTGAGAGCTGTTTTGCACAGCAACAGCCTTGCAGCTACCCTCCAGGCATGGTCATTTAACATATCTATAACCTTTGACTGGTTACATAGATATGTTAAATAGCTGTGACCAGCTCTGAGCCAGGGGAATGGAAGTAACTTCCCCACCAAGACATAACTGGGGGGTAGGTCCCCTGAGTTACAGCACTTGCATGGGAGCTTGGAGAAGATTGGCTCCATGACATGGGAACCACACCCGTGCAGGTTCCTGATGGCAGCCCAATAAATCTGGAAGGATGTGAGTTCTGGCATGTGAGGCCGAGTGTGGGAGGTGTCGGAAATGGGGCTGCAGAGGAAGACTGGCGCTGGGATTTAAACCCAGATGCGACAGCCATTGGAGGGAGAACCCTGCAGCTGTGGCAGTGCAGAGAGGATCATAGCTATTGAGAGGAGAGAGAACCACACCGCTTTAGTGGAGTGGAAACTCCTGCAGCCCTGTGAGACATAATCACCATGTGGCTTTAGCAGAGAACTTCCACTCAGCTTTGGCAGAGTGGTAGACACCCCCACCCCCCTTGCAGCCATTGTGCAGAGGGGGAACCACATGGTTTTGCCTGAGTGGGGACTCCCGTAGCCCTGGGAGAGAGGACTACGTGCCTTTGCCAGAGTGGAGACCCCCGCAGCTTTAGAAGGGAGAACCACCACCTGGTTTTAGCAGAGATCCCGACGACACAGCTGAGGGTGTCAGGAACCCAGGGAGGTCTCCCAGTCAAGACAGAGTACTAACTGGGAATAACCAGAGGGCTGCCTGAGCCATGGACTTCTATTTCCTTTCCTGAGATATGGTATCCCAGACTGGGAAAAGGGGGATGGAAGAACTGTGTCTGTTTGTGGTGTTTTAAGGGACTTTAGGATTTTTGATGAAGACATTAGGTCACTACCTTAAGTCTGTACAGCATTAAATAAAAATTTCCTTTCCTTTTCATGAATCTCTGGCTTTGAGAGATGTCTTTCCTCTGGCAGCGGACATAACGGACCTGGGGGCTTCTTTCAGTAATAGTATATCGTCCCAAGCCCCCCCCCCCCACCTTTGTTTGTTCTGTAACAGATACATGGAACAGACTGGCAGCTGTCAGAGGGGAGGAGGGTAGGGGGGCTATATGAAAAAAAAGTGAAGGGATGAGCCAAAATCACAAAACACATGGACATGAACAGCAATGTGGTGATTGACAGAGGAAAAGGTGGGGTGGGTGCTAGGTGGAGGCAGGCAAAGGAGGGGAAGATGGAGACTGAAAGAAAAGTTGGTTGGGGCAATGGGAGTATGATACAGTGAGCAGGTGAAGTTTTGTTGAGTTGTGCAATTGAAACCTGTATGATTTTGTGAAACAATGTAACCTCAATAAATTTAATTAAAAAAAATCAGAGAGGAACCATGAAGGGAATTTGGCCTATGTAATGGATGGCTTCAAATTAGACATGAAAAGCAATCTTAACATCTGAATCTCAATGATGCTTTCTTCACCCTGCAGCTGGGCCAAGGAGACACATTCTGGAAAAGAAACAGTAAAAAGGTAACAGGAAAATATGTTCTTTGCAAACAGGGCTATTTACTAGCAGGGCTAGTAAATCTGTATAAATACCCTGACTCCTCACAAGCTTTGAGGAAAGAAGGCAAATAATTATTGAGTTCTTATTTTGTATCATAGTCTTTGTATCGATGATTTTGTTTTAGCTTCACAAATTACTGTGAATTAGAAGGAAAGTAAGAGAGAAAGTGAGAAAGAATGAAAGTGAGGTGCTGATTGGTAGTGAAAACATTAAATACCCTTGCCTCCATTCCAGTGTTAGTGACTTCCTACAAGGTGAAAAGTAGGAAAATCTCTATGATACTAAACCAAAGAAATGGAGCTGATACCCCTGAGAAGGAGAGATATCACTTAGCTGGAGGTGAGCTGAGATTTAACTTAGTGTTCTGGGGTGTGCCTGGGAGGGTGAAGACAGAAGCAAATGGAGCTTCAGGGACTTAAGGGGACATTCAAGAAAATAACAAAAGCTTCAGGGGTTCCTAGAGATGTGGATGGATTATGGGGTTTTTAACCTGGGAAGCTTTAGTGTTTGTATGCAATCGTATTACTTCAAAGATGATTATGTGATCATTTCTTTTTTTAAAATGGTTTTAGGCATCTGCGGACAGGGAGCTTTCCTTGTTTTCCAGTTACTTCTGAGAATATGCCAAAAGGGGAAGTGTCTCAACCCTATCTAAAGAGCTCCCTTCCATCTTTTTAATAAACTACCTATCAGGTTCTCTCAAGGCCAAAATAATGCTCAAGGCCAAGAACCTGATCCTAGATGCTTCTATAGTTCATGGTCAATTGGACAGGAGCAGACAGGGGCTGATAATAACAACAAAGTCATGGCCTTGAAAGTAAGTGTCTTTGACAGAGAAGGACCTAATCTTGCCCATATTACAATCACAAGGGGAGTTTTTAAAAACCTGATAACAAAGCAGCACCCCATATTAATTAATTCATGATCTCTGTAGGTGAGGTCGAGGCATCAGTACTTTTGAAACAGGGAGGATAGGGGGTGGAGGGATTGAGCAAAAAGGAAAAAGGACTCACAGACATGGACAATGATGTGGTCATTGCAAGAAGGAGGGGGCTTAAGGGAACTAAATGTTGATAAAAATACAATAAATTATTAAATAAAAATTAAAAAAATAAAAAATGGAAAAAAGGAAAGAAAACTTCCAAGGTAATCCAAATAAGCAACCATTATTGAAAATCACTAATCTACCCTGGCTGGTGTGGCTCAGTGGACTGAATGCCAGCCTGTGAACCAAAGAGTCACTGATTCAATTCCCAATCAGGACACATGCCTGGGTTGTGGAGTAGATCCCCAGTTGGGGGTGTGTGAGAGGCACCACACATTGATGTTTCTCTCCCTCTCTTTCTCCTTCCCTTCCCCTGTCTTAAAAAAATCACCAATCTGAGACTTTGCTTGCTTCTCTCAAAGTTTAAATATTTTATCAACATCTTATATTATAGAAAATGAAGTCCAATAAATAATAAATAAATAAATTTATAATAAATAAATAAATAAATTTATATAATATTACACCTATAAATATATAGCCTGCATTTATGTTTACATTTATGTATTTAAAACCATAATGGATTCACGCATGTCATTATGTTGTCTCTAAATCAACCATTATTTCTCATTTTAAATTTGTTAATAGATCTTTCATATTATCCAAAAAGAAATGTATTTACATTCAAGAACTTAACTGACCACATATTCATGACCAGGTCATCATTTGCATAGGTGGCAGATATGATACTTGTATCTAAACAAAACAAACAAAAAAACCTTTCCTATTTAGGTGATTCAGTGTCATAAAATTTGAAATAAATGTAAAAACAATTTTTGAAAAAGTTTTAATAGTAATAATCATGAATTGAATCTTAAAGCCTGGATCTACTATTGGTCCAATTTCATAAATGTCATAGGGAGAGAGGCTTTTTCCATCATGATCACCTAAAGCTCTTGGTTCACTGGAAAAATAACAATTTTTCTCTCTCTTTGGTTTGTTTTGTTTAGTATGTAGGATGAATAATTACTGGGAGAAGTCCTGGAAATATATATCACAAGATAAAATAGAAGCTATTCTGTCCCACATAAGGCAGCTTACTAGGTACTCTAGGTTCCTTAAGGTTTAAATTTATTATCCTCTTTGTAAGTAAAGTATTCAATTTAGGATTTTGAGGTCATTCAGAATTATATACGTTGTATAGAAAAAAGTTGGATTAAGAGCAAGGGAATAAGGTAAGTAAGCACATCCTGTGAGTTAGCAAGCTGTACTATCTTGAACAAATGATTTAACCAACCCCCCTGACATTAATTTTTTCATTTGCCCACTAAAAGACTTGGACAACACCGAAGAGCTAAGTCTCCTCTAACTTGAACTTCCTATGGCATATATTTCATATCTGTGACCTATAAAATAATTACATTTTGAGAAGTTTGATAGCGATTCATTTCATTTGTTATAAATCAAATGTAGGATGAATAAATAAATTATCTAGGATTCCCAGAAGAGACTAGAAAACATTTCTTTCCTGTAACTGTGCTTTTTATAATTGCAAGTTACAAAAATTTCCATATTATTTAAGTTTTAGAAGCTCTGCCCAACATTGATTTAGAGCATTCAGATTACATTAAATATGCCCTTACTATAAACTGAGAGTACATGTTCATGTAAGTAAAGACTCTGGTGTGTTTTTGGAAAATATCACTGTTGGTGCAATAGAAAGAAAGAGAAAGAAAGAAAAAAGAAAGAAAAAGAGAAAGAAAGAAAGAAAGAAAGAGAAAGAAAGAAGGAAGAAAGGAAGAAGAAAGAAAGAAAGAAAGAAAGAAAGAAAGAAAGAAAGAAAGAAAGAAAGAAAGAAAGAAAGAAAGAAAGAAAGAAAGAAAGAAAGAAAGAAAAGAAAGAGAGGAATGGAGGAAAGAAAAGAAAGACAAAAAAGGGATGGATCCAAAAGCCAAACAAAACCTCAAATACCAAAACTGCATAATCTGAGTGGTAACAGCAGGACCAGATCTATGAGTATAAACTGACAGAGGTGTGGTTTCCAAAGCTAATCAGTCTACTTGTATACACAAAGCTTGAATTTATTGGGCTTTGTAGCAACAACCATTTGCTTCTGTGGCTCAAACTTTGTTTCCTTGAGGGTTTCGCTTTTGAGCAAACTGCATGTGTTCTTTTTTAACTAAGCCATTTGCATTCCTCTTAGTCTTTCTCCTTTTAAGGTAAAATGGATTTTAATTCATGTTAATGCCAATGAAATTTGGCATATTATGATTCTAAAGCATGAGATTTCTTTCCATATGGCTCTTGATCTCTATATATTTGAAAGCCAGAATAATTAGGCTTGAAGGCTCATTGAAAGCTCACCTAAGCTATATTCCTTCTTCACACACATGTACTCTTGAACAGAGAAGGGAGTTTCTCAAAGTTGTCCCCTTTTTATTTCACTGAAAAAATCAAATTTTGTCTGAACAAATTATTTTAACAGGATGTCACTATTCACTTATCCATATACCTAACTTATGGGGAGCATATACTGGGTCATGTAGGATGACAACCCTGGGTTGGAGGCAAAGCAAAAATAAGCTTTTTCTTCTTTTTTTCATGCCACTTTGACCTATATTATGCATGTGGGACTTATGCTGACAAGTGATTCATGTTTTCTGATATGCACATTTTCTCAGAGACAATCTATACACTATGTGAATGTTAAGCTGATGCCTCGCATACCTTGGTAGTTCAGAAGAGTCAGCTTCATGGATTGTTTATGCTCTAGGTCACAGTCCTGGAATGGCCTGTACTTGGCAGCTATCAGATAAAAATGACAATATGATGAGGTATTTGATTGATTTTTTTCTATGTTTTGGGCCATATTGGTGAGAATGCTGCTATCTCAGACCCATTAGGACCCAGAAGCAGAATGATGCTCTGCTTTCATTCAGGTCTACAAGCTGAAAAATAAAAAGCCTCAGATTCTCTCCTTCCTCATATCTGAATCTAATGCTTTCAAACATTTGCATCAGAAAAAAATTGTACAGCCTCTAAAATAAAATATATATATGATAAATCTGTGTATGAAAAAATTGTGTTTTAGCATGTCTGTTAACAGACCTATTTGCATAATAAAAATATCCATTAACACAGTAAAAATTTCAAACTACTCGTATTTCTGATAATAGTCAACCAGTTTATCTCTGGTTCTTATTTTAAAAATTTATTCAAATAATTTTTGCTTGTGGTTATAGTCAAGATTTGAAAGTGTGTGTGTAAGGATCTATCTATCTATCTATATATATATACACACACATATATACACATATATATATACATATATGATAGATAGATGCTAGAAAGATAGAGAGACATATAGAGAAAGGCTCTGAGCAAGTACACTTTTTTTTCCTCAAAACATTTTTCTCTTCTTTGGTATTATTTATATATATTTATGTCTAAATGTCTCTTATTCTTTATATCTCAGTGATGTATCACTTCTTTCATAAAACAGTTTGGCTGATATTTACAGAAAAAAAACAAGCCCTTCTTCCTAAAACCCCACACATACATTATCTGTGTCCTTTTTATATTACTTCCTGCTTTGTGTTTTCTGTGTTTAGTTGTATAAAAAGATCCTGGAAATAAGAGTAATAATAATAATAATAATAACAATAACCATCATCATTGTTCTTATTCATGTCATTGTTTTTTGCATCTTACACAATGCCTTGCACAATACATTGAAGAATATAAATATTTAATAAATTTTTAAAAGATTTTATTTATTTTTATTTATTTTAGATTAATTTTAAAGATTTTATTTATTTATTTTTAAAGAAGGGAAGGGAGGGAGAAAGAGACGGGGAGAGAAACATCAATGTGTGGTTGCCTCTCATGTGCCCCCTATTGGGGACCTGGCCTGCAACCCAGACATGTGCCCTGACTGGGAATCAGATCAGTGACCCTTTGGTTCACAGGCCCGTGCTCCATCCACTGAGCTACACCAGCCAGGGCTGAATATTTTGAATATATGAAAGGAAGAGTCATAACACTTTTATTAATATTTAAACAATATCTCTATTGTACTTTTTAATATATTGTTTCCAGACTAAATGAGGGAAAATACTTGCTCTTCAGTGTTTTGCATCATTCTCCATCAGATTCTGAACTTAACTTAAAATCTGGCTCCTTTTGAAGTGGGAATCACTTTTTATTCTCAGTCTTCCTCAGAGTCCTGAGGCACTCTGAAAGTTTCCTGGGATTCTATCAGATGGTACCAGAATTTATAGCCTGTCATTGTAGGTATTTCTAGGAATCCAGTCTATATAGTCCCTGAGCTATGATAGGTAACAATAGAGGATAATCCACAGGCCAAATGGTGAAATCATAACTAAGATGTCCACTTAACAATAGACCCAAAAAAACAAGAATGCTTTGAATATACATTCGCTAAGAATACAAGTGGATGCCTTTGTCCCTCCCAGAAATATTTTCTGTGATCAATAATATCGGCAAAGCACGCTGAGTAAGTTACCACCAGGCTCTCAGAATAAAGGTTCACTTTATTTTTTAGATATTATTTTTAAACTTAAGTTAGAGACAAACATTATCAGAGCTGTACTGTATTACAATGTGAATTGTATACTACACAGTAATCTTGGTGACTGGAAAGTTTGTTCGAGACCTACCATAGTCCTCATTTGAATTTATGCTAAAACTCGCATTGCTTAGAAATTGTTAGGATGTGTCTAAGACAATAGATAAAATCGAAATATGATAAGGGGAAATTAATACATGGACTCAATTTTGGAAATCTTTATAAGAAAAATTATAAAACAAACACATACTAGATTGAAATATTTATTATATATAAAAATTGACAGTAATATAATCCTTTGTATAAAGAGGTTCTATAGATTGACAAGATAAAAGATATAAAATTGACAAAATATCAGTAAGCAATTTACTGAAAATAGTAGTAGGCAGTACATACATGAAAAGGAAACCCTTTTATAATAAAATAGACTTTTTTAAAAAATTCTTTTTTATTATTAAGTTAAAAAATATTGTAACATTTGAAAATGTCTACAGTTGATGTGGTTGTGGTCACCTTTATACTGACAATAAATCCTACAAAAATGTTTCCACAATACAAACACACATATAAAACTTTATTGTGGTATTATGTGTAATAAACACATTTTTGAAGAACTCCAGTGTCCAACAATGAGGAGGATTAAAGCTATTTATCATATATTTATATAATACTTGGATATGATACATATAGATATATGGCTATCTTAAGTTTATCCTAAGAAATAAGCTATGGAAATTGAATATATTGGTATATGAAACAGTATATTGAATAATGCAAATAGTAAAATCTCATTTTATATAAAAATTATAAAATTACTAATATACAAGTTAACATATATAAATAAGTTTATAAAATATAAATTAAAGGAATAAGCAAAAATCTCTTTAAAAGAAATTTTTTAAAAGTGGACTTAGTGAAGACATTCAACTTCTAAAATATATTTCTCTATTGTTTGAATTTTTCACATATTTACTATTTACATTATTTACATATTTACATTGTTTATTTTAGTCTGAAAACAACATATGCATTTGTTAAAAAAATTAAAACGTTTGTCTAACAAAGCAGTTTGAACACTCAAAATCAGTGCAATTTATAAGACAACTCTACTTGAAAATTAACTCCATGACCCTTTGATGAATATTAGCAACTTAATCCACACTTGTCAGGGCACTCATCTAAGGTAAGATACCCAATGATACTATTAAAGAATCAAGAGAATGTCCACAGTTTATGATTTTTAACACAATACTTTTAAAAAAAATAAGGTATAGTTAAACTCTCTCCTTAAAAAGAGAATTACTAAAAATCATTTCTCATGTTGAGTGTGGAGTGAATCTAGAAATGTGCTATATCCTATGATAAAATAATCATGTTCCCAGGAAACAAATGAAAATAATTAAAAAAAAAAAAACAAGAAAAGGCCAATATTACCTGTTTTCAAACCTTTTATAATAGTTGCTCTTTTTTCACTTATGTTATTTTGATATTTTAATAACACTTTACTGTAAATATTAAGGAAAGTAGTAGATGTTTTTAAAATATCAAATAAAACATTCATTTCTCTAAAATTGCATTGACCCAGTTGCTGATAAATCAGTCATGGACTTTTAAGTGAGGTTATTATTGTTCTTCAGTAAGGCATAGACTCATTGTGCAATTAATATTCTCTTTGGAATTTTTCTGAGAGTATCACATCATTCTACTTCTTTTTTTTTCAACCAAACATTAAATATGACAAAAGAAATGTTTTGACTAGTCTTATACTTCAAAGGAATTTTATAAGCCTCAAATATATATTTAAATTCATATAAAATGCAATACAATACTCAGACTTCAGTATAATTATGACAAGTTACAATAATAATTTGATATTTTAATGATATCAAAATAAAGTAAATAATTTGATAGATATGTCAAATAGCACAATGCTTTTATAGTCCATAGGGGGAAAGTACCTTTCATATATTTTATGTTTTTCAACCACAGCATAACTAGTGATTTTCATTAACAAATACTGTCTCTGGGACAATACAAATATAAAGTGGAATATAATCCCTATTGGGCAGCATTAACCTTTACTCAATCATTAAACAATGAGAAATACTGTGCTGTTTTTATTATGGATTAAAAAATGCTTTTGGAAACATATAAACATTTGTCTGTGCTGGAAGCTCCCTCAGTAGTAATGCATCATTATGCCTGACCGGCCCTAGACAAAACACGTATGTGTTGGTTGTTAAAGTGTATGTAATACGTTTTGCTTTGCCACCTGGCAACCAAAAGATTTCTGAACTTTGCCAAAATCCAAACTTTTGAGACTCATAAGCTGCTTAATTTTTATTTTCATAGACTGTAACCCAAAGTATGTTTTTGTTTAGAAAGTTATTTGACTTCTTGAGTTTTGAGAGATTTTGTTTTAGTTTTATTTAATTTAATATTTAGGCATGACAACTGCAATGCAGATCAGAATATGTGCTGGTTATTCAGACCTACATGAATGGCCAATAAATTTTAAAAATCACATTGATTTCATGTCTTTATCATGAGCTGATGTAGCCCTAATTTACAAATGGAGAACCAGTTCTAGAGAATTTCATGCTTTTCTGAAGTCTTAAGGCAACTATAAATAACAGATTAGAACAGTTATCCCCTGACCCTTCATTCTGTGGTCACTTAACTTTCAGGGCTACATCAGCTCATGATAGAGTTAAATGAAAAAGTTTGAAGAGCCATACAAAGTATTTGAGGTGTATATGTCCTTTTTAGAGGGGGAGAAATGTGGAAGATTCTCAGTCTAGTGACATGTGATATAGGCCTCACATTCTTACCTGGTTGACTCTTGACCCCCACATTCCACCCCCAAGACCACCAGAATGTTCTGATCTATACCTAGTACTCCTAAAATAGAAACCACACTAAAAATGCATTGAAAGTATCATGAATGTTCAAAATGTATGTACATTTATTATTATTTTCCCCATCAAAGATACTGAATCATTTTTCCTTCTTATTTTTAAAAACCTGCTCACCTTTTCTCCTATTTCCTTTCTCATACATACCAGGGATAAGCCATACTACTCTATTTTAATTCAGTTAACTGGGTTTTTACAAATAGATGGCCATTCTGAAAGACCCTACTGTGGAACCAATTAATTGTAACTGACAAAGCTTCTATAATTATCATCTTTATGAAGCACCTAAATGGCATCCTCAACTAATACCTTGAGAAAGGATGAATAGTTTCATTATCTTTAGCATCCAATCTAGTGGTATGATGTCACTGACTGTGATGTTGAAATGATAAGGGGCCTATAAGTAAATATTTGTCACTGGACACATCAGCCTATGGCAAAATAGGCACCACAACACTACATAATCGGTGTTTTTCAGAGAAAAACTATTCAGATTTTTATTATCCTAGTGGTAAAAAAAAATTGCTCTTGCTACTTGTTCCAGTAAAAGATAGAAATATTCTTAAATGCTAAAACAATAGTAGCTCCTTTGGTGAGTGATGCGCCACTTAGTAGTAATGTGGTACATTTTGAACAGATCTGTACTTTTTCAAAGACAAACATCAAATAGAAAGAAAAAGGTTATGTCACCTTCACCCTCACAGTACTGTCATTTATATGCTATCAGCTCATTAAATTCACATTAGGATACTCCATGGGACTTGAGTCGCTATTAGTGCACCTAAAATGGCATAACAAAATCTCAGTTCACTTTAAGAGGGATGGCATTGCGACATTTTGTATTTCATCACTGAATTATTACAGTCTCAGATGCATTCTGCTGTGATGGTAATGGAAGGAGGAATACAAGAGAGGAAAGCTGTCCATTTGTCCGTACCCCAGGGAGAAAAGAAGCAAAGTTTGATTTAAAAAAATTTAAAGAAGTGAAAGTAAAGCATTAACAATTTAACTTCTGTATCAAGGCTGAAAATGCACAAGTAAAGGCAAATGTTACATTTTATGATAGGCTCAAAGGAACTTAAGGTAAAGTGAATATATTGAGTGTTCTAGGAGTGTGGTTGTTTAGCTGGTGTATGTTGACAGGTGAATGACTGTCTGGGATCCACATTACCTTTAAAAAGTACTCACTGTTTGCACAACACTGTCCTTTTCTATTATATTATCACTATTTACATCTCTGTGAAAATATATGGGTAGCCTCTTAAAGGTAAAACGATCTTGTGACAAGTATTGTGAATATAGATAGTTCTCTCCATAATAACTGAAGCATTTGATGATGACAAACAAAAGCTTATTGTCTCCTATTCTGACCTACGTGCTTCTAACCAAGATTTCATGAAACAATTTTAGCACCACTTACAGTGATCATATTGTGCATTTGTCAAGAACAGATTCATGGTTGGAAGAAGCCTGGTATAACAAAGGTTTACATGTGATACCAAGATTAATGTTGCTTCTAAAATCCAGGACACTTAGGAGAATATTTTTGTATATTGAACAAAAAGAAGTACAGCATGTATCTGACATAATATGTACATAGAAATAGACAAATAAATATGTTTATTATGAGATGAAATCATGTTATAGCACAAGTATGTTCTCTTTTAAAGCTCATTTCTTTTTTTAAGATTCTATTTATTTATTTTTAGAGAAGGAAGGTAGGGAGATAGAGAGAGAGAGAGAAACATCAATGTGCCGTTGCTGGGGGTCATGGCCTGAAACCCAGGCATGTACCCTGACTGGGAATCGAACCTTCGACACTTTGGTTCACAGCCTGAGCTCAATCCACTGAGCTATGCCAGCCAGGTAAAGCTCATTTCTTAATGATAGAAATAGAACTTTAATAGAAAAATATGATTAATTTTAAATATTTATGTTGTCTTGGATGTTATCACAATATTTCATGACAACACTTAGACCATATTATTATTTGCACAATATTTAAAATTGCAGTTGTGTGGGGATTTTAGAATTAAAAACTATTGCTTTGTGCATCATTTTTTATGTACATTTTCAAAAATATATCAAATATGGGGAGATATATAAGTCCCTGCTCTTTGTTTGGAGACTTGAGGACTAGCTAGAGCTCTAACTGTGTGGTTGGCAACTCCGATCCTGTGAGCGCAGGTTTTCTCATTTAAAAAATTAAAGGATTGAAATAGACAATCACTAAGATGCCCTACAATTCTCTATATCAGTGTATTATAGAAATCAAACAGCAAAGTGTTGGAAAGAAACCCAACAAGAGTCTGGGATATTTTATTGGTCTTTGCTTGGTTATTAAAAGCCTAAGAGGCTGAGATTAGCTTTTTTTTTCCCCCTGCAGGACTTAGAACTAAGGCTTTTGTATAAAAAAGCAAAATATTTTCTGATCTCTAATACATCCTAAGCTCTAAAGTTCTATGTCTTTTATTCTCCAATTCTTTTCCAGCTGTATTACAATTTTAATTTCTGATATTGGACAAGGTACTAAAGCATATGGAATATCCATCATTCCCCTTGGAAATTACATTTAATATATTCTTCTACTTACTGGAATTTAGAAAACATTGCTTAATACGATACCAAATAAACAGCTACAACAACACCATCTAGGCAAAATTTGTAACACACCTAGTATAATCTTTGCCTCTCTAATACCATGAGGTAGAAAACTTATAAACATATATTGAATCACTGAATATGACCATATTTGAGACAGGCTAGTGTTTGCAGTTGTGTGCACCTCAGGTGTGTTCCCTCCTTTAAAACGTATTTTGTGTGTGTGTGTCTGTATATCTTTACCTCAAGAAACAACAGAAGAATATTTTATGTTATGTAGTCTATACTTCTTGATATTATGCTTCTTAAACAGGAAGTACCCTAAACATATATGAATATGGTCATTAAATGTCATGTCATGAATTGAAGTCACCATCATTCAACACAAACAAATGAGATGCACCATCTGTTGAAATAACCCTACCTAAGAGGCTATTTTACATGTCTTTACCACAAGATAAAAGGGTCAGCAAACTCTGCAAGGAGTTTATGGAACTTTCCCAAAACCCAACAGGGGGCACATTAATCAAAATGTATGTAATGAAAAATAAACTAGAAAGTAATTAATTGTATGAAATATCTATTATAAAAAATATTATCACAGAATCTTTTGTAAGAGATAAGGAGTATTGTTTTGTTTTGTCTTTAAGAAAAAGTAAATACTAGAACTGGTCAGTGCTTACTCAGCAATGACTCACAAAGAGAGTATTAGGTTTCATGATGTTGCTCTTAGCTTCTTGGCTGGTATAAACTTGCAGTAGAGAAGAAGACATCAGTCTATCACTAGCTGAACACAGTATTCTCCAATATCATCTGATTCCCTTTGGTTCACCTCTCTTGGCTCACCACAAAAACCATCTGATCTTATTTTGATTTCCTAAGAAGACATTTTCCTGGGAAGAAGCATTATTTGCCAGCTGATGCAAGTATTTTGTTACATAGTTCAGTGTGTTGTTCCATGTAAGTGAATAAATTGGTATTCTGGTTCATAAATCTCTTTCCTGTATGCTTATTTAACATTAATGAATCCTCTAGAATCTGAGCATCCCTGGGAAAACTGATAAAATAGTGTTTTTGACTAGGCAAAGGTGAGGCTCACACCCTGAACAAATATTATTTATGTGGCGTGTGTTCCTGTTGGACACAGCACCTCAGCCAGCCCCTCTCGTTGCTCTTGGTAATTACGAGTGAGAGAAGCTCTGAGGATGAAGACTCCTGGAGTAAACAGCACTAGTACGTACCGTATTTTCTTCTCAGAGTTTCACAATGTATTTTATTTAAAATGAATTATAAAAGATAAGCCTGCTTAATATTGCATAAACCAGTATCTCTCAATACCCCAACATTTTTCATGTGACCTATATTGTACTTTCTGGGACTATAATACTATATCAAAAAGTCTGTTTGAGGGATATGATGGTTCTAGGGATCCAGAAGAATACTTGGCAGTAGAGTTTCTATTTGGGGATTTCTATCTTATAGAGAGATTTGCATATAGATAAAGAGGGAAATTTTTCATTATACAAAGCCTAATAAAGTTAGTTTCTTAGTGAAAGCTGCATAGGTTTGCTTCACACTAGTGCTTGGAAATGCCTTCACATTAACATTTTTCTGTTTAGCTTCCTTTTATAAGGTTTGCTGTCAAGAAAGAACCCTTAATATAACATTTAGGGTAGGATGGTTCTATCACCAAACTTTAGTTGAGTTAAAAAAACATAAAATCAGACACATCCTACTGTGTCAGGATTCAAGGGATACTCAGTAAATACCACTCCCTTCCCCACTGGAGTTCTGAAAAACAACTGAGAAATAAAATAAAGTAGTGGCAGATGGAACCCACTGATCACCTTATTTGCTGAATTATCCACCTGGGCCCAGAGATTGGACTGGGCAGGTAAGAAAAAGGGAGTCATTGAGGGATTAAAGACACTGTACTCTCCCTGTGGGAAGAGAGCCAGAGCTGTCTTGAGAAGGCATCCTCTCTTCCTCAAGTGAAGTGCTTCAATCTGGGGTGAAGCCAATAAAGGGATGGAAAGTCTTCTGTGTGGAAGGCAACATCAGGAGCAGGGAATAGTAATTTCCCTCAAACACATTATTTCTACTAGTAGGAGAGCTAAAATATAAAACGTAAAGTAAGCATTAAACGGAAAAATTATCACTAAGATTTAAGCACAGTAAACTGTTCCTACAAGACAGAGCTGGCAGAGGTTAGCTAAGTGGACAAAGCAAATTATGTAAATATACCCATATCTGGACAAGAGAAAAAAGACGGAGATGGAAAAAGAACTTTTCTGAAGATAGAAAAGTGAAGGAATTATTTGCTCTTTCTATTAAGTAATGCACTGATATTGAAGCAATAGTTAAAGTGGTTTGATTTCATAGGATCAGTGCCCCATGCTTTTTGTTTTGTTTTGTTTTGATCACATTTATTGTTTTCAAATATTTCAAAAGGGTCACTGGTATGCAAATCAGTGTTTGTATAAATCTGAATATTAGATATGTTTCAGCTTAGACTATTGAGTCATCTAAAATTAATCAGTTACCTTAAATTGCAGTCAGAGGTTATTTCAAAAAAATGCATAGTATTGTAGACTTACAAGTTACTTCATTAATACTAACCAGTTTCCCTTTTCCATGCCCAATGTTTATTTCTTTAATCTTATACATTTCTATATGCTTTCTCAATAATTATTTATTAATTCCCTAGTTATAACATGCTCTGCAATGACATAATTTAATATTCATATAAAATATGACACAATTTTTGCCTCCAGTGTTAGATTCCCCTAGGAAAAGACGCAGCTCACTGATTATCATGCAGTGTGAGAGACGCTAAGGTAGTGGTGTGTACAGTGTGCTGTAGGAGACAGCCTCTGCAGCACACTGAGACATCAAGAAAACTGGGCAAATTATGCTTGAGCTTAGGCACTTATTTGTGGAATTTTTAAACTTCCATTTTTATATAACTTCAAAAAAGCTTATTCTCAAACATTTAGCAGTAAATGGAAAATGTCATCCTTCTTTACATTAATATCTTTAGGTGGACTTCTTAAATAAAGGAACATCTTGTACCTAATAATATTGCAATGATCAAAACCAGGAAATTTAACACTGAGATGATGGTGCAGTACTGTCACCTAATCCATAATCCATATTCAAATTTGGTCAATCATGTTAATAATGTGCTGGATTTGTGTTTTCCCCAGTTGAACATCAGTTCCGGGATTACTTATTGCAATTAGCTGCCATATCCCCTTAGTTTCTTTTTCTTAGTCTCTATCTTGACCTTGATATTTTTGAGAGGTATAAGACAGTTATTTTGTAATTCAATTTTTGTTGGTGTCATGTTTTGTATGATTGAATTCAGATCCTGGTGTCTGGCAGGATCACCACAAAAGCGATATTGTGCCCTTCCCAGAAGCCTGTGATGTCCACTTGTGCTAATATTTGATCACTTGACTAATGGGCTGTTCACTAGGTCTCTACACTGTGAAGCTATTTGTTTTCCCTTTATAATTAACTGATAATTATTTTGGCAGAGAAAACTTAAGTAGTTAAAAATATCTAATTTAAAAAATATATTTGTTTTCCATTTTTTGAGTGTTATAAATAGAGCTGCTATGGAGAATGCTAGGGAAGGTTCTTTTTTCAAAAATATTTTATTTATTTATTGTTAGAAAGAGGAGAATGGAGGGAGAAAGAGAGGTTGAGAAATATCAATGTGTGGTTGCCTCTTGCCCCCCACTGGGAACCCTGTCTGCAACCCAGGCATGCGCCCTGATTGAGAATTGAACTGACAACCTTTTGGTTTTCAGGCCAGCACTCAATCCATTGAGCCATACCAGCCAGGGCAAAGAAGGTTCTTATTTATATTGTGTCATCAGGAAATTTTCTGATGAGGTGATAATAATTAGAAGAAAATAACTGTCCTTAATGTGGAAACCAGTTTGAGTTAGGTATTCTTATTTGGATAAGTTCCACTATGTTTGCTTTAAAGAATCAGAATACTCAACCCAAAATGGCCTAAAATAATGGGGGTTTATTATCTCTTGTAAGAGGTCTGGAGATAAGTTATCCCAGGGTTAATATAATGGATCAACTGTTTCATCAAAGAACAGGCCTCTTAATTTTTCTGAACCATCATTCTCAGTATATTCACTTGGCCTCAGTCAGACCTGTTTCATTATGGTTATGAGATACCAGCATCAACCCTCAACACCAGAGTTTTCTTAGCGAAGAAGGCAAGCTGACTATTAAGTAGGCAAGACAGTAGTGTCCACCACACTAGAGGAAAGAAAAAATATGGAAAGAGATTTTTGCTTCCACATTCTTCAAGAAATACATTCATTCAAGGTGTTTGTTTCTGAGTGCCTACTTCACACGTTTATGTTTAATCAACCATTATATCATAAAATAACAACAGTGGTTTGCTTATGTTCAATATGTTACAATTATTCTTTAAGTGAAAATGCTCTTATCTCATAAAGTAGATTATTCCCCTTACTTATCATATTCGCCACAGGTTGATATTAATTCTCTTCTATAACAATCCTACCTGGTTATATATTTTAAAAACGAACTTGCTATTTATTTATTTATTTATTTTTGCAGGGTTTTCTAAAACACATACATTAACTTTTATTTTTTAAATTGTTGTTCAATCAGAGTTGTCCTCATTTTTCTCCCATTATTTTCCCCTGCCCTACCCACCCTCCACCTCCTACATCTAATCCTCCCACTTTTGTCTTTGTCCCTGGGTCCTTTATATAGGTTCTTTGACTCTGCTCTTCCCCTTTCTCCCCTAGTTATCCCCCTCTTCCTCCCCCTCTCATCTCTCTCAGTTCATTCTTTATTTCCATACCTCTGGTTCTACTTTGCTCACTTGTTTGTTTTGTTGACTAGGTTCCACTTATAGGTGAGATCATATGGCATTTGTCTTTCACTGCCTGAATTATTTCACTAAATTTTAAATTTAAAAACAAATTTATTTCAAAATGTATTTTATTGATTATACTATTATAGTTGTCCCACTTTTCCCCCTTCTTCCCCCTCCACCTGGTACCACCCTTCCCTCCATTAACACACCCTTAGTTCTTGTCCATAGGCTATGTACAAAAGTTCTTTGGCTACTCCATTTCCTATACCATTCTTGACATAGCCCTGCTATTCTGTACCTACCAATTATGCTCCTTAATCCCCATATCTTTTTCCCCATTCTTCCCTTTCCCCTACCCAGCTGATAACCCTCCAAATGATCTCCATATCTATGATTCTGTTTCTATTCTGGTTGTTGGTTTAGTTTGCTTTTTTAGACTCAGTTCTTTCTAGTTGTGAATTTGTTGCCCTTTTAATGTTCATAGTTTAATCTTATCATTTTTATTAAATAAGACCCTTTAACATTTCATGTAATAGTGGCTTAGTGATGGTAAACTCTGTTAGCTTTACCTCACCTGGGAAGCTCTTTTTCTGCCCTTTGAATCTAAATGATAGCTTTGCTGGATAGAGTAATCTAGGTTGTAGGTGCTTGCTTTTCATCACTTTGAATACTTCTTGCTAGTCTCTTCTTGCCTGCAAAGTTTCTTTTGAGAAATCAGCTGACAGTCTCATGGGAACTGCTTCGTAGGCAACTGCCTCATTTTCTCTTGCTGCTTTTAAGATTATCTCTTTATCTTTAACCTTTGGCATTTTAATGTGTCTTGGTGTGGTCCTTTTTGAGTTCACCTTGATTGGGACTCTGTACTTCCTGGACTTGCATGTCTATTTCCTTCACCAAATTAAGGAAGTTTTCTTTCATTATTTTTTTTCAAATAAGTTTTCAACTTCTTGCTTATCCTCTTCTTCTGACAGTCCTATGATTTGGATGTTGGTGTATTTAAAGTTGTCCCAGAGGTTCCTAAGCCTTACCTCATTTTTTTTAACTCTTTTTTCTTCCTGCTATCCTGATTGAATGCTTTTCCTTCCTTGTGTTCCAAATCATTAATTTGATTCTTGGCTTCATCCTCTCCACTATTGGTTCCACTGTTAGTTTCTTTATTTTACTTAGTGTAAACTTCACTTCTTCCTTTATGTTTCTGCCATATTTAATGCCTTCTTTGGGCATCCTGATCACCAGTATTTTGAACTCTGCATCTGATAGGTTGGCTGTCTCCATTTCATTTAATTCTTTTTCTGAGGTTTTGTTCTGTTCTTTCATTTGAGCCATATTTCTTTGTCTCCTCAATTCAGCAGTCTCCCTGTGTTTGTTTTTGTGTATTAGGTAGAGCTACTTTGACTCCCTGTCTTAGAAAAGGCACCTGTGAATTGTGTGAGGCAGAGCCTTGGGTAATTGCCAGGGTGGGGCCACCTGCTCCACGGCTTTGTGGTTCTGTGTGGTGGGAGGATTCAGAGAGGGGACAGTGCTGCTTCCTGTCTTCTGGAGGTTTTCCTGGCACTTTCCCTATTTCCAGTCACTTCACCCGCTTCCTGTATGCGACCGGCACCCTTCTAGCTGTTGCTCTAGTAGTGAATCTCAGAGTAGGTGGATTTGCATATGTTCTAAATCTGTGCAGGCCCTTTAAACACACTCTCCTGACAAACTGACAGTTTTTTCCTGTTGTTCCAACCCCATCTAATTTTATAGCTAGATGTTATGGGGATTTGTCTTCTGGTACTGGAACACTCGGCTATGAGGTCTGGCCTGGGCCTGGGATCTCTCGCTCCCAAGGTATCCCTCCTGATTTTTGTCCACCACACATAAATGTGGGGCCACCTATTCCACCACCACCATTGCGGCCTCTCTGCATCACACCATGTCTCCATGTGTCTCCAATTGTCTCTGTGACTCTGTCCCCTATAATTTCTAACTCTACCTGTCTGGATGAATGTGGCTTCCCTAAATCCTTTCTTGTTGGCCTTCCATACAGACAAATTTTCTGACAGTTCTGATTGTTATTTCTGTTGACATATAGTTGTAATTCTCTCTGTGGTTGTGTGAGGAGGTGAAACATGTCTATCTATGCCTCCAGAAATACTAAGTTGCAATTTCAACTTTCGTTAACACTTCTATGGCAGAGCTGATGTCTATAACTGCCTTTGTACTTATAAATTTAATGTTACTTTTGTCCTCAGCCCACTTTTGGGTTGGTAGAAATTTTTTTCTTTGAAAATAGAAATCAAAGCTTTCTTCCTCAGTGTTCTATGTTTTAATGGTTCTACTGACATAAACTCATTACCAGTTTCTCAAAGATTTTGTTATCCATGGTGTATGATATTTTCTTGTGTCATCTTACAAATGACACACAATAATGTAGTATACCACATCAAAATTGTAAACAAAAGAGTTAGGGTCCTATAGAGTTATATAGAGAAGACAAGTAGATAAATAACATAACAGAGCACTTCAAAATTAATAAATCTATAAGGAGTTAAAATAGGTAGAAAAGCACCTTAAGCTGAGTCAATAAAGTTCTTTTGCCAGAATTTATACATTAGAACTAAATGATTCTAGTTTCAGTTTCAGTGGTTCTCTCCAGCAGATGAGATGTAAAAACTTTAGATGGTAATGAGATATTCTTTGACATGTACTAAAAAGCAACGAAAACCAAATCTCAGTGAGAAGGAGAGAACAGAGCTTCCCTATGTTGTAATGGTGTTTATATAAGGGGTTGGGCAAAATAGGTCTATGTTTTGAGTACACAAAACACAGAGTTTATTCTTGTATTATTATTTATTTTTTATTTTCTCATTTTAACCTGAGAATGTGTTCATTGATATGAGAGACACATTGATGTGAAAAAGAAACATTGGTTGTCTCTGTATGTGCCCTGACCAGGTATTGAACCCAAAACCTAGGTATATGACCCTGATAGAGAATCAAACCTGCAAATTTCTGGTGTATGGGATGATGCTCCAACTGACTGAGCCACATGGTCAGTGCATTACTTATTCTTGTATTATGTATTTTCCCATATGAACAGCTGTAAACCTACTTACACCCACTATGTATAAACCTGAATATATACAGGCTATGGATCCTGAGAAAGAATTTAGCAGCTATTTCTAAACAGGGACTTCTCAAGCAAACCACACTCAGGGAGAAGCCTACACTGAACTGCCTGCCTGCCCTGTATTCCTGACATTTGAGCTAGCCCTTATAGAGGAGTTTCTAGAATTACATTTCAACTATTAGGACTGAGGCTTTCCCTGCTCAATAGGAGCTTCACAGCTACATTACCATTAGGATCTTCACTGAACAATCAGAGTGACTCTATTCTGACCAATTGGGACAGTGCCTTTTGGACCATTCACACTGTGAAGATTTGGAGTCTTTATCTGCATGAGAACAAACCAATCAGGGGCCAGGATCAGGGACTTCTATCTACATAAACCAGCTCCCCTCTGGCTTGAGGGGCGTACTTTCACTTTCCGCCAAAGATTGAAGCATGTTTCCCTAGCTATAAATGAAACACCGTAGACACATCACTGAAGATCTCTTCCTGGAAGACTGAAGTGGAGCAGAGCAGGGCAGAGTGAGACAGGCAGGCCCAGAACAGACCGGCACAGCAGAGGGGAACAGAGCAGATAGATCAGAGCCAAACAGCGCTGTCTAGGTGGAGGGCTGCCTTTCCCCAAGACTGCCTCCTCCCGAAGTTGCCTCCTTATAGCCATGCTGTTTCACAGCCATGCTGTTGTCACAATTGAGTTGCTTGAACTGAATAAATTCTCCACACCCCAAACTGGAGATTTCTGTTGGTGTTAATGTATGTCCACGATCATCTGTTGACAGGATAAATACAGTTTGTACCTAGCTCTCGTCTTTCTAGAGAAGCTTGGCTTAATTCATATCCTTGGATTATAAAATTCCTGTCATGTTTACAAATAATCCCTCACTTACATACCCTTTAAAATTTCTCCTTAATGTAGCTCAGGTTATGATGTTTAATTTGCATTCTATAAATTCTAACTCTACCATGTCTTTCTAAATTATTTCAGCCTGTACATCCAACTTCTTCCTTTGCAGAATGTAAAAAATATATATATATATTTTTTCAGGGATAAGGAAAGAAATTCAACTATTTACCTTATTATATAAAATCATTTGTCTATATGGTTTTGACAAATTCACCTAAAATCACTTTTAGAATGGAAATTTAGCAAACCATTTTCTTGTGCTAAAACGCAAATGAATGTTTATGCAATGAAAAAAGATGGGAGAAGCTTTTATTTAGTAAGTTGGTATCAACCAAACCTACAATCTATAAAATGTGTCATAAATATCCATGGAAGGCAAAATGTCCTGAAATTTAAAATGCACTGTGTCTAAGCCACAAGGGGAGTATTACACTTGTAGCTGATTGAGAAGTAACTGAGTTTCAATTTGTCAAATATTTTTACTTAAAAAATGAAACTATGAACCTAAAAACATCACTTTGAAAAAGTTAGGTAGAATTTAACTATGTGCACAGTACATTCAAGTTCAAGTCAGAAGGGATAACTCAGAAGTTTGGTTTATTTTGGTGTTTAAATGCTCTAGCAAGTAAGCCTAAATACAAATTTGGAGAGAATTAAAATAATTATTTTTCCATTGAAATATGAGTTTCCAGATGAGTCATTTACTATGCTTTGTTCCAGGTGATTTATTTTTTAAAAAACATCCCTTAAACATTCATACTGCATGGAAAAAATTATGTCAAGAACAAGTCTTTTGACTACAGAGCTAGAAATAATTTTATAATGGCAGACAAAGTTTTTTTTAAAAAATCACTTATCAAGGTAATCCTCTCTCTCATAATAACATGCCATTTTTGGTCACAAAATGGGCTTTATTAAATTATTTGTGACACCGTCCAAGCTGTTGACCTACCAAGAGAGTTGTACTATTTTTTAATGGATGTTTCATTGATTTAACATATGTTGGACATTCGTGTTTGTATTTGTTTTACCTAATTATAATTTTTTTGAACATTTCCCCGAGGTAGTTTTAATGTGAAGGCCAAAATTTGAAATGTTAATGAAATAAATTTTCTCAGTAACATAATAATTTCCTATAAGAATAAATGTTTCCTAAAATAACTCAGTGAATCATAAATAATAACTTTTATGTTAAGATAGCAGCAATTTTAAATAGTTTAATGCATGAAACTAGCCTGTAAATACATATACACACATTTGATATACATGCATACAAAAAAAGGAGGGACATGCACACACACATAGGAATTATCTTCTGGAGGGTGGGCCCCTTGTAGTACAGGCTTCCCCCACTGGGTGAGTGTTCTAGGAACCCATCAGTATCAGTGTACTAGCTGGTGTTGTTGTGAGAGGCTGCATTTGACTTTAGTGATTTTTTTTTAAAACTCTTTCATCATGTTTGCCTATTTCTCGATGGGCAATTTACGAGCACATCTGCTCACACCTGTGCTGAATGTTTGGCAGTTTTTGAAGGAAAATGGCATGACCCCCATGCCCCACCCTCCCTATTCACCTGATTTTGCCCAGAGTGACTTTCATTTTTGTTCCCTGCATGAAAAAAGCCCTCAAAGGAAAACATTTGGATGATGCGGAAGAGGTGAAACAAAAATGGCAAAAGCACTAAAAGGCATCAAAATCAACTACTTCAAAAATTGTTCTGAGCACTGGAAAAAAGCCTCAATGGTGCATTGCACCAAATGAAGATCAGTTTGAAGATAACTAAAGTTTAAACATGTAAGAATAAACACATATTTTTTATATATAAATTCTCGTATTTTTTTGGTCTCCCCACATACACTTACCTGAATTCAACAAATATTTTTGAGTGCTTATTATAACACAGAAATTGGAAGTGTAACAGTTAAAAAGTTAAGAGTAGCTTCACTCTCATCAATATTTTAATGGGGGACATGGAAGAAAAAAAGTTTCAATAAGCAACATACACAGTAAAAGTAACAGGGCCATGGTTGGGAAAGGGATATGTGGCAATGCACATACATTCAAGTACAAATCTTGCTTATTGCTCATCCTCTCTAGTCACATTTGTGCTTACCCATAGGTCTTAGAAATAAACAGTTCTTTTCTATTCTAAAACACTCAACTTCTGTCTCAAAAATATAATATTTTATTTCTTCATATCTGCATGCAGATTATTTCTGACACTCAAAATGTCCAACCTTTTAAATCTCATTCACTTTGTAAAATTCAATTTTTTTCCACTTCTGGTCACAAAACTGGCACTAGATATTCCCTCCAACCAAAAATATACAAGGCAGCTGTATTTGACATGGAACAACAGAGAGAGTATGAGTCCTAAAAAAAAAGAGAAATATACAGTGAGCTTCAAGACCACCCCATATTTCTCCTTGGAGGCATTTTACTTAGTAGAAGGAGAAGGAGCTGATGTGAGGAAGAGAGATCGGAATTCAAGGCTATTAAACTGAAGTGGCTGACAGTTTGCGGGTAGGATTCCTGGTGGTGGTTGGGGGGTGGCGCTAAAGGGAAATGACCTCAGATGGAAATTTAAAGCCACAAGAAGAAATAAGGAGCATTAATCAAAAATAACAAATAAAGCATTGCTCAACATCTGACCTAGTGTATATTTACTTCTTTTCTTATTTATTTTCTGTCCTTACAATGAACATAAGCTTTGTAAAGGAAGAGCCTTTTGGCTTTTTTGTTCGTGCTGTATACTTAATATAAAAATGATTGACAAATAGTAAATGATCAATAAATATTTATTGAATAACTAAGTGAATCTCACATAACTGGACATTGCAAGATAGGCAAAGGTAGATGAAAAAAAATATGACCCCAAATCAGTCCTTTTATGATTCTATAAGGTTGATTCTTATACATGTATCATCATGTACTCAAGCTGGCCTTTCTCGTAGCCAAAGCATTATTGCCAATAGCCTCGAATAGAGAGTGTCTCTTGGTCTTTATGAAGTAAATAGAGAAAAATCCAGTCTTCCATCTGTGGAATAAAATTCCTCTCTTCCAGTGTGTTTGGGCTGAACTGTGTCAAGGGTCAACCCATGGAATAAAAATAACCATTGCTGGAATGCCATACAGTAATTGGATTAAGTCTGATTTCCTAAATCAGTCACTGGTTGGGGTGTGGAAATGGCATTAGATAGTTACTTTAGGCTGATTAGGATTAACATCTGGGGCTAGAAAAGGACTCAACTTTCTTTGAGTCACACCGGCTGTTTAGAGGAAGACATGGAATCCTGAAAAATCACATGTTCCTTACAGAGGTAAAAGGAAGCAATTAATGCTGTGTAGGTAACCAATATTCTCTAACTTATATATTTTTTATTACACATGGTTTTCAAATATTTTATTCTCAGTAATACATCAAACATCAAAATAAAATGTTCTAAAAAAGTTCTTTATTTTATCAGATAGTAGTCTAAAATTAAAAATGTGTAAAGACAGTTTAGGAAACTTTTATTGACCAACCAAGAACATATAAACAGGTCCTGGGAAAAGAGAACTAGACTGAGCCTCTGTGTCCAACATTGTATTCATGGTTCTACACACAGCCTGTGGCACAAAGAAGATGCTCAATTAATACTTGATGAATGAATGAATGAATTCAGGTGTGTGTTGTGTGCAGAGAAAACCATAAGCTACAGAAACACACATTGTTTCCAGGTAAGACTGTTTCTGTATTATTCTAGTTATGCCCATGAGGTAAGATTTATCAGAATAATTCTAGAGGAAAAAACAAGCCAGAAGACTAGGGGTTAAACTTCACCATCTTGTGACATGTATTGTATTCCTTCAATCTGTCATTTTTCCTCTTTCTGCTTTATTTGGGGTTAATTGAAGATTTTGCATTAATCCACTTTTATCTCACCTGTTAACATACTATTTGCACATTTTTTTTTCATATTCTGTTGATTGATCAATGGTTTAGATATACAGTTTAATTAGTCAGAATCATATTTTAAACAGTATTGTAAGCTATGTCACAACTAGTGTTAGGACCTTATAAATGTGTGTTCCCAAGTCCCCTCTCCCACTCTTTGTGCTATTGTATCATATATTTTTCTTTATACTTGCTGTAAACACATAATACGTTGCCCTTTTTCTTTTTGACAGTCAGTAATGTGTTAGAGTAATTTAAAAGTTGTTTTACTTTTATTTATTCTATTCCCAGTCTTCTTCATTTCTTGGTAAAGTTTCAAATTTCAGTTTGATATAATATTTCTGCTACCTGCTAAACTTCCTTTAACATTTCTTGTAGTACAAATCTGCTTGCAGTCAGTACTACATTTTGTCCTAGAAAGCATTATATATATTTTATTTTCGAAAGGTATTTTTACTGGGCTGAGAACTAGGGAAGGGCAATTTTTAAAATAGTTTTTGATGAGAAATCAGTTATGATACATTTATTTCTGATTGTAATGCAACTGATTTCAGGATTTTCTCTTTTCTTTCTAACATTTTCTAACATGATAAGCCTAGGTATGCTCACCTACTCCTCATTCCAGTGGGGAGTTACTTATCCTGTTTGTTTTTTGCGGGGGCTTCCTGGTTATGCTTATTTGCCGAAAAGTTTTTGCCTATTTTCTCCAAACATGTCTTCTGTCCTAATCTTTTCTGATTCTCCTTCCAGGATTCCAGTTAGACAATGGTTAGATTTTTTTTTTTGCGGGGGGGGGGGGGGAGCGGGAATACTGTCTCTCAGCTATTAGGTACTTTGTTTTCAGTTTTTGTTTGTTCATTTGTTTTTCCACATTTTTTCTTTTTTGTTGTGGTTCAGTTTAGGTAATTTCTGTTGATCTATGCTCAAATTCACTGATTACTGTGTTGAGGCTACTACTGAGCCAATCAAATGCAACCTTTACAGTTATAGCATTACTTTATAGTTTTCTTATTACTATGCAATTCATTTTTAGCATTTCCATTTGATTCTTCCTTATAGACTCCTTCTGTCTAGTGAAACTAGTCATCTAAACTTTCATGCTGGCCATTGTTTTTCATAAGATGTGTAATATATTAGTCATAGTAATTCAAACTTCTTTGTCAGCTTTAGCATCTGTGTCAGTTGGTTTGTGTGTGTGTGTGTATTACTTTTTCATATTGTTCATATTTTTCTTTGTAGGAGGTCAAACATCTTGTGTAAGAGACTTGTATGTGTAAGAGACTCAAGTCAATAGTTTTTATGCTTGTAAATAGAAAGAACATTCTGCTAGGTTTTTACTGTGAGTTTGGAAGTTTGTGTTAATCTGACTGGGAGTTATGCAATTTTGCTATTGTTGTTGCTATGTTTGCCTTTAAAGGACCACAGTTTAAAAATTTCTCTAGCAACATATTGTGTGAAAGTGGAGTCTTCCTTCCCAGAGTTTTTTTTCTTGATTTTTACTCTGCCTTCACCATTTACTCTTTCCATTTGTGCTGTAGCACAGACATGGCCTGTCTTTGGCAACTTTCCATAGGTGCTTCACTATCACTTTGACTTGATGCTCCTAAGCCTGGTGTCAGGATGTGCAAGAGTGTAGAGTCCATGAGTCTCCAGGATGTGGCCTTTAAAATGTTCCTGCTCTTCCTCAAGCAGCAGTTCTTGCTAAAAATATATCCCTGTCCCTTTTCTAGGGCTAGAGAGGTTTCTGTCCTTTCCTTTGCCACATGCAGTGGGTTTTGATCAATGCCTTAAGAACAACAGGTTTTGTTGACTTTCCTGCAGTAGATAAGGCTTTTGTTCCAAAAAGGAGATATGGGAGAAGAGTGGGGTGGGGTGGGGTGAGATGTAAGGAATTGTTTCACGTCCCCTTTTCAATGTCTGCTTCTCTTCCTAGTCCTACAGAAAAAAAAGCTGTCTCCAGGCCTGATCCTAACCCATTCTTACCTTTTAACACCTCCTGGGTTTCATGGAGAAAAGGGCTTCTAGAGTGTGGCTCCTCCTCTCCCATAGCTGTGGCCTCCAAAGCTTCCCCTCCTCCCACCAGTCTGCATTCTGTCTAATTTGTTATTCCAGCTGAATTCTTACTGGAGTCTGGCAACATCTGCCTCAGGTCAGGAAATGCTTGCTCCTCTTCAAGAAAACTGTGAATTTGAAATTTGTCTGGATATTTTATTTAGGTAAGTGTAGGAGCAGTACTCCTAGATTTCTACATCCTGTGCCTGAGACCAGACTTCAACAAGACTGCAGATTAAAAAAAATATATATTTTTTTAATTGCAAACTGTACACAAGGCACAGTTTCTTTAGGTAATAATTATCTTTATTATTGTGAAATTAGTGATGATATAAATGAAAATGAGGAACCCATTATAAATATACTGAGTGAATCCATAAGTTCCATAGGTGACAACCATATTTACATTTTTCTTTTCATGATGCTGCATATGTCACTAAACTGTAATTTCTGTAAAAGTAATTTAATAAAATAAAAAAGAATACTCACAATTTTTATTATTGACTGATTATCATGTAGAATCTCTTCTGAAAACTCTGAAAATCACTAGGAAGTTGTAATTGAAAGCAATCAAAAATAGCATACATTTCAACATTTTAAGTGGAGTGGCTGGTTCGAGGATGCCTGGGTCCTCAGGCTCACACTTCTGACTAGCTCTGATTTTCTGCAGGATCAAATCAAATGGACTTTAAGAGAGAGGAGACCAAGTGTGAGTGTAGAGACCATGGCAGGTGGAGATGCAGGAGATTAAAGTCACCGCATAGGTGGGCTGAAGCAGTAGAGAAGCAGGGAAGCCAGAAGCAAGTTGAGATGTGCCACAGGTGGTGGTTATGCTGCCTTTTGGAGACGACTTTCTTTTTTGTTTGCAACTTCAGTCCACCTGTTGGTTTTCAACACTGTTTTGGATTAGCCAACATTGGAGAGCTGATGGATCTAACAAGAAAATGTGATCCTTGAGAACCTGGGAAAATATTTGGTGATGCTGAGACTAAATAAAAGGGAAAATGAGGGCCCTGGTCGGGTATCTCAGTTGGTCACAGCATTGTTCTGACACACTAAGGTTGCAGATCTGATCCCCAGTCAGGATCAACCAATGAATGTATAAATAAATGAAACAACAAATGAATATTTCTCTCTTTCTCTCTCCCTAAAATTTAATAAATAAAAGAAATTTAAGAAAAAATGGGTACAACTTTTCTTAGGCACAAGACCCTGTAACAATTCCTTGTATCAGATAAACATTCCTTAAATATGTTGCCAAATCAACCTAAGGTTCAGATTATATATGTAGAAAATAATATGTTGTTGTATTTTATTGTATTGTATTGATTGTATTGTATTTTTTATTTGATTTAATCTTTATTGTATTTTCCCCATTACCACCTTGTCCCCTTACACCCCTCTCCCCCCCAGCAATCACCACACTACTGTCCATGTCCATGAGTCCTATTTCATGTGCTCAGTCCCTCTACCCCCTACCCCTCCACCCACTAGCTGTCATCTGCTCTCTATAAGGCTGTCTCTGTTTTGCTTGTTAGTTCAGATTGTTCATTAGATTCCACATATGAGTGAAGTCATATGGTATTTGTCTTTCTCTGACTGACTTATTTCACTTAGCATAATGTTCTCCAGGTCCATCCATACTGTTGCAAAGGGTAAAATGTTCTTCTTTTATATGGCTGAGTGGTATTGTACTTTTTTAATCCTCAGCCGAGGATATGGTTATTGATTTTAGATAGAGAGAGTATCCATGTGAGGGAGAAACATCTCATACCTGCCCCCACTGGTGATGGAATCCAGAACCTAGATGTGTGCTCTGACCAGGCGTCAAACCTGCAGCCTTGTTGTGTATAGGACAATGCTCCAATCAACTGAGTCACCCAGCCATGACTACTGATGTATTTTAAAAATTATTGCAAAGTCTTATGTCTAAAAAAGACAGAAACTTTTAGAACCAACTTGGAGTTTTGCCCCTTGAGTCTAGTTTAAAAGAAAAACAATAAAAAATCAAAGTGTTGCAGGTTTGATTCCCAGTCAGGGCACATGCCTGGATTGCAGGCCATGGCCCCCAGCAACAGCACATTGATGTTTCTCTCTCTCTCTTTTTCTCCCTCCCTTCTCTCTCTAAAAATAAATAAATAAAATCTTTTAAAAAAATCAAAAGGAGGTTTTTAAATGTTATTATGACATTCTTCTTTTCTTTGGCATGGGAAACCATAACTTTGTGTTCACAGACAGAGCTAAAGTTTCTAGTGCATTCATTGAAAACAGGCTGCAACTCAAACATGATAAAAGGCCAAACTTGATTTTCAAAATTTAGTGAAAGGCAATTAGATGTACTAGAATGTTTCTGATTCAGCCAAGAGGTTCTTAGCACATTGCATCAAACCTTAGAGAGAATATGGCAGGACATACTTAGAGGTA
The DNA here is from genome assembly GCF_019186645.2 of Phyllostomus hastatus. Classification (NCBI taxonomy): domain Eukaryota; kingdom Metazoa; phylum Chordata; class Mammalia; order Chiroptera; family Phyllostomidae; genus Phyllostomus; species Phyllostomus hastatus. Next base: position 41,529,948 of record NW_025333498.1, read on the forward strand.
GTATTTAAATTCAAGTGATTGGGAAATGTTTACCCTTAAAATTCAGAAGAACCATAAAAATTATCAAGTGTAATCTTACCCAAATGTAGTCCATGGATCAAGCTCACTAGAAAAATCTGAAAAATGTTCTAAAATGTAGGGAATTGTGGCTTTTATCTCTGAGAGAAGATTCAGTATACATTTTGTGATTGCTTGGAAAGGACCCCTCAATTTGGTATCTTAACTAGAATTTAGGACAACTACCTACATTTCATCCCATATTCTACTCTCTAATTTTTATTTATGATCTTTGGTTTAATAATGTAAGTTAGTTATATTGTGCTACAAACAATTTTTAAAGTTTTAAAAAAGTAGCAACCATTTCTGAAAGCTTTTTCATATACAATTCACCTGAAGTGAGCTTCTGTTATGCTGCTAATCTGTAATACCACCATCTAGTGGCAAATTCCTCTCATTGCAAACACGCAGTCCCTGGAGCACAAGAAAGATTTCCCAAGATAATTGACCAGGCAAATCCACCTCAGACACAAAATATGGCAGTGTGGTTTTGTCTGTATCAGGCCACATGGCACATGTAGTAATATTCCTTCTAGATATATAAACGTGAACTAATAGCTGGAAAAGAAGTAGAGAATTCATGATACATCATTAAGTTAAGTAGTTAAATGATAGGAACTGAACAGATTGTATGCTGCATTTTCTTTTTATCTTATCCCATTTACATTGGCAAAGTGTCATACTTCTACTTTTATGAAGATCAATTTTATAAAACAGCCATGAAGAAGGATAAATGAATGATAGGAATAAGAATAAAATTCTGCAGTTTTCATTTGATAAGTTTTACAAATTCTGCTCACTTCCTACAAAACTGGGCAGAAAGAGTTCCCCCTGGAATCTATTCCATATGTACTAGTTTTCATTAGTTACATTTTAAAAAACATTTTGGAATCTTTGTGGAAAACATAAACATATCCTGTGGAAGTAATGTCAGCTCTCACATCCCTGCCATGCAAGCTACTTGTTTCAGCTAAATTTTGAGATGTTCCTTTTGGATTTTGGGCCTGTTGGTTTATGGCTGGAGTTAGCAACTCCGACATGGGAGGTGGGATTTGAAGAAAGTAAGGATAGTACTTCCTAGCCAGAAAAAAACATTCACATCAGGATTCTATTGCACCTAAAATTATACTAGTAGGTATTAACACCCATAAATTAATGTCTCATGCTTTCTAGGAATCCCTTATTTCTGATTTCTTCTAAGAGGTCATAAGTTATATAATATAGCATTATTTTATGTATAAATAAGGAAAAATACTTCCGATTTAATAATGATAGGCCACCAGTTGTAATATTTATTCCAATTTCAAAGATGTTAAATTATACTTAAAATACGATTGTGTTTTTTTCAATAAGATAGATAAAATTATGGTAATGAGAGAGAATTAGGAATGAAGACTATGGTAATATTAACTCAACACTTAAGCATTGATATCCAGCAGCTAAAGCAGAGCCCTGAGGACATGGAACACAGAATAGTCGTGTTTTAGTAGACGAGGAGAAAGAGAAAGATAAATTCCAACTGCTTCACAGGGTTGGCTAAGCCCAGCTTCATTTAGACCTTACAATCACCCTTGAACAACTTTTTTTAGCAATGTTTATTTAAAGAGGTCACTATTTGAAGTTAGCATACTGAATTCCATAGTCGTTGACCCTTTGGAAAAATAACTGACTGAGACAAAGGTTGGGAAAGGTGGGAACAGTCAAGGATAAAATCTTTTCAAGTTACAAAGAGGTCGAAGTAGAGAATGATCAAAGACACAGATGAAATGCCAAAGAATGCAGATAAAGGTAAAATAATAGGCACAGGAGACACCAATAAAAAGAGAAATGCTTTCTTAAGTGGCTAGGTGCAGCTGTACCCCAAGAAAGAGCTCTCAGACACTCTCCGTGGGAAGGACTTGACTCAAACAGTCCCTACACAGCAGCAGGAAGGAAAACAAAGAAGAAAGCAGATGCTGAGTTTCAGCTCAAAACCAGGCCAACTTATCCTGGATGTTAGAGCTCAGAGAAGAGTTATGGAAACAGATTTCTTTTTTCCCCTTGAAAGGCATATGAGAATTTATAGTAATACAACTATCTTTTTAACTCAGAGAATAAAATGAAACTAACCTTAAAATTCTCCCAACCCTTAGGAAAAAAATCTATAAACTGAATCAATGCTAGGGGCAAAACAGGACATTTATAAGGCTGAATATCAAGAGAATAACTATTTAATACTCAGAGAATTATACAAGATCTACATAATATCATCTGAAAGAATAGAAAAAAATTGTTTGATTATGTTTTCTCAGAGGTCTGGTATTTATGATCAAAGAAAACTTTATTTGTGTGTTCATGTGTTTGTGTTTATAATTTTAAAAAATTCCAACACAAAAATATTTCATACATAGGATATTAACATATCATGCTATATTCCTTATTTTGTTTGTTTTATTTAATAAAGTTGCTAGAGAACTTGAAAATTATGTAGTACAGTTAAGAATTGTGGGAAAGGGAGGAGGACCTCAACAAAATTTTATTTTATTTCATTATATTTTATTCTATCATGATGTTTTGTTTTATTTTTATTGACTGTATGGGGCTGACACTGATTCACAGTATTATACAGGTTTCAGGTGCATTGTTCTACATTGTCTATACACTGTGTTGTGTGTTCACCACCCAAGCAAACTCTGTGCAACATTCATCACCATTTATCCCTCCTTTACCCTCGTCTACCTCCCTCCACTCCCTCCCCCCAGATATCACCACACTAATGTCCCAGGCCATGAGTTTTCTCTCTCTCTCTTTTTTTTTTGCTCAAGCCATTTACCCCCTCTCACCCAGCTCCACTTCCCCAACAACTGTCAGCCTGCTCTCTGTCTATGAGTATGTCACTATTTTACTGTTTAGTTCATTTTGCTCATTAGATACCACATACAAATAAAATCATATGGTACTTGTCTTTCTTTGACTGGTTTATGTCACATAATAATCTCCAGGTCATCTAAGCTGTCACAAAGGGTAAGAACTTCTTCTTTTTACAGCCCTGTAGTATTCCATTGTGTAAATGTACCACAACTTTTTTATCCACTCATTTACTGGTGGCCACTTGGGCTGCTTTCAAATCTTTGCTGTGGTAAATAATTCTGCAATGAACATAGAAGTGCATATATTTTTTCAAACCAGTGCTTTGAGTTTCTTTGTATAAGTTCCCAAAAGTGGAATCTCTGGGTCATAAGGAAACTCCATACCGCTTTCCAGTGGCTGCTCCAGTCTGCATTCCAACCAACAGCCAGTGCACAAGGGTTCCCTTTCTCAACATCCTCACCAACACTTGTTTTTTGATTTATTAATAACAACCATGCTGACAGGTGTCAAGTGATATCTCATTGTGGTTTTAATTTGTATTTCTTTGATGATTAAGGATGTTGACCATCTTTTCATATGACTATTGGCCATCTGTATACCCTCTTTGGAGAAGTATCTATTCAGATCTTTGCTCATTTTTTAATTGCATTGTTTTTTCTATGTTGAGTTTTATAAGTTTTTAATAAACTTTGGATATTAACCCTTTATCAGATGTACTGGCAAATATGTTTTCCCATTCAGTGGTTTGTCTTCATTTTGTTGACAGTTAACTTTCCTGTGCAAAAACTTTTTAGTGTGATGTGGTCCCATTTGTTTATACATTTTTGTTTAACTTAAAATATGCTAGATGCTCTACTAAGCATTTTACATACAATTTATAAGATCTCATAAGAACACTTTAAAAAATATTATCATCTTTATCTTATAAATGGAGAAATTGAGTCTTAAAAATGTTAAATAACTTGCTCAACACTTAGCTACTCAGTGGAGAAACTGGGTCCATTCAGCTCACCTCCAGTAAAATGTATGGGAACCCACATCTGTATATGTGGAAAGAGAAAGAAACTGAGCCAATAGTTACAAAGGCACCAAATAAACGTTTTATGCATCAGAATATTTTCCAGAGGCATCCAAAAAGTTGTAACATCTCCTGGTTAAAAAAAAAAATCAGCTCAGAGTTTCCTAATTAAATTTACATTTATTGAATATTTATGGTAGGATAGGTTAAATCATACCCATCTCATTTAATGTTCAAAATAACTATTTAATATAGATATTTTAATAATCACCATCTCATATCCATGCAGTTGGTATACAATAAGGCCAGGTATCTAACCTACTACTCCAGAGCTCAAGTTTTGAGCTTTCAATAAACTATAGCACCTCAATTGTATGTTTCATCCAAGAATTTATAAAGACCTCATGACCTTTTTAAAAATATTTGCTTTTAGCAATGAGTAGAGTAAGAACGTCTAGTTTTCCTATACCCACTCTGCTCTTCAAGTGTCACAAATGACATCTTCTTAGCAAAATTTATTTATGAATATAATTTTAAAAATTCAAATGCCTGTGAAGTAAAATTATTTTTTCTAGGTTTAATCTGAAGTTGATAGTCAGCAATCACTGCATTAACATAAATATCACTATTATTAGCAAGATGTTTTATTTTGGAGAATAAGTTAACTCAGAGAGTTACAGAGAACATTAACATCTTTAAGAATCATGAGTTGAGCATATAGAACCAGAATATGCCATCTAGAAAATTTCTTCATGCATTCTCAAATATTTATTGAACATGGATGTTCTGTGTAGTATTCTGGGTGCTGGGAATGTTGTAATAAACACAATGTTGAAAACCGCTGCCTTCATGGAGTTTACAACAAATAGAGAGAGACAGACAATAATGAGATAATTAATGAAGTGTATTGCATGCTCCATAGCAATAAATACTGAGGAACAAAAACAGGGCTTAGCAAAATTTTTCTGTAAAGGGACACATAGAAAATATTTTAGGCTTTTTAAACCCCACAGTTTCTGTCACAACTGCACAAAACTGTCTTTGTAGAATAAAAGAAACCATAAAGTACATGTAAATAAATGGGAGTGGCTGTGTTCCAGTCTAACATGATGAAATAATGGAATCAAGCATGTGGGCATCTAAGAGAAAAGCTCTCTAGATGGAGGAAACAGGAATGGCAAAGTCACTGAGACAGGAGCTGGCCTGGTGAGTTCAGAGATCACTGAAGGCCAGTGTTATTTACAGAGTAGAGTGGGCTGGAGGAGCAGGCATGTAACAAGAGATACACAGTCAGATGTAGGACCTTAGAGAGCAGAGTAAGAACATCTGATTTTATTCTGTGTGAACTAAGAAGTCATGGAAATAGTTTCAAAAGAGGAGTGGCATGGCATGTCTTATGTTTTAAAATGGTCTCTCTGGCTCCTGCATAAAGAGACAGAGGGGAGACAAGAGCAACAAAATGATTGGATGGCGACTGCAGTTGTTTGTGTCAGAAGAAATGTTTATGATCAGAGAAGGTGTGCTCTAGTTGATGAAAAGTAGCTGAGCTCTAGAAGGATTTAGCAGGTGTTAATAACTGGATTTCCTTAAGGGCTTGATGTGTAGCATGAGTGGAAAAAAAGTATGAGAGTTGGGGCTTCAGCAACAACAATAGAAAAGACTGAGAGAGGTGTGAGATTTCTTTTTTTAGAGGCAAGTGCAAATTAATTGCTCAGTTTTAGATACATAAAATGTTGGAAGTGTCAAGTTTGAGACATCTATTCATATATAAGAAATGCACTGGTTCCCTCTCAGTATTTAACTGGTATCAGTAGGTAATGTGACAATGGAAGGAAAGAACAGTATCCAGAATTTCCTTCACTTATCAAAATTCATGCAGAGCCACGATTAAACATCACTGGGACTTTTGAATTAAAACACATATACACGAAACATAATATTGGCTCTGCAATTTGATAAACATGCAAGCACAGATTATCATTTAATTTCTCTATGCCTTAATATTCCTAATTGTAAAATAAGTACAATGGTAATAATCATAAGAGTTGTCAGAAATAAAGAAAAATAATGATAAAAAACATTGAACACAATGTCTGGCAAAGAGTATATGGCAAATTCATATCTGATGTGCTTATTGTTATCATTTATGGAGAAACATGAGTATACTTCAAACCTATTACCTTTAATTTATGAAAAATAATACTTACATTAAAAAGTATCAAGTAAAACATAGTCTGTAATGTACTGACTTTTGCTCTGCAAAAATTACTATCTAAGAGTTTATTCAGCCTCCTGAAAGACAAGAACTCCTGTATTTTCAGTCATTAAAAACTCAAGCCCTCCAAATGGGCTTGATATTATTATTTTTTTATGTGGATAGATTATTGTTGTCTGCTAGCACAAAGAATTAAAGAAAGAAAGAGGAAAGAAGAAAGGAAGCAAGGAGAGAAAGGAAAGCAGATACAGTGAATAGGAAACTATTTTCTGAGTGTTAGTATTCCTAAAACCTAAAACATTGCTTGTGTATACATTTATTTTTACAGAGCTTTCCTCTCCTTCTCTATCCTTTCTCACAAACTTATGTATCAGTTTTCAATTTATATCCTATATGATAAACCATAACAAATAGACCAACTTACTTTTCAATGCAATCAGAGTCTCCTCAGTGCTTTAATTACTTGATAGAAAAATATGCTGATGCTTCTTCTCATAGAATATCTAAATATTTGTATTATCATATATTATAAGAGAGCAATGGTGTTAGTTTCACTTATAAACTTGGCATTGGGTATAAAATATTATTTTGGCTCATAATGCAGATTATTTGGGTTGAGGTTCAGTCATTCAAAGGGTATTCAAGGGCAAAAATATGTAAATATGAAAATAAATTACATAAGGACTTTCTGAAATATACAGTCTAGTTTTCCAACTTTATATGGTCCAGGGTTTTCTCTGAAAGATAAAGTTCCCTTGATATAAAGTCTACTAAAGATATGCCAGAATATCAATTTTCATGGAAAAGTAAAGTTTGAGATATCTATTAATATACGTATTATTATATATCTATTAATATATATAGGGTCAGTTATTATTTGCACATATTTTTCTATGTTCACCTCTATGTGCTATTCTAGTAGCTTATATTTGAATAGTTTATTAACTTGATCCTCAATTTGTTTTTTTCTTTCAAATAGAAAAAAAATGCTAGTGGAAATTTCATTTGTAACATAACTTAATTCTGGATTTTACTTTTGTTACATCCAGGGTTTACTTTGATGTTTCAAACTGAGTTTCAAAGACCATTTATTCAGTAAATTTTGAAAGTAGAAACATACTGAAACTTTTATCCCACTTGGTAAGCAGCCATCCTTTAGTTTTATCCAAGTTTTCCCATGAAAATGCCAATCGGGAATAAAACTGACAAATATATTCAGTCAAAGATTGAATTTTTTTGCTCTTAAGTTGCAAATGGCCTCATTAAAATAAAAGCACCACCTTAGGGATTGCATAAAGCGGAGCATTGGTACCTAAATGGTATTTATGACCAGGCTAAATGTAAAGTGAATTAAAATTTAAAGGATTATAGTCAGGTAGGCCACAGACATCTGTAGAGAAATGTCCATTAAGAAGATGAAAGAACCAGCGGTCCCTGGTGACAGGCGCATGTCAGGTTAGCGGTCAGCCATACCTACACACTTAGTGCCACAGCAAATGAGAAACACATTGCCCAAGGAGGAAAGTACTTAAGAGAGATTTATTTTAGACAAAAAAAATCATGAAACTAACATTTTGAAATTCATATTTATCATTGTCATCAAAGTCAAAAGAATGGGGAAAATAGGATGTGGACTGATAATAAATATTATAGCATATGTGTTTATAGATACTGTATACACTCCACTTCATGACTGCATTTATAGAGTCAATTGAAAGCATAATCTTTTAAGAGTGTCATTACGCCTATGGTGCTATAACCACAAAGAGGAGCTGCTGCCCAGCTACAAATAAAAGCTGGGTTTAATGAAAAAAAGAAAGGAAGAAAGGAAGAAAAAGAAGGAAAGAAAGAAAGAAGGAAGGAAGGAAGGAAGGAAGGAGGAAGGGGGGAGGGGAAGGAGGAAGGGAGGGAGGGGAAGGAGGAAGGGAGGGAGGGGAAAAGAAGAAAAAAAAGAAAATGAAAAAATAAAAGAAAAGGAAACTTTAGGGTGCTATCATACCAATGTTAGGACTCATTCCTTTCCTATGTGAATGAGTCAGAAACCAGTCATTATTCTGTCATTTTCATGACACAGTGCTGTCCTGTGCAAGCAGCATATACCCATTACATCTGCCTTTTTAATAATACACTGCAGACTACATTTCATTTAATACCTTTTAATATTATTATTTCCATAAAGTAAAGGCAATATGTTCAAAGCATACTTACTTTTCTCCATAACTGATAACAATAAGCACACCAAATATGAATTTAACATTTATCATTTGCCAGACATTGTGTTCAATGTTTTTTTTTGATCATTATTTTCTTTATTTCTCTCAATTCTCATGATTGATACTATTGTATCTATTTTACAATTGGCTCCACAAAAATTACCACCTAAGATTTTATATTCAGCTTCCAGAGAGACAAGATCTCCTGTGTTTTCACTCATTGAAAAATACTTATTGGATATTTGGGATTGCTCTTCGAATAGCTTGTATTCATTCATTCATTCATTCATTTAACATTTTAAGAAGTGCTTTTTATTGAATTTATTGGGATTAACATTTGTTAATTAAATTATATAGGTTTGGAGTGCACAGTTCTATAATACATCATTTATATTGTGTGTTCATCATCCAAAGTTAAGTGTCATCCACCATCATTTATCTTAACTTCACCCTCTTCTACTTTCCCCATTGCCCTTCTCTTTTGGTTGTTACCACATTGTTGGCTGTGTCTATGAATTTGTTTGGGTTTTTGCTTAATCCTTTCCCCTATTTCACCCAGCCTTCAAATCCCCCTCCTCTCTGAAAAAAATGTTCTTAGTAGGTCTTGTGAGACTACAGATTCAAGCTCAAGTTGATCTATAAACCTCAAGGTTCAGAGGTTCAAATGGAGAAAAGTGAGTGTCATGTTCAGGCCTTATACAGCTCATCATCATCATTATCACTGTCTTCTTCAAGAAATGACAGGTATTTCCTCTTCCCAACCAAGAAAGAATCTTAGGAATAAAACCTGTGTTCACACAATTTAGAAATTTAACAAAAAATTAATTTCCCTCTGAATTAAAAAAAATAATGATAAAAGTAGGGAATAAACAGAGAGACAAAGAAGTCTCTCGAAGTGGCTATTATCTTATGCCTTATTAATATTCTTAAGTACTAGACACTTCACTGTAATCAAATAGGTATTTATTGAAACATATTTTTCTCTATAGCATATCTTTGTTTATGAAACTATCATCTAAAAATACATATTTAAAAGATAGGGCAATTAATAGGATTGCAATAAGAGAAGTAAACATGTTCTTAATGAAATACTAATGGAATCTGCTTCTGAAAAGGTGTTAAAACAAAATAACCAATGTGTGGAACTCAGTATCCAAATGCTTCTCCCTGAAGCTGTGGATTTGGATTGACTAGGGCACACCTGGACTTAGCCCCAAGGTTTAGGGTCCATTTCCAGGCCAAAACCCAAGTTTCCAGTTCAGGGCTCCCAGATTCCATTAAGATTTCCCTTGAATCAGGCAGGGCTAATTCAGTCTTGAACAATCAATCACTCTCACTCCATTTTGTGAGTGGGAGTGATTGATGGTTCTCTGCTTGTCATGGCTGACCCAGACGTAAGAAGCAGACCTGAGCAAGACGCCTCATGTATGAGTGACTTATTTAGAATCAGTCAACTGCAAGGAACTCTCTTGTTGCTTGTTTCTTCCCTAGATAGACACATATCCTTCACATCCTTCCTATGCATCCTCCTGTTTATTTTGAACAATTGTGGCTCATTCCTGCCTCTCACTCTCAGAAACTAGCTGTGTGCCTGCACCCCTGTACTTGTTTTTTATAGCCCTCACTCAGCTACACCCCAAATATTTTCTACATGCTCAATTCATTTTCTATTTCAACTTCACTTTTTAGAAACCTATCTGCTAATTAATCACATTCGTCTGTCTTCTAAAACCTGAGTTTCTGCTATAGCTGTCCTTCCTCTTGTTTTCTCATATAATTATCAGGGGAGAAAAAGAAAATAAATGTAATTTGAACTGCCTTTCTCTTCTTTCTGACATTTTTTAGAGCATTGCAGGCCTAGGATGGGGGCACAGCTCCATGGCTTTGTGAATTAGTATGTTATGTTTGCTGTGCTTGCAGCTGGTTATCTTTCATTCTTGGGAATATTCATGTTGCATTTCAGAGAACAGTGTACCATTTTGTAGATGTTATCATTATGGCCTTTTTGCCCATAATCACCACTGCTGTTACAGTCACTACAAGGAAATGCTCTCCCACTCATTTCTCTGATAAGAAGCTGCTTCGCATCCACACACTTCCCATGGTGTACTGGCGGGACTGTGACATTTGCAGCAAGGGTTTTCAAAGGGGGACTAATAACGTACACAGTTTTCAGGATTGTTATTTTCCCCAAAACTCATTGAAGTTATGAAAATCCTTATGAAAAATGATTAGAGAAATAGCAAAAATTCACAAACACAAGGCAAAACTGAAAGCGGTTCTTTTCATTATTTTGGTGAAGAGAAAATGGGAGGGCCTGCTCTCCTTTCCTGTCTCACGACAAATCATGATTCCGAAGCACAACCAACACATATTTATGAAGTTATTGGCAGGTTCCACTAAAGAATAAAATACAATTTCAATAACCTGGAAAAATAGCCAGTGATTATCATACAGGTTACAAATGATAGGGCAATCATTATTTAGTATGTAACATACATTCATTCATTCCAAATTAAAGGTGGAAAGACTATATAGATCTACAAGATATACTTTGAGAGTTTATAAAAATATGTATATGCACACCTTTAAGAAATAGTATACCTTCATAGATAGAGATATAAAATAGATATATAAATTGATAGAATTCAAAGGAGTTAAATATTTTGTACAGATAAGAACATGAAAACATTATTTTCTAAGCATACTTGAACTGTTAAAGAAAAATATTTTTTCTTGAAAGACTTCAAAAATTTTATATTTTTCTTAAATAACAAATATAATAAAAACAGCCTATGTTCTTTTGTAACGTCTCTTTTTTTTTGCTTGCTTTCTGTTAGGAAGTCCATAAGACAGTAAATAACATAATAGAATGTTAAAACAACAAACAAAGAAAGAGTAAAGGGTTGGTCCATGCTCCATTTGGCTCAGTATGTTTAGTAAGTGTTGAACGGTCAGCCTAGTGGGCTCCTCGTATTGGGGTTTGGAGACTGTTGTGGGGGTGGGGTGGCGATGCGGGGGAAGCAGACAGTGTGGTCAAAGGGACAGCAGGCTTTTCCAAGTGTCAGTGTCATGAATTTGGCTGCCTTCCTTGATTCAGAGCAGCAGGGACAATCTCTCCTGTGCTCTGAGTGCATCAAGTGTGAAGCTCACTCAAGAGGGAGGGACAACTTGGATGTCCTCGGGTGGAGCTGGAAGCCCACCCTGAGCAGTCATTCTACTCCCTCAGGGCCATAGTGCTGTCACAGAAGCAGCATTGTGTAAGCCATTGCTGATTCACAAAACTGTTCCTTTACTGTCAGCCAGCTCATCCTCTGATCGTGAGAACAAGAACTTGGAAGGGTAGGGAAAGGAAACCAGATTTCTTTCATCATATCCTAAGTCTATTTTGCTAACTCCCTCTCAGATAGGAAAGCACATTGTTGCTAATTTTCTTATTGAGTAAAGAAACCATTTTTTTTGCCCTGTTTGAGTAGTTTAATTTGTTAGAGTGCTGTCCCAATAACGCCAGGGTTGTGGGTTCAATTCCTGTCAGGGCACATAAACAATCAACCAATGAATGCATAAATAAGTGGAATAACAAAAGATATTTCTCACTCTCTCTCTCCTCCTTTCTCTCTCTCTTCTCCTTCCCCCTCCTTAAAAAAGAAAACAAACCATTTTTGAAACCAGAGCTACTGAAGGCACATGTGGCTTATAGCACAGGAAATGTCATGGTTCATAAGCAAATGAGAGCTAAGGCACTGTTAAGTTATTTATTTATTTATTTATTTATTTATTTATTTATTTATTTGATCTGCATGCCAGAATGTGTGTATTGATGTTATTTGGTCAGATTATTGTTAAGCAAAGAATATACTGAGAGATATGTTTCCTTCAATGGTAGGGACAAGGAGATGCATATCAAATGTACATAAACATCTGAAAGCAGATAAGAAAATATTGGCCTTGCTTCACATAAGATGAAAACAATGACAGACAAGAATTTTTTATCCGAATAAAGTAGAAAACCTCGGGCCAGGTATGTAGAACCTGCAGGATCTGGAGTTGCAAGCAAATGAACAGTAACATTCTAGATGGAAGTTATTGAAATGTTGCTGCACTTGGACACATAAACAACTATTGAAAGTATATGAGATTTTAAAAGGTAAAGATGTTCTTCATCACCTACCAATAAAGAATAATCGAATATATTTTGAGATTTAGCCCCTTTATAATTTTGAAGCAACATCAATTTTAAAACAGAATCTTATTTCTACACTAATGGCCTTAAATTCTAATGGTGGGTTTTTTGTTTGTTTTGTTTTGTTTTGCTTTTTTTTTCAGCCTGAAGAATGAGAACAATTTTTTTTTTTTTGCATAGAACACAAAATATCTAAGGGACAAGCGGTCCTTAAAGTTAGACATGATGCAGCTACATTGGATAAAAAATACCATTTTTATAAAATATGAACAAATGTCTATTGATACATAATAATAATTAAGTTATGCCCCTTATGTTCTTAGATCACAGTATATTGAATGTTATATATATGTATATATGTTTGCATGTATATGTATATTTAGTAAACATATACATGTATATGTAAAAATAGACAAAATAATTTAACAATATTGAAAGCAGTTTCAACCTCTTAAAAGGAGATGATTTTAGTTCAGCTTGGAGGAAGGATTATTTTGTTCTCAGAAAGCATACAAGTGGGTTCCGTAGTGACAGAAAGACAAAGAGAGTTTGGGCTGTGAAGTGACCGTGGAACTGAATGCAGACCTTCAGCCGGAGAAGCAAATGTTAATTCAGTATAGGTTTAGTAGAGCTTCTGTAGGCTTTGTAACTTTAAGGAAAATGTGTTTTTGCTCTATGTGGATTTAGATTCCTCTGAGCCTTCATGAATTTATATTGTTGTACTTTTGCTCAAGACTGAAGGTCTGAACTTCAACACAAACTGAAAGAAGAATATGGGTAAAAACCATGTGGGATAAGATGGCCTAATTGAACACTGGCTGGACTATGGATGCTCTGCATATAGAAATACGGATTGATAAGCCTAGATATCTATTCTGATTTTAAAAATATTTCTGGGTCTATGAAATTTTATATCTTTGCTGCAGGTACCAGAATAGCTCCACTGCCCATCATTTTAGGGAAAGTTCTACCTAAGCATAACAAATAAATACTTGAGAGGAAGATCTCAGACTGGAGTTAGAAGGAACTATTTCTTCCCTCTGAAACCTCATAGATCTAGGACTTGATCAATGGGAAGAGGAAGCTCTCTTGAAGGTGTTTCAATTGGCCTTGACTTTCGATGACCATCTAGAAAATAGGATCATTCAAAGGCTCTCTGCGGTGCAAATCCTTTCATTCATTTTAAGCATTCAGGGAAGTTCATCATGGGAAAGAGGAACTCTTCCAGACTTGGAACTGAGCAGCAAAGAGAAAAGCAGCACATACTTTCTTAAAACCAGGTGGGGGGCACAACTCAGCATCTCTCAGAAGAGAGTTATCTCTGGAAGGTCCCTAGTGGCTGAAGCAGCAGGGAGAGGGTAAAGAAGTACAGGACATCATCTATTCCTGATGTTCACTGGGCAGCCTCACAGCCCTATTCCTTTTTAACCCCAGCTGGCATACTGTAGTTCAGGTCTGGCACTGACCATCCTGGCTTGTGATAGACCTGGGGAGTGTAGGGCTCAATCCTCCACAAGTCTTTCCTCACTGCAAATGCCAGTGCCACTTCAGGGTATCCCCAAACCACCTGCACTTTTGATCAATGTGTACATTTAGGGGTTTCCATAACATCCTCAAGTTCATTAATTCACTAGAATGGCTCACAGAATTAAATAAGCTGCTATCATTATGACAGTTTTATTTTAAAGGTTACAGTTCAGGAAGAGCCAAATGAAGAGACACATAGGGGCAAGGTCTGGGAGGGTTCTGATCTGAAAACTGTGATTTTTCTTTGTGGAATCAGGACAGATTATCTTCCTTGCATATCAATGTGTTAATCAGGGAACACCACTGAGTTTTAATGTTCATAGTTTTTACTGGTGCTTTATTATATTGGTATGAGTGATTAAATCAATGGCCACAAGACTGAAGTCAATCTTTACCCCCTCTCCCCTCTCTGAGATTTGGGCTGGTATAAAATCTCAATACTGGAACCAGTGATTCGTCTTTTTGTTGACCAGACCTCAATGCTAAACTATCTAAAGTTCCACTATGAGTTTCCTCATTACCATATACTCAGAAGTGATCAGGAATAACAAAAACATTTCCATCACTCAGGAAACTTCAAGAACTTCAGAGTCTCTATGGCAGGAACCCAGGAAAAAGACCAATTTTTTCATTATATATCATACCTCTCTTATAAGTTGGTAGAGATGCTTGGTATGGCTGTCTCTTAATATTAAAATATAAGTCTCTTAATATAAAATTTAGAGAGAAATCTGATCATATTTGTAGTCATTTTGTGAGGAGACAGACAAACTGGATAATGCTTAGGAAATAAAAATTGTATGTTTTTAAAGGCACTTGCTTCTTGGTTTAAAGAATTGTCAGAGTTTTTGGTAGTTTGGAAAACTGTAATTTGAAAAATTCTCAAGCAAGACAGCCCTTTTATACTTGTATTTACCTCCAAAGCATGCTTTGTACAAATCAACAAATTTCATCTACTGCAAAATCGCCTGGCATTCTCTAGATAAAAATCAAATACATCAAAGGGTCATTCTGACTAAAGCAGAAAATGTCTGTGCTCACTAACTAGAGCTCCAGAGAATGCAGGTTGTTGTTTGAGAAAAACCACATTCAGTACCACATGTTAGGCAAGCACTGGATGTACTGTTTGCTTAGTCTTTCTTTGGCTGATGAATGACGTTCCACTTTGAAGAAGCAAGACATATGGTGCAGATGGTATCACTGTGCACAGGAAACTGATAAAAAGTACTTAAGTGATTTTCTAAGTTTACTCAGAAAGCCGGTAGCAGAATTGGGTCAAAAGTCTCATGTTTTATTATTATTATTACTAAAGCAAAAGAAATGAGAAAAAAAGGTTTGAAGGGTTAAGTACAAGGTCTTAAATTGGTCATTTTTATCTTTTGTTTACTTTTATGCCATTCTACCCTTTCTAAAGCATCTTTGTAGGTCACAAGTACATTTATTATTTATTAATGCCTAGATGTTCTTATGTTTTTTAGAACTGCTTTATAATCTCTATTTTTCTTAAATTTAGTTTACAAAAAGTCCTTTCTGGATTCTAAAAAATTGAGGCACAAGGGGATTTTTTTTCAGTGCCCTGCCAAATGCCAGCTGGTTTTGTGGTGGAAGTGATCAGATAGCTAAGTGTGGTTCTGTTGTACTTTGTGACTCTGGGTCTACTCTGTAGGGATTTTTTTTCCTAACTCTAATGAATAGTAAAAATAATGGTTTACTTCTTGGATAAATTCAAAAAGAATTTTGGAAACAGAGAAAAAAGTCTGTTACCTTTGCTTATTTTTCTCATTTCCTAATAACAGATAGAATTAAATTTTATTTTATAAAGAATGTTCTTAAGTCTGAATTTTCTCATTCAAAACACATTAAGTTTCCAGATAGTTACAAGTGCATAATTACAAATGTATATCATTAAAATAAAGCTATATTAATTAGTGCAAAGCTGCCCCGGGGTCTAGTAGCTTTTGGATACCATAACAAAACTACTTATATGTAGTTTTCTACTTTGTCAAAACTGTTGATTTTGGAAATGTGTATAATTTGTCTAGGTAATGTAAGTTAATTTACCAAATAATAAATCTAATATGATAAAATTACAATGGCTATAGTTTGATCACTGATACATATTTTATTTAGTAGTATATATTATACAGTATATAGTTTAAATTAAATTATTAGAATATTAATTTTATTTAACTGCTTTTTCTCAGATAAATCCACTACTTCAAATGCAAGACAAAATATCTGTGTAAGTGGAAAAAATACTGAATTGTATTTTTTCTTACATTATATTTATCTAAGGAGGGAAATATAAATGCAAATTTGTGAGTTGTGTCATAATACACATTTTTTTAAAATTTCTGTTTGATCATTTTTAAGTATTTGGTTTCCATATTAGAGTTGACGTTATGGCAATACCTACTATATACTACAATAAACTAACACCAGTGTCTCCCATTAGAGTCCCCATGCAGGAAAAAAATAGCAGAGAGACATTAACTGATATTTATGGAATTAGCTAACCTGGATCAACAAAAGATTTCCTAGTGAAAATGTTAGGGGGCCTACTTTAATGATTGGGTAAACACAGTTTGCAATAAGCATATCAAGGTAAAATAAATGGGTGTTTTTAGAGGTTTCTCAGCCTCAGCATTATTGATATTTTGAGTTGGATGTTTCTTTGCTGTGGGAGATTGTTCTGTGCATTACAGGATGTTTAGCAGCAATCCCCACCTCTACTCACTAGATACCAGTAGCATCCCCCGCCACCTTATTGTAAAAACCTAAAATGTCTCCAGTACTGCCAATATTCCCTGGGGAACAACATCATTCCTGACAGAAGACCACAGATTCAGATGGAATTAGCTTTCATTCAACGTTATGTATTTTAATGCTCCTCTGTGTAGGGCTTACTTTACTAATTAAATCAGGAAACATACTTTTCCCTAATACTTACGAAGCCCAAACTGTGAGTGGATTTTTTTTAATTCCAAATTATATAGTCTATATTAGTTCATTTTATTGTATAAACCCAATAAACATTGCATTAACCAGAGGTTTAGAAAAGTTTACAATATTTTTAGGTCTCTGTCAATCAGCTCTTACTGGTATTTCTGACCAAACAAAGCTTTGGAAAACTATGTTATAGTTTGCACAACAATGAAATATGAGGCAAAATATTGATTCTCTTGTGGTTCAGCTTGTTTACCCACAGGTCAATCTTGTCTATTATCAGATAGAGTAATTGGCTAGTTTGTATAGCTGTAATTTTTCCAACAAAAACTAAAACAGTTATTGTTTAGGGAATATCTTTAATAAGAGTATTCTGGGAGTTCAATGAAATATATGTCATTTCCACTGAAATCAGCCAAGTGGTTGGAAGAAATCGTGAGAATGTGAATGAAGTTAGGAAAGGAGTTAGAAAGACTGTTGGGATTGGTCATGTGAACCACAAAAATTGTTGCTTTTCTCAGCTTCCCTTCTTTACTGATGTCTAAAACAAGAGCCTGAGCTCATCTCTCTGTTTCCTAGCTGTAATTACTTCATGCTGTTCTCTGAATGTCTTCACTGGCCCTCTATCTTTCAAGAAACTTTACACTTTTGTCTTTATTCTAAATGCCAATATAGGCTATCTGCCAAAGAGCCTTATGTGCCTGTACTATTTTTTTTATTGAGCCCCTTTTCTAGCTCTCTCTTTTATTAACTTTGACATTTTCAACACTCAAATTTCAAAAGCAAAAAAAGGACTTGCTTATTTACCAGTTGGTGTTTTTGACTATGTAACAATAACACAAACACTGCAAACTACTAATTTCTTAAGTCCAGTCTTTCAAAAGTCATGGTGAATAGGACTAGAATTTACCCTAAGGATCATCATCTGCTACAACTTTCCATTAGAAGGGAACTTTAAGCAGGAGGCTCAAAATCAAACAGAACTGAAATCAAATTTCTACCTCCATGTTACATTATAGGAATTGTATTGAGCAGGTTCTTAAGTTTGCTGAGTCTCAACATAACTCTTTTCAATAGGAATAGGTGATAGTAACTTATACAAATAAATGTATGAGATAATGTTTTACATTCTTTGACACATAGCACATAATAAGCATTTGTTTTTCTCTCATTATTCCCATTGGAGTAAACCCTAAAACAAATATCTATAACTAGGATTCCTAATCCACATTATAGCATTTTTATTTTAATTCAAATATTTTGATTAGGTAATATATGCCCTGGTTAAAAATTCAAGCACAACAAAATATAGTCAGTGAAAACACAACTTCTGTATGAACAACTACTATTATCACTTTTTGTGTATGTGTGTAACTGATTAGAGATAGTGTGTGAACGTGCAAATGTAACTCACATGCACATTTTCCTGTTTGACACCAGTTGTGACATGCAATGCACACTGTCCTGCTTCTTGAATTTAATATGCAACCTATTTAAATTTTACAAGGTTATTTTATTATTGCCATGTTTAGTTTTCTAAGTAAGAATATCCTCAGTGATGGTAATATATATCTACATATATAATATGTATACCTATATTTTTATATCTTTCTACTGGTAGTTATCTGTTCATATTTTTCTCTGCCTTGATCACTGCCTTTAGAAATATACTTCTTAGTCATTTCCCTGAACTGAGCACTATATTAAAAAATACAGACCACTGTGGATGTCTCATTTACATCCTCTCTGTTTATGAGGTAATGATATTGGTATTAAGTACAATACTTTACTTAGATAGTGTCTACACAAATCTGACTTTTCCAAAACAACATTTTGTTCATAAAACATCTAATCCTGAATAGTACTAAAATAATTAAAACTTATCAATATTTTGCATAAAGTGACTCAAATTTGCGTAGAACATTCTCTGGTAAACATTTAAGATTAAATATTTAGTTCATTACCATTGGAGCCTGACATGCTGCAGTGCAAACACTAGTTTGTCTCCATAATAATAATAAAATTAATGTAATAATCCAGCTGACAGCCACATGGCAGTCAATTAAAATTCCTAGTGATTTCATAATTCTAGTAGAGCCAAGATTCTAGATTTAAAAAGAAGCCTTTCTTAAAATTGTGCTCTTCTTATGATACATTAAGTATGATTCTCCTTTACAGAGGTCACAATGATTATGAAAGTTTCCTACGGGCTTTGGTGAAAAAATAACTTTTTGAGAATGTGTTTCTTTTAAACTAATTGACTTTAGGTATTAAATTATCTACAGTGATTCAGACTAATCTTTGTTGTTGCTTCATTTGACTTTGTTAATTTTTAAATTAATGCTTATTCAACTCACATGGTGAGAGAAAAAAAACTCCTTAAAGTAAAGTGATTTCCCTATTTCTCAAATCTTTAATCTGGGGTAAATGTTTATGAACTGAGATGTATAAATTCTCTTAAAGTAAATGTCTGAGGATTTTGTAAAATATTATAAGCATACATAGACATTTTCCCCGAGGGGAAGACCCAAAGCTTTCAATAATTCTCAAAGGTGGACACATGAAAATATTAAGTAAAAAAGTCCTTGCTCTCAATAAAGAATCTCTGGAGAAGAGATCTAAACAGAAAAAGTGGTTCAATGTTCCACCCATATTTCTGGGAAATATTGGAAAGCATATTACTTAAGAATGCAAACAGATTTTTTTAGGTGTGCTCTAGAACCCTGGCCTATGTGTTGCAGATGATTGGAGCATCATCCTATGGACCAAAAAGTTTATAAGATGATTCCTGGGCAGGACACATACCTAGATTGCAAGTTCAATCCCCAGTCAGGGAGCCTATGAGAGGAAACCAGTCGATGTTTCTAACATCAATGTTCTTCCCGCTCTCTCTCTCTCTCTCTCTCTCTCTCTCTCTCTCTCTCTCTCTCTCCCTCTCCCTCTCTCTCTCTCCCTCTCCCTCTCCCTCTCCCTCTCTCTCTCTCTCTCTCTCTCTCTCTCTCTCTCTCTCTCTCTCTCTCTCTCTCTCTCCTCTTCCCTTCTCTTTCTCTAAAAGTAATGGAAAAGTGTCCTTGGTTGAAGATAATAGAAGAAGAAGGAGGAGCATGAGCTAGTACTAGGTACTAGCCCATGGTACCTAGTGACTTAGTGAAATAGCAGTTTAGGTGTTGCTATGAAAGTATTTTGTACAGTTAACATCAACTCTGAGTTGACTTTAAATAAAGAATAGCATCTTCCATAAAGTGAATGGGACTTATTCAATCAGTTGAAGACCTTAATTATATACAAGAAGAAACTATGAGATTTGCCAGAGAATAAAATAAACTGCCTCAAGACTGCAGCATCATGTGGTGCCCAAGTTTTAAGTTTGCCTGCCTGCCCTACAGATTTCACATTTGCCACCCTCTGTGATCATGTGAGTCAATTTCTTAAAACTAAATTTTGTGTATGTATATAATCAAACTCTCTCTATATGTATATATATACAAACTGTATACATACGTGTGTGTGTAAATTTTTGCTTTTCTAGAGAATTCTGATGGGTATCAATATGGGAACCAACATTAGAAATGGAAATCATAATAGAAAGGATCAATACATGTGGTGATTGAAACCTATATAATTTTACTAGCCAATGTCACCCCAATAAATTCAATGAAAAAATACATTTGGTGGGAAATTTATTTCCAAATTTTAGCAGCACTAAGGTGTTAAAAAATAAAGTTGGGCAGGGTGGGCTAGTGCAGAATTGAGAGATACCTCCTGGTCAGATATTCAGAAATAACCCCAAATACCTGAACTGACTAAAAACAAAGGAAACACTAGCTATTGAGAAGACAGCAGAGGATCCAGCTGAGAAAGTGTTCAAGGCTGGAGCGCACCAGGCAGTAGGGTTAAGAGTCGAAGATGGCTTCAGAGTTCCAGAGACGGGAGGCTCTCTACTTCAGTTCTCATGACTATGCAAGATTCAGGATTTTCCTCATTATTGTTCTCTAGTCATCATGAGACATTACAATGATCTTGTGATGCAATAAACACTGTATATCTCATGGAGTTTAATATACTAATACATTATTTTCTCATAATCCTAAAATTTTATACTAGAAAGTTTGACAAGTCTCAAAGAGTGTTTCCTTTTTAGTGTAACAGAGAAGTTGTCAATTTCAATTTATAGAAGATAAGGAGTACAAAAATGTGTTTTCAACTGTAAAACAAAAGAATTCACCATAGCATATGTACAGTTACTGCATGTTCTTCATACTGGGCTCATAAGTGATGTTTTAAACAATGATACAGCTGAAAATGTCCAGAAAACATACCTTAGAAAGATTCAATATATTTGCACCATAGTTGCAGTTTCGTCTCCCCAAATAGCATTTATTTTGTAATTATTTTCCTAATTAACAGTACCCTGGAAGACCTGTAAGGAAGTTCAGTTGGAAAAAAAGCCAACAAATAGCTATTACCATTTCTTAATGTCAAACACAAGTTAAAAATGAGACTAAATGTGTTACTTAATTTTGTTAAGTGTTCATGGTATAATTGGATTTTATCCTTTAATTTATATAAACTTGAATTTTGCTTCTTAAAACAAAAAATGAAAAGCTACAAAGAGATCACAAGGGAAATTTTTTGTTGTTTATTTGTTGTTTAAATTGTCATTGGTAATTTTTATTTATGCACCATGGGAGAGCTTTAATAACTGTGTTGTTATGTTCATTGCATGAACATATTTGCATTGGTCTTTCTTCTGAATACTGAGGCAAAGCTCTTTCATCTTACTTACACGTGGCTCTACCTTGGATCAATGCCACATTCTGCACCTTCATGAATGATTAACTCATGTAGCCTATTGCTAGTAATGTGTGCACTTGATGGCAGATGATATTTATTTTGGACAGGGTGAATACTGACCTTGAGTGTTTGATCAGGGCATAGTGGTACATAACGTGTGTGGCACACTTTCAGGGAATAGATCACGGTCCATAGCCTCAGGTTGCCCTTAATCTCACCTTTGTATTGTCATAAGAAGGGACTTTTTAATTCACTCGATCATTCACAAGTTACCTCCAACTCAGCCTTGTCATTGCAATTCGTCACACTTACACCATGTGCTTTTATGTGCTGTATCTCACTGAAGTCTGGGAACATCACTGGTGCCCCAGGGTATACACCTACCACAAAGATCTCAAGCATAGTTTAAAAGGAAACACCATAAAAGAAAAAAAAAACTAATGGCCACAGTTGCTACTAGAGGGCAGTTCCCATAAACCCAGCAGGGTTTCCAACTTCAACCACAGCTAAACTGTAAGGGCAGCTGTCAGCTCAGCAGCTCCAGGTATGATTATGTGTAGTCACACTATGGCATTATCTTTTCTTCTTCTTCTTCTTTTGTAACAGGGCCCTCCTACTTAATCTCAGCTAAGAGATAGGAAGAACATAGATTCTTTGTATTCCCTTAGCTCACTGGTGAATTCTGTGAAGAGAAGAAAGTGCAGGCTGCCTTTCTGCCACAGGAAGCAATGACTCTGCTCTCAGCACTACTATGGGGCTGCATTCCCCATCTAGAAGATTCCATAACTCAGCTATTGATAACTTCTTTCTCAATCCTGTGGCCACACCTGGACCACAGGATTCTTGAGTGCACGCCGTGTAACTGAGCAGGACTCACTTTGGGAATGTTAGACATTCATAACCCCAGGAGCTTAGCCCTGGAGACTTACAGTCAATAATTCTGGTGTGGGTTGTAGGAGGCTGCATTAACAAGGATTGCAGATGATACCGATTTACTGCCTAGTATACAGTACAGTGAAATATACAGGCACAGTGATACCAAGTAACAAGGTCAGTTGGGCAGCAGAAGGAGGAGGAAGGGAGAATATTATGTAGAGAGTACTGAATATGTTCTAAGGAATGAGGTAGGTGCTTTATTCTCTCAATTACCTTTAATTCTCACAGATTGCTTAGAAGTAGACCATATTGCTTTATTTTAATCATGGGGAAATTTTTTCTTCCATCATTTTCTCTACCTAAATTAGGTGTGAAATGAGTTTGTAAGGGCTTTCCCCTAATTTTTGTTGTGCTCATGGAGCTATAAAACTTAAGCAGTAGATTGCATGGAATACACAGCCATCATTGTGTGTGTGTTATTTTTTTTGGAGAATATGATTCATTATGTGTGTAATATTACTTTTATATCAATGACATAAATTCTAAAAATTTAGGAGCTTAAAACTACACAGACTGATTTTCTCACAGTTCTGTAGATCAGAAGTCTGGGGAGCATTAACTCGTTCTTCTGCCTTGGGTCTCACAGGCCACAGACAAGGTGTCAGTCAGCCTGGGCTGTTGTTTTGAAGCCGGTGAGATAAAGGTAGGGGATGTGCTTATAAGTAGATCTCAGTTCCCAGCAGTGCGAGTGCAGGGTGCCTGTTTCCTTGCTCGCTGTCAGCCAGGATCCTCTCATCTCCTTCAGACCACCTGCACTTCCTGTCATGTTGTCCTCTCCATCTCCAGTCAGCACAAGTGAGTCATCTTCATGCTGTCAATTTCTGACTTTCTGTTCTGCTGCATCCTTTCTGATCTCAGCCAAAGTAAGTTCTCTGCATTTTAAGACGCAGGTGATCAGATTTGGCCCCTATGGGACAGTATTAATATTCCTATCTTAAGGTCAGCAGATCTGCAACCTCAATTACACATGCAAAATCACTTTTGCCATATAATGTAGTGACCTGAGTTGTGATCCAGAGAGCAAAGATTATGAGGACCAGACTTCTGCCTACCATAATATAGAATAGAAAGTTATTGCATCAAGATTCCCTTCCACTAACTTCAGGAAATCATGTCTGTAATATACACACACACACAAAACAATGTTTTTCTCTGGTGCTTGTTTTCCTAATGGTTTTCTGAGACGCTTTCTCCTGGCTTTCTTGGATCTCCCTTTCTTCTCTTTCTTTAACACTTTAAATATAGGAGACTTGCTATATTACAGCTTGGGCTGGGCTGAGGTATCTGGGAATAGAATCTTGTTTCTTCCATTGGAGGAGTGAAGATCCTTTGGAAGGCAATTTAAAGCTGGGCTTATAGAACAGATGGTAGACAGATTTGGTCTAGTGACTATCTCTGGGAGGAGGGTCATGGGGCTACAGAAGGGTTAGTCTAAGAAGGGGCTACAGCAAAGTACCAAAGAGAGAATGGCAGCACAGACCACCTGATCGTGAGGGCATGGCATCCACCAAGGGAAGGAGGTGACAGAGGGCAGATGCTTACGATGATCCCCTCTGGGCTACAATGTCTGGGCTCAGCCTGACTTCTCTAACACACAGCTCATCATTTGGAAGTTACAAGCCTAAAGGAAAACTTCAAACATATCTAAAACATCCAAAAATGCACATGCTGAATGACCTTTCCAAATTAATCAGTATCAGAAAATTGACAAAAGGATGGTGGGTAGCAGGCAGATATTTATTAATACTCCTTTTGTAGTTTTGCTCCCCTCTCTCCTCTTACACAGACTTCAGGAATAACCCTGCTTGCCTGTATCACCCTGAAGCACTTAAACTCCATCTGATAAAAAAAAAATCTATGTGTCCTCCTCATGACTGGCACAGTTCTCATCTGCTATGGCTGGGCATAAGAGAGCTTCATGTTTAAATGAATCACAACCATTTTCATATCTGAGTGGCTAATGCAATCATATCCTGAATTAGCTATTTAGAGCCCCATCTCCATATACTATCGAATGCTCAATGGCCTGGGAACAGTAGTTTGGATTTTATATTCAACTTAGTATCCATTTGTCAGGATAAATAGGGCTTGAAACTTGATGGTGAGACTTCAAGCAACTATTTAAACAATGGTCTCTCATTTTAATGTTTTAGATAGTAAGCTCTTAAGTTCAAGGTCCATGAGGAGTTACATTGCTTTGTTCAGCAACCAACAGAGATGAGAGCAAAAGTAAGTGTTTAATACAAGTATGTAATGATGATTATTAATATTGGGATACCTGTGAGCAGAAAGGTTACATAAAAAATTCTCTAATCTATGGGCTTTGAAAATATGTAAACAGATAATGATCATTTTAGATTATCATATATAGAACCCATTTTTTCCTTACATATTATTTTCAAAATGATGAAAAAGTAAAGTTCTTATGAACTGGGGTGGTACTCATAAGGAAATGTTTTTTAATATATTGTTTCACTTGGAACACTTTATTTTTCTCCCAACAAGCAATGCAAATCGACTTCATTTTCATTTTTTTAGTGGAGAAGGCTTATTACAAAAAATGGATAATGGCAACACTAAGGAAAGCAATTAGCTTTATATAAAACACAGTGTACTGTAGTAGAGTATGCGAACTCTAAATAAAGCTTTTTAGTTTAGAGCAACCAAAACACTATTGCAACCTAAAAATAACTTTCTTCTCATTACTTTGAGCCCACAGTCAGAAACACCTAGAAGGATAAGAAAAAACAACCGTAAATGGTTTCATAGATGTCCTGCAGAGAGGTTGAATTGTATGTTTTTAATTATATGCATTAATGTCTCTTAGAAAAAAGGGCCCAATAACAATGCCTTCTCAAAGGTAATAATACTCCAAAGCAAGTTCCAAAATAATCATTTAACTGTGTATTATATAGGAGGTTTTGAAGCAGTGGAACATTTTCTAATTATCCAGCAAATACTTTCAGAGTGCATTCATACTTTGCTCCTGAGTTTTGTTCTTTAGGATTGTGTAGCCACAGCTTCATCACATAATCCATGTTCTAAGCAATGGAAAATATTCCTGTGTTAACATGTGATGCATAAATATGCACACAGATTATGGATCATTTGCATGCATTGTAGAGTGAACAGGGCCTATGTGTGATTTAAGTGTCGCCTGTAGAGTCTCTGGAATCATACAAATATCTCCCAAACCCTTTTCTAGCCTCTGCTTTCCAGATATATTACCATTAAGATTTCATCCTTTTAGAATAATGTATTTTCTTAACCCTAAATCCATTTGCAGTTTAGAATAATCCTGTAAACTCTTACTCATCATTTTCATTTTAATAGAATAAGTCTATATATCATTTACAAACTGAAAGTTAACTAACATTCCCAGCTGTGGATCATATTTTAGAGGAGAGTGAATGAATGGGGAAGTTAAGAGTAACTGGGTGGTTAATACCATCAGTTAACCGTGGCAACCTAAAAGCTGTATTTAGGGGTTTGATACCTACAAGATAGAAAACAGAATATCAAAGAGAGAGAAAGCAAGTCCTCCAACTACTTCTAAATTTCACCTAGTCATAGCCTCTCCTAGACTGTTAAGAGTCACATTCTCATTTCCTTTTGTACTGTAGAGAAAATTTAATTATGCTGCAGAATAATACAAAATACCATTATTTTGACTCAGTAAGAAGAGAGATGATTTTTTAAAAGAGAATAATTCCCATTACTTTCTCAAGCACTGTGCCGCTCATTTGCATTCTTACCCATAAAGGAGCAGAGCTTGCCTTTCCTGAATGCGTGGTAAGGATACTCTTGTGAGAGCACTTTATTTTGTGACAGAAATTACATTATCCTTTGACATGTTTATCAGGTTTTAAATGGACAGGTCTCCATCCAAATGTAGAAAATCTTTAAAGTTCATTATTTCTCTGTAACTGAACTAAATTTTCTAAAAGTCCTAAATTTCACTGATGCACATACACACACAAAAGTTTACATTTACTCCTTCAAGAGATGCTATTTTCTTGGTGTCACCTGGAAGACTTGGTCTCTTCTGACTCAGGATTGCTTCTCTCGTGCTCCTCTCCAGAATAATGTGTAGGTGCTGGGAAAAAGTGACAATATATCATGAGAGCGGTCTGCGTGGGGTCAGTCAGGCAAGGCTTTGAAAGAAATGACTCAGAAATGGCCAAAAATATCATTAGTGACCTGTCCTGTGTAACACATCTTTTTGGGTCATACCAGTATGATTCGGTAATAGGCCCACACCCCCATGCATTGTTTGTGAATTGTAACTCCGCAAGCTCTAAAAAAGTGATAGTAATGTGAATGGTTCTTATTCATAGAAACACACATTTTTTTTTAAAGATTTTATTTATTTATTTTTGGGGAGGGAAGGGAGGGAGGGGGAGAAAGAGAGAGAGAGAGAGAGAGAGAGAGAGAGAGAAACATCAATGTGCGGTTGCTGGGGGTTATGGCCTGCAACCCAGGAATGTACCCTGGCTGGGAATCGAACCTGGGACACTTTGGTTCCCAGCCCACGCTCAATCCACTGAGCTACGCCAGCCAGGGCTAGAAACACACATTTTGTAAAAAATACAGTAATTGTGTTTTTTGTCTGGTGGAATGAAATTGATTATTACCCTGATGTTGAAGAGTCATATATCACAAATTTATTTTAGCACTTCTGATTACTTAAATAAGTGTGTGCTCTTTGAAATCTTCTTTCCAATACTGGTAACATATTCCTCATTCCCCCAGTAATAAGTTAAATAAGACATTTGACACATACTCATTTTATGTTTGTATGAGAGCCATGATGTTAACTCCAACAGGCCATTGTCTGATGGCTTCCTCTGGTCTCGGGGTGTAACTGCTCTTCCCTGGTCCTTGGTGTTGACTCTGTGCTTGTGGCATTTACTGCTAAAGTTCTCACTGGGGACATAATTAGAAGTCTGGTTTTTTAACATGGTTAGAGTGCAGGGGTCCCCACCTTTCTGACTCTCACCTCCACTCTCACTGGTAATGAATCCTCCAGTTAAGCCCTGGCTTAGTCTGTTAATTTACCCCTTGCCATGAAGACCTGATGGGCCATTTATTGGAGAATCTGAATGTTGCCTCCCACACTCCTAGTGCAGGAACACAAGAATTACTTAATGTCTACATCCTACGAGGAAAGAGAATAAGGATACAATTTCTGACATTGTCTCTGCCTTAACTCATTTTACTGACATTCTTACTCTATTCACTTCTGTCGATATAAGGATACTAAAACAATTTCATCTCAGAGTTCCAAATGGACTTAGAGATAAGAGGTGTTCTACTTTCTCTTAAAATTGTCCATTTTCCTTTTTTTGGTTTAATTTTTCCTTTTGGGGCCAGCCTATCTGAATGACTCTAGTAGCATCTTCGCCTAATTCTTACTGTTCCAAACCTTTCTTCCCACAGGACACGATTCTCTCCTCCCACCCTGAGCTCTCGAGCCACTGTAGCCTTCTTCCCAGCAGATAGAAACTTTCCTTTCTAAGTTGCTCAGTTTCTTTTGTTTTTTTTAAATTTTTTTATTGTTGTTCAAGTACAGTTTTCTGCCTCTTCTCCTCACCCCTCCCCACCACCCCAGTCCTCCCCGCATCCCTCAATTTCTGTTTAGGTTCCCATGCTTTTAAGAGGCAAAAGGTGATTTTGAATGTAAATGTTATTCCACCTCTTAACAAAGATTTTTGTTAAGATATTTAACAAAATATCTTAACAATATATTTATAAATGATATTTACAAACACCATTTCACCTCAGACTCAAAAACAGCCTGCTTTGAAATTCAAGGTTGAAAAACATGATACCTTTATATAAGGCTGAATTGGTCTTCTCCAACCCTGGATAAAAGAAGTATATTGAAATAAACTGGCTTATTTTTAATGAACAATGTTGCAGGGAGTATCTTAAGCTTAACAATATATCTATGGTAAAAGTATTATTTATTCCTTTTTTTGAATGTAAGAAAATATACATGCAGATGTTATATAGCTTGCTTGAACTAATAAGCTAATGTAGTTACTAAATGATAGTCCTGAAATTTGAATGCAGAGCTACTTAACTCTTTACACAAGGCTGCATTTCCTAATTTAATAGAAAATATAATAAAATGATAGTATCCATTCATACCTGTCCATAAAACTCTACTACGTTGTAATAGAATAATGAACTCCCCCAAATCCTAAACTTCAGAATCTGTGATTAAGGTTAAGGGAGAGGTACTAAAGTTTTATATGTAATTAAGGTTGCTAATCTTCCAACCATAAAATAAGAACATTATCCTGGATGATCCCAATGCATTCAGTGTAATCACATGTTAACTTGAGGTGCAAGAAAGAGGCAGAAGAGTTGGAACCAGAGAGATGACATCCTGAGAAAGACTTGGCCAGTCATTGATGACTTTAAAGATGAAAGGGGACTATGAGCCAGGAAATGCAGGCAGCTTCGAAAGGGGAGGGGGGGCAGAGGTAAAGATAGATTCTGCCCAGAACCTCCACAAAAGAATGCTGTTCTGCTGGTACCTTGGCTTGAGCTCAGTGAGACCCATTTCTGATGTCTGACCTTCAGAACTGTAAGATGATAATATTGTTTGTGTATTGTTTTAAACCACCAAGTTTGTGGCAATTTGTAACAGCAGCAACAGGAAGCCGATATATGTGCTAAAATAATAACTCTTTAGTCTCTTGGGAATGTACATGTTCTGGATAATTTTGACTTTCATTTTTATTGTGGCAAAGACTTCTCACCAAATACTTTTCACCAAAAACTGTGTCAGCCTCCACCTTCACCTGCCCTGTCCCACCCACACCCTGATTACACAGTAAAATGCATTGGTCCCCTTTGTGGGTATAAATGATCAAGTAACTACGTGTCAGACACTGGAAAATGTTTAGAAGTCGTGCATGTCACCTTCTGGCCAAGGTTCATATGAAACAATTTCCTTCTCCTTCCTCTCTTCACTTACACAGACTGGAGGCCACTGGGCTACAAGCAGACAGGGGTTCTGCATCATCCTGTGGCAAAAATTGCCACCTGTTCACTATGGACACTGGACTGTTGCATGGGCAAGAAATAATCTGTCATGCTAAAGGCCCAAAATGTGTGGGTATATTTCTTACATTAATTACTGCTATCCTAAGTAATTTCCTATAGATATTAAGGTTAATTTTACTTTATTAAGATTAATTTTACTTAATCGGATCAAAACAACCAGTTAGGAGAAATAACCAATGAGCTCTCTACTACTACTTTCTTACTTACATCATCAGTTCTTGCCAGAAGATTAACATCTAACTTAGGGCCCTGATTATAGTCCCATTCTGGCCCAGTCTATTCTCCAACCCCTAAACATGTCTTCCTATAGAAATCTAGTTATGTAAATACTTCTACTCTCATACACACACTTAGGCTTTAGCCACATTTTATACTCACCACTTTCTGACCATGCTTTTTTCAACCCTTTAAGTTTTACATATGCATTAGAATCCTGGAGAGAATGGGATTTGCAGAGAGAGGTTTGTGTTTTCCTTTAGACGAATTTTTACAAATGCAGCCTTGGGCAAGTTACATAGACTTCCTAAGCTTCAGGAATGTAGGAAATTTCTTCAACTTTATTAAGAGCATCTATAATATATCTGTGACTAATATTATGCTTAATGGTGAGAAACTTCATACTTTACCCCTAGGATTAGAAACAAAACAATATATCTGCTCTTATGATTTCTTCCAACATAGTACTAGAATTTTAGCCAGCATAACCAGATAAGAAAGAAAGAATAAATGAGGGGGGGGGCACAAAGAAAAGAAAGAAAGAAAAGAGAGGAAAAGAAGAAAGAAAAGGCACATTGATGAGAGAGGGAGAAATACAACATTCCTACTTGCAGGGTACATGATTGCAAAATTCCAGTGAATATACCAAAAAAAAAATCCTTGACTAATGAGTTCAGCAATGCTACAGGATATAAGATAAACATTCAAAAATTAGTAGTACTTCTATATATGAGTAACAATGTGAACACTGAAATTAAAAATATAAGACCACTTATGATTGCTCATTTTAACCAAAGAAATGCTTAGATATAAATCTAACAAAGTACATATAAAATTTTCATGTGTAAAACTACAAAATTCTTATGAGAAGTCAAAGGAGTTCCAAATAAATAGAGATGCACTGCATTTGTGGTTTATCAATTCTTCTCAAATAAATTTAATATAAAATGTCTATTAAAATGTCAGCAAAGATTTTTATAAATATAGAAAATATTTTCTAAAATGTATATGAAGTTGTAAAGGAACTGGGATAGCTTAAGTCAATTTTGAAAAACAAGATAAAAATGGGAGAAATCAGTCTACTCAGTTTCAAGATTTATTACATAGCCACAGCAAACAAGATTGCACGGTATTGATGAAGGGATAAATGTGTAGATTAATGAAAGAGAATAGAGGACCCAGAAAATTACCTGTGGAAATATCCCCAAGTGATTATTTTTATAAAGTTTCAAGATGTTACCACTGGGTCAACCTAGATAAAGGGCATATAGGATCTCTCTGTATTGTTTCTTACAGGTGCATGAGAATCTAGAATTAAACATTTAATAAGACAAAATTGTTATTAATGGACAAGCAGCATTGGCATCATCTGGCAGCATGCTTGAAATGCAGAATCTTGGTCATATCCTGGACCTACTGAATTAAGAACTGCACTTTTACAAAAGCAATTGATGTGCACGCAAAATTTTGAGAAGCAGTGCTCTAGACAATACCAAACATTGTGGTATTTAAGTCACCCTGATGTTTTATTGGTCTGTGTTTTTGTTCACTTTTCATTTACCAAATGATATTTTTTATGCATGACAATATACATTCTGTAAAATACAACAAAAGGGATCCTCCAATTTGAGTATATTATGTCTTACTTTTTTTCATCATTTGAGTTCTTGATATATTTTTCCTCTAACTTTACCACACGAAATTCTAGTCATTCTTCTAGTAATACTATTAGAATTGCTCAGAGATGCTTTTTAATGTTTTTAAATTACTAAACTACCAAAACATAGTTTAGTTTAGTTGTAAAATTCATTTACCTAGTCAATTAGAATCCAGAGTTGTTTTTTTACTCTTTTTTACTCTAGTATATTGCATTAAAAATTGTGCTGATATATTTTATTTTAATAATATTTTTGTAATATATTTAGCAATAACAAAACACATGCCTTAACTATTCCTTAGACACTAAAGTGATTTTAGAAACTGACACATCTTTATTATTATCCATCACAAATACCAATTTCATCACTTTTTCTCTGGAGCCCTGAGTCATGTTCCCATTTGGTCTAAGTTCCCATTCAATGTTAAAGTGGTGGTAACCAGGACCTTCTGTGTTCCCACCTTGATCTCCCAAACACAAAACGTTCTTTCTTCAGAATGCTCTATTCCTCAGCTTTGCAAAATGAAATCTATGTTTTCCCAGGCCATGAGCACTTGTGGGGTTATAAGATCAAAATAACAACATTAAAAAGTACTTCCAAATATGTATCCTGAAATGACCTATAGGAGCTTTAGTCCAGGAGGATGACACTCTGTATGCATTTTAAGTTCAGAGTTATATCTCTTGGACTTAGTATATTATTTAATACAAAATAAGTATTTATGTTATATGGCTGGCTTGCTGACCATCAAGGTAAACCATGAGAAAAAATGATAGATAGATGATAGATAGATAGATATAGATATATAGATATTATACATAATGAATTTGTGATAAAATGTGTATATATACATTTTTCTCACCTAATTGCCCCTATAGCTAACTATATGAGTTTACTCTCAGCTGTTTTAGGGACAAGTCATTTATGAATCTTGAAAAGATGATTCAGATCAATCACAACTTCTCTTAGAAGTATAAAATTTTAAAAATGGAATCATTATGGCATTCATTAGTAAGAAAGAAATGGAAAGATCATGGTATAGAAGAGGTAAGAAAGAGTCCATCAATGTGCATGTTAATCATGGTTATAGTTAGAAAGTACTGATATAAAGTTATTCTTAATACTTACTGAGCACTTATAATGTACTCTTCCTCATTTGACCTTCATACCAATTCTATGAGATAGGTAAAACTATTTTTCCATCTATGGAGATGAGGAAGTGGAGGTTCACAGACGTAAGTGATTAGCCCAATGTCAAGAGCATGTAAGTGGGATATAGGATCCAAACACAAATTTGTCTAATGAGGAGACTGAGCACTTAGCAGATTATAAGTTTCTGTATCAGAGGAAGCTGTTTGGTAGTGGGGTAGAAGTAAGAAGTCCTTCAAAATATAAACAAAAAAAATCAAATTAGGAAGCTTTACACTAAAGATGACTAAATTGAGATCTTTACAGTTTCCAAGGATCCAGAATTCTACCAACTCCAGCCTCTACAAAATCTTGCTGAAGTTCTTGCTTTTGAAGGTTCAAGTTATCTCATTCTTTTTCTCACAGCACACAATTCAACTCATTTGGGGTTTTGGTGGATCACAAATTTTCTAAAACATAATCAGTCCTCCAAAATATGTCTAGAATTATTTTATAGTGGAAAGAAAAGAGTCCTCCCAGCTACTGCATGCATGTACTACTTCATTTTGTCTTGATACAGATCTTTCCATGACATCAGAGCCATTGCAAGGTCCCCCATCTTCAACTACCCACTATGTTTTTCTTTTTATCCATGATCTTCAGTAGTGGAACAAAATCTCCAAGACTCATCACAGTAAAATTCCATCTCCAATTCTGCATTCCAGTTGTCAGCTGATCCACAGCTCAAATACTGTGATGCTTTCATGCTCAATAGAAACACTGAATAGGAAAAGTACCCCACACTCTTCTATTCACCCCCACCCTCTTTGATCCCACTAGGACAGAAGTTTTAAAGTACTATGGCCTTGGGCTTCCAAAATCTTTCAACAACTCTAATGAAAGAGTTCTTTCAGCTTTCAGTCAATCTTTGTAATCTGCCCCACCTCCCCCTACCGACTTCCTTGGGAGACAGGCATAAGTCCAACAGAGCCAGAGAACAATCTGAGTGACCAATATCCTAGCCCATATAGGATTCAAAATTTCTCCTCTTCTCTAACACTGACCCATTGTCCTAGGAGCAATTTTTCATGCCTCTTGGAAGTTATGTTTTCTGAGTTATATATGCAAATTGAAAGATCAAGGAAAGACATTTAAGACTTTTTAAAAATATTTTTATTTATTTATTTTTAGAGAGAGGAGAAGGGGGAGAGAGAAACAGCAAAGTGTGGTTGCCTCTCACATGCCCCCTACTGGGGGATATGGCCAGCAACCCAGGCATGTGCCCTGACTAGGAATCGAACCAGTGGCCTTTGGT
Source organism: Phyllostomus hastatus (assembly GCF_019186645.2). NCBI lineage: Eukaryota > Metazoa > Chordata > Mammalia > Chiroptera > Phyllostomidae > Phyllostomus > Phyllostomus hastatus. Next base: position 41,564,081 of record NW_025333498.1, read on the forward strand.
TTTCAGGCCTGTGCTCAGTCCACTGAATCACACCAGGCAGGGAAAGGCTGAGTTTTAAGCTGTACTTTAGTTAATAGGAAGAATGTGGCTTGAGTGGGAGTTTAAGAGAATCTGTCTCTGTCGTGACAGATAGGTTGAGTGAAAGCTAGGGTCTTACAAGTAAAGCAAGGTTGGACCAGGATAAAGGTTCTCAAACATAGTTTTATAGTAAATACTTTTGTTGTTAGTGAATTACTCTGAAGAACTTTAGTATATAAAACTTTTAGAAGCAGTTTAGTAATATCTTTTCTAGTTCAGAAATTTCTTCTTGTGCTCTGTTAGTTATGATATTCCAGTACAGGTTCTACAGTATAAAGTATTAAAATAAAGGAGAGAAAATAGCATTAAATAGGATATTATTATGCTCCAAGGGTTGCTTACATTGCCATACTTAGAATTCTGTTTACACCTAAGAAAAATGAAATGTGGAGAGATAAAATAAAACTGAGCACATTACCTTGGTCTTGTCTTAACAACTCTATTTAATCTCTACAGTTACTACTCATAGAACATAACATTTTTCAACTATTATTTAGTATAAGACTAACTTCATTGTAGAAGATACTACTTCTCTTTACATGATGTTTGTGACTTTTATTTTAATAAAGCTAAAATATAAGGGGCACCTCAAAATAACCTATCTAGTTCACATTTCTAGTGCCTGAGTTCTCAAATTCTTTATATTTCACTGAATGTGTATATTTCAGCAGAAATGTACATTAAAATTATTAGAATAGTGTTTAGTCACTTGGAAATGACTTAGTCCATAGTGAAATCCAATGAAGAGTTTACCATTAAATTCTAATTCCTAAGTTTTCTATAAAGTTTCATGTTATTGAGTAACAAAATGATCAACTCAGCTCATGCTTTCTCCTGATACAAAATTCTTTCAATTTAAGTAACAGAAATTAAACTCACACTAGAGCAGTTTAAGCCTCATGGGGGTTTATTGTGGTAATATTGGGGCAGCTCACTGAATCAAAGGAAAAGCTGAGAGAACCAGAGAAAGCCAAAGAACCTTGGAAACAGCCACCAGCCACTGACACTATACTGATAAAGCTATTCCTCCTCAGTTTTTTTCACTTTCTAAGTCTCTCTCACCTTTTACATATTTGTTTGTCACTTCATTAGCTTTCACCCACTTGTGTAGAAAAAAGTGCTATATCCTTGTACTTTGGTGACAAAAGATGCAAGAGTCTTTTCCCTCCAGCTTCACTAAAATTAAACATTGCACTGGGTAAATGGTCCATTTAGCCTTATTAATGCAGGGAAGTAGGGTAATGTGATCATTTCCACCCAACCTTATGTCATGGTGTTTCATTCATAGGTGGAGGGAACTAGAGGTCAATATGTATAAATATTGTAGCCTCATAATAAAGAATATATAAGTTACTTTATTTCTGTTTTCATCATCTTTGCTTCTATAATATGCCACAGTTTTATATTCTTTTCATTTTAGTCCCAAATGCAAAAAGATTGTGATGCATAGACAAGCATTTAGTTCCTAAATATTCCGTTTCTTTTTTGGTACCATTTTAATGCAGCTACCAGTTCCTTTCAAGAATCATATATCATTTTCTCAGTGTGGTTTACTTAGATACAACATATATAGTTCTACTATGAAAGTTTTCAACAAATATTTTCACACTGGGGACTTACATCACAAAAAAATCCTTGGTGAACAAATTTGCTGTATTATTAAACATTTTCTACCTATGGTTTTGTTGAATCTTTGTCTATATTTTTAATTTTCATGATGAATTATACTTTCAACTGGTTCACAGTACTTCTTTCTTTTGAGATACTCTGCATTTATTCTAGGTTTCCTCTTCTATGGATGTCATCTAGAAATAAAAACCGTAAAAAAACTTCAACAATTAACAAGGGTAGTTTACTAATTTTCCTACTGTCTCTGTTTCTCTATTTTTGTTTTTAAAAAGATATCAGAATGGTACAGGGTTCAATGTATAGCTTTCTATTCTTTTAGAGTTTGTATACCTACATGTTAACTGAGTGTGGGAGTACTTGGAAGTATATTTTACAGTATTAAAGCAGCATTTTCCTGATGGTATACTTATTCCTTGAATATTTTATAATTATGTAGTATACCATCATATGATAAAAATGTTATTTTTTGAAAAAAAAATTTTATCCTCACCTGATGACATGCTTATTGATTTTAGAGAGAGGGGGAGGGAGGGAGAAAGAAAGGGAGAGAGCAGTGATCTGAGGGAGAAACATTGATCTGTTGCGTCTTGTACACACCTCAACCAGCAACCTAGGCATATGCCCTGACCAGGAATCAAACTTCTGACATTTTGGTTTACAGGACAATGCTCCAACCAACTGATCCACTCTGGGAATGTGTTAAAATAGTTTTAAAAATATTTTAAAAAGCAAGACAATAGATGAAACTTCATAACAGGGAATATGAAAAAAAAAACTGTATGTGTCATCCATACAAAAATCTTAGAAAATATTTTTTAAATGGCTTTTGAGGACTATAGTTCAGCTGTCATTCTGGTGTCTGCAATTTATCTCCTGGGGATTTTATTCTACCTAAAAAAGAATCTTAGAAAAAATTTCACTCTACTAAAATTCTGAAATATATACTATTGAACAAATTTAGAAGATACACATTGAATCAAAATTAAAAGTCATTTCTAATAGACATGTATCAAAGAGAAAATGATATCCTGGAAACTAATCTGTGCTTCTGTTATCAATGAAAAGGAGGTAGCAATGATATTATACAGGTAACTGACAATGTCTGACCCTGTGAGGTAGTAATAACGCTTACCTCATGAGTTATTATATGGATTCAATGAGTTAGTATATGTACAGTATTTAGATCAATCCCTAGAACATATGAATGCTTAATATATTTCTATGTTTTTCATCCTCAGCAACTAATCATTCTGGCCAAGATGGTCAATAGGAACTGAATTTACCCTCCCATTAAAACATCCAGCAACAATCAAACAATTCAGACAAAATAAATGAAACATTAGTTTCAAGACACTGAATATCAGGTGATAAAAGATAAGAATCCCCGACATATGGAAAGTACAGAAAAGGAGATAAAAGTCTGTCCCCATTTATTGTTTTATTAGTTTTCTGGACACAGCACAGAGGAGAAAAACTGAGCCAGAGCTCATAGGAATTGCTGAGCTAAGAACACAGGGAAACCAAGGAAGTTAGAGTTTATAGGACAGAGTGTCTGAAGGGAAAAGTGGCACAGAAGAATCCTGGGCATATGCAGATGGCCCTCCTCCAGGATTCAGCAGCGCACTGATCAGCACATGCACATGAGAAAACCAACTACAGCTGGAGAAAAAAATCATCTGGAAGAATTAGAGGGAACAGTTCCTGATGTGCTTACAGGGCCAGGAACAGTTCTTATTCTTGCAGAATAGACTTGAAAAACTTTTAATTCACAGAGTCCTGGAGAGAGTACTAAGGAAGATCTTGCCTCATTGTTGAAGAAAGGTTACTCCTTATGGAACACTCCTCTGGACCTGACTAACAAATAATAAAAGTAAGAACTGAAAGATTCAAATTATTTCCAAATTCACTAAATTGCAACCCAGAACAAAGCACAAGAATATTTATAGGAAGGAAAAAAATCCAGCATCCAACAAGGTAAAACTTACAATGTTGAGCATTTAATCAAAGATCAACAGGCATACAACAAACAAGAAACCATGACCTATAATTAGAAAAATAATTCGTCAGTTGAAACTGACCTAGAATGAACACAGCTATCAAATCATTAATAAGAGTACTATTAAAATGGTTAATACAAACCAAACAAAAACAGTCATTACAACTCTACTTTATGTCCAAGAAGTTATGATGAGACATGGAAGATGTAAGAAGATACAGAATGAAATCTAAGGGGTGGAAGATAAAATGTTTGAAATAAAAAAATATGCACTGTATGGAATTGGCATCAGATGAGACATCACAGAAATATTAGTGAACTTAAGTTTAATGATAGAAACTATCCAGAGTAAAACACAGGGAGAAAAACAAGACAAAAAAATAGAAATAAAATAGTAATCAGTGGAACAATTTCTAGTGGCCTGATATGGGAGCAATTAGTGACCCAAAAATAGAGAAAAAGAAGAGAGAAAAAAATACATGCTTGAAGAAAAAGTAGCCCCCAAATTTCCAATCTTAGTAAGAACTGTATGTTCATAAATCTAAGAAGCTCAAAGAATTTCAAGCACAAAAAACATGAAGAAAACTATCTTAAAGCATATCATAAAATTGCTAAAAACTTGTATAAAAAGAAGATCTTAAAAGCATCCAGAAAAAATAGACATTATATGTACAATGGAACAAAGATCAAAATGGCATTACATGTCTTATCTGAAACAAAACAAGGTGACAAGATAATAGAACTCGAATATTATAGTATTAAAAAACACAGATTTTTAATTAAGATTTTATGGCTAACAAACATATTTTCAAAAAAATGAAAGAAAAAGAAAGGGACTTTTGGACACACAAAACTTGAGAAAATTAATCACTCACCGACCTGCCCTGCAAGATATATCACAGTAAGTCTTTTAAGCAGAAGCTAACTGATAGTGGATGGAAATCAAGATTTAACCAAAAGAGTGAAGCAGATTAAAAATGGCAACCACAAGGGTAAATATGTATTTCTTTTCTTATTGTTTAAATATCTTTAAAAGGTGATTGAACAAAAAGAAACACAATTTATTGAGGAGCTTATAGCATGAAAAATGAAATACAACTGTGATTGTCATTTGAGTAGTCTAGATCACAGGTGGCAAACACAAGGCCTGCAGGCTGAATCCGGCCCTCCACCTTGTTTTATCCAGCCTGGAACCTTGTTTCTACCTGGCAGCAGTGCCAAACTCCTTGTCCCTAGTTAAGGAGTAATTACATTTAGACAGTCCTAAAATTGCATTTGGTCCTTTGAAGGCAACTGGAAGGCTGATGTGGCCCCCAGTGAAAATGAGTTTGACACCCTGATCTAGATAGTATTTCCATACTTTGCTGTCCTAATTGGTAACATTCTTGGAAGAAAATTACAGGACCATAAGCTGAATGTAGGCCTTGTATGCAAATTCTAAACTAAAAGAATGAAATGTGTAAAAGCCTGAGAATTTGAGATCTTTGTCATATTGCCAGATAGATAGTCCTAGGTGTTAATAATCACTTTACATATAAGTCTCAATATTTATGTCTCTAAAATGAGGCCATGAATGTCACTGAATTTTATTAATAAAATGTGTAATATTAATTAAAAAAAACTATGATTTGACTCATCTGAAAGCTAAAGAAAACAGGGTAAGTTGAAAACTGTATTTTAGATAATGCCCCCCAAATATCACTGTAAAGATGTATTCCTTATGTCCTGAATCATAAATATGTGTAGAAAGAGATCAAATAAAGAAAAAAAAGAGGGAAGAATTTAACTTTTGAAGATTTGCACGTGGAAGATTATGGGCATAACTGGAAACTGCACAAAGGCCCTGCAATTATAGATTGATCTACCTGTATATTTTCAGAACCAAGTAATGTCTACCACTCCAAGGGGGGATTTTAAAAAAAAGTATAATAGTAGTTTTTTTAAGCTATATACAAATGATAAAAGCAAAGACATCAAAGTGGGTAGCCTTTCAACTCATGCTCAATTAGAATAAAAGTTTGGTTGCTGTTTTAAACATTTCTGACTAACTAACTGTGACAGGCTCTCAGCTTTGCAAGCAGGATGATTTCAGTTGACTTTTGATCTGACTGACAGCTCCTTATACACTTCAGTGTTAGTTTATAACACACGAGCCCACATCTGAATACACATGTGACTAATTAGGGACTGTTTATGGACCATCCACATAAATTTAACACACAAGAGTAAAGGCATTTTAAACCAGAGGTCATGATTTTAATGAAATGAAGTTAATTAACAAAGGTGCTTGACCTGTTTTTTGTATTGTTAATTTAAAAAAAAATGAATGAAATCTAAAGTGTGTTTTACATGTATATCTAATGTGAAGTATTAGGTCATTTTAAAAGTTAATATTATGACTATATGATGAATTTTTTAGGTGTCTATTTTTTAACTTGGTTATAATATAATAAACACTGTATACAAGAATCTTGATCTTGCTTTCTGAGAACTTTGTATCTTGTCCTAAGAGGTATAAGTACACAGTACTTTAGAGGCTGGCATGCACTCTGACTCTCAGTGCTGAATTTCAGCTCTGAGATTTAGTAGCTGGGCAAGTTATTTTTGTGTTTTAGTTTTCATATCTGAAAAATGGGATAATAGTAACACTTATCTCAGAGGATTGTGACAAAGATTATGTGTCAACACATGTAAAACTAAAAGAGTAGTAGGATTTGAGGCATGCTCAGAAATTATTTATTATTATTTCAGAAAATCAGCTTTCAGTTATAAATTACTTATACTACATCTTAATGAGAAACAAACGGGAAATTCTATAAAGAAAAACTCACAAAAATTCTTGGAACTCAGATTAATTAGTCAGATATAATTTAGTAACATCATTGCCCCCAGTCACCATTTCAACTGTTTTGTAGTTTATTTTGAATAAACTACATTTTAAAGTATGAGTTATCTGATGAAAAAAAAAACTACCTTTGAATTCTACAATAAGATAACTTGAATACCACCTAGGCGGGGGTTACAGCTTCTGATACCAGGCAGGGTGGTTCCCAACACCTACTAGAGATACTCATGATGATCTACCATGCTGGGTAAGATGGGAAGAGCCAGAATTCAGTGAAACTCTCCACAAATCTTTGGGCATAGTGTTGATATTTCCTGTAGACACATCTAGTTCTGTATTCGTGGTTTCCCTTAATTAATCCATATACTGTCCTGATGCTTACTCATTTATTTCATATTGTATCACATAATAACTTTACTCATTCTAGCTTAGAATGAGTGCTTACTCATTTATGCTTACTCATTTATTTCATATTGTATCACATAATAACTTTACTCATTCTAGCTTACCTCTGAGTTCCACATCACATCTCCATAGTCCACGTTAGATTTCATTCATTCATCTGAAACTGCTATTGTCCCATTCCAGGCATGTACTTTGAGTCTTTCTGCTTTCTATCACAGATTTTCTTTGATGATGTGAAGCTCACTAACCCCGACACAAGTGCAGTCCATGAGCAGAGAAGAATTAACACCTCGAGGGATGACTCTCCATCAATGGTAAGTAGGAACCAGTGGTTAGAGTACTCCAGATTTCTGTCTTTCAGAACCATCCTGTACATTTCTCTGAGAACATGAGGTAATGAAAGCCTACACTGAGGATCTCAGTGATGTACTCTTACTGTTTTTTTTCCTTCTTTCTGGTCCTTCACTTTCACTTTTTAGAATCACATCTTAAACAAATAAACTATCTGGACACAAGTATATGTTCATTTAGGCTTTGCTTCAGGGGAAACACAAACTAAGTATTTCCCCAAATTTTTCCAGTGCAAGATGCTGTGTTAGGAGACTTTTCTCAAAGATGAGGTCAGCAGTGGGAATTTCTGTGATGAGAGAATTACATGCCAGTTAAATTTTAATAATTAGAAATCCATTTTTTAAAAAAAGTACTCATATCTTTTCATGTTTAGTTGCTTTCAGCAGTCAATATTCCACCACAAGCTCTAGTCTTCCAGTGAGTTTCATGACTTACCTCTTTTCTGCAAAACTCTCTTCTTTTACTCCCCACCTTCTTCCTTTAATTCGTCTTAAATTCAAACACTGAGCACTTTATCTATTGCCTTTTTTTCTGATTCATTATGGTGTTTGTCTACAAAGTGTTTTCTAATCAAAGTTTGTTATTCCAGTAGAGATCATCTCTGAGGCAAGAAGCTGATATGACAATATTTCCTTCTATTATACACGCATTCTTTACTTAAAGCAGAAATTCTAGTAGATCCTAGTGAAAAGAAGCTACATATATTTTCAACAGAAAATGCTAAGAGATGCTAAGCAAAAACAATCCACCATGTTGGAACTTGATCTCTGATTCTTTCCTCAACAATTGAATGGCTTCCATTGTCACAGAGGAGTAGGTTGTAGGATATTTTGTGTATGGCATAGTTTGCCTCTAATCATTCCTCTTTGTTATTTTTGAAAAAAGTTGTTACATTTGCGTTATGGCCCTTAAGCCTCTTAAGAAGCAATGATAAAAACCCTACCACATTCCTTTTTGAGAACCAATGCTTGTTGGACTTCTTGGATTGTAACACTCTTAATTAAGTTTTGTTGTCTTGGACAGGATACTGAGTTGAGAAGAAATCATCATGTGAGAAGTTGAAAAAGAAAGTGACTACTTGGTTTCAAAAACCAGAAGATGTTTGCTCATATAGGGGACTGAGGTAGAAGGTCTTAAGATCCTTGCTTAGTGCTTTTGCTTTTGGAAGAAAGTCCAAACTTTTGAGTATAAACAAATATTAATTTTAATCTTAACAGTAGTAGCGCACATTGGAGTGTCAGTTGACCTAAGGAAAGAACAGGACCAATAACAGTACTACTGCCATTTTGCATTGTGGTTCCAAATCTAACACAGATTGTAAAGTAGCTATAAAATGAATGATCTTGTTTCTTTTTTTCTTTACTCTCCTACCTCCCCTGTCCCCATCTATCTCATCTCTCTCTCTCTGTCTCTCTATCCCTCCCTTTCTCTCCCTATCTCACCTGGTGTTCAGAAGGATAGTTAAACAAGAAAAGTAATATCTCTAGTTACTACTAAGCATATATGAACCTAAGTGTTTAATAAAAAAAAATGTGTTCTTGTACCTTAGCTAGTGAAGATCACCCTAGTCACATATTATTGGTTTTACAAACTCTGCATAGAGTGATAACTGAATTTTGATAATATCTTTATTCTATTTCCCTAGATGTTCAGTTGATTTTCAATACCTGACAAAGCATGAATACACAGAGTTTAGATATCGGTCAATTATGTTATCTTGTGCAAGACTCACTCATAGAATAAATAATAAGCAGATAAATAAAAGCAGATAAAATAATAAGCAGATAAAAAAGAGAATATCCTTTGTGAGTAAAGTAAAAAGGAAATCAATGGGGGGGGCATCACAGTACTAAGCAAAATAGACACTCAAAAATGAGAGAGTATTTATGATGACGTACACTGAACAATAATATGAAAGGAAAAGTTTCACTATATGTATTAATATTAGATTTGTATATCAAAATAATTTAATGTGGTAGTAAAAGTCATCAGTTCTCAAAAGAGACTTGGTGTGATTTCCACAGTGATCACTTGACTTTTTATGGTCCAGTTTCCTCATCTGTATTTTACAAGGCTTAGTATAAAGAAATGATGGAAATTAAATAATCATCTATGTATTTTGATAGGCCCTCGAATATAACAAGTGCTATCAACAATTCTGCTAAAGTGTTTAATAAGTTCCAGCAGAAGAATATTTTCAAAACTTAATCTATGTGGAAGCTATGGGCAGAATATATCACAGAATCTTATGAAAGAGCATGCAAATGAGGTAGTGATGCACATTTACATAACACAAAACAAAATCCCTCCTGTTTGTATTTTTGAATAATTAATGGTTTTAAATAAAATCTCAAAACCATGATGGGAAGGAAAATCTGCACAGCATATATAGAGAAACATGCTTCAGAAAAAAGAAGTAGCAGATTTTACTAATGAAAAGGATAAAAAACAAAATATTTCATTAGTGTTATTTCTTAATATCACATAGCAGTGGATTTAATGGTGTAGCAAATGTCTTGATTTGTAGATGGCTGAAGATATTTCTATTGAAACAGTACAATTCTTCAAAGGTTGATAGGTCTACTTGGATTCAAATGTGATTACATTTCTTTGAGAAGGAGAACCATGAGTACCATGGACAGTGTCTCCACAATTTTAGACACTTCTCTTTCACCTCTATTTTTCCCCATAGCTATATCACCTATAGTCATGTTTATTTAACATTTTCTTTAAATATTCTTCTTTTAAAAATATTAAATGTTTATATTACCTATATTTCTAAGCAATAATAACTAAAATATTTTCAATGAATTGATTCTGATTTATATAATGCATGGTAAAGTAAAAGTGAACAATTTCAATTTTTAAATAATAAAATTTGTTCATTCATTGCCCAAACCTACTTTATCAACTATCAGTGATAAGCTTGCTGTACCTTGGTAGTGCATTGAAATAAGGAATAGAATAGGAGAAAAGAAAGGATGGAAAATAATAAGGTGAAGTTAAAGGTTATCTTGACTTATTTATGCCTAAATTTGTAGAATTTCAGGCCATCTGAATAAAACAAATTCTTTGTTGACTCAGAGGCGCTTTTCTTATTTTTAGGAATATATCAAGGCCAGAAATTTGGTGCTTTTATGAAGCCTATAGAGTAAAATTAAAAAGCTGTTTAAGATATGGCTCTCCCAGTCTGCAAGACTTTAACAAACATCTAAACATAATATAGCATATATTTTAATTTTTTTTAACAGATTCCTTTATTAGCTTTGGTATTCTCAGATATGAGTACCTCTTAGTCAAAGCTTCAGTCTTTGGTATGATTTCTAAATAGGGGTGAATGAAATAGTAGAAACCCTGTTTATCCAGATCACTTAATTTTATATGTCAAGGTATTTTACATGTCAAGGTATTTTACACAGGTAATGTACTAACACCATACACTACAGAGTATCTGTGGGACTTTCTGAGAATCTACAATAGAAAGTGCTCAAATGGCTGAGGAGCTAATAACATTTTCTTGAGAAAATAATGCTTTCATGTCATATAAAATGAAACTCTTGGCATTCCTTTGCAGGCTTCTCTCAAGCTTCAGAGCAGATCCTTGACAGTTGCAGTATTGCCTTTAAATATCTGTTGAAATGTAGATTAACACTGTAACATCTTATAATGATTGAAAAAGCTTTTCCTTTTAAGACTGTAGATAAGCAAGCATTAATAATTATTAATGTTAGCTGCTATAGTTTAACATGTTTCATAAAGTGTTTCTTCCCCAGAATGTATTATTTTCATTTATTTTGAAGACTCTGTAGATTACCTAAAACTGTAATGAAAATTTACAGTGTCTTTTGAACATCAGTATTCACTGGTCAGTCATTATCAAGATCAGGTTAAGTATGAAAGTGTTTTCTCCTTCAAATATCTATAGTATCAAAAGTTTTAAAATCAAGAAAAATATTATACTCCATAAAATTATAGCACTGAATTTTAATACTCAATAAATATTTGTTTAGTAATTTAAAATTATAATCAAGTTTATGATAAAATTACAAAAAAAATCAGAGGCCTCACATTATGGAATTTCAGTGTTCTATCTGGAGGCTGCTGACCTATTCAGTCATAATTTATGTGGTGCACAGGTGGATAGGGTGAGATGGAGTACTTATCTTGTACTCCAAAATTCCCTGCAGCACCTGGCCTAAGGATTCTAGTTCCATTCATTTTGAAATCATGATATTGATACCATTAACTAACAGAGCCTAAAAGATAGTAACCTTATTGCTCCCATTGGCACTTCTGGGGTACTGATCATATCTAACACCAAGTAAAGACATAGAAAAAGAAATCCCTTAAGTAAATAATTGTTATTTTTTTTCCTTTAGGCAATACCAAAAGTTTGTTTTTAGTTTATTACCCCCAGCACTGTTAAATTAACTATATAATATATTTTAATAATCAGTTGGGATTACATAAATATCTGGAGTAAATAAGTAGGTAATATTGAATATTCATGTTTAGAACTGTGCTAGAAATTGTGAGAGATGCAAGGGGTATAAGGTATTACCTTGCTTTTATAGAAAATACAATCTTATTAAAAATAGTAGATGGATGCACTTTAATTCAATTAGGGAACTGAAGAATAAGCCAAATTATGTAAACCTTAAATATGTGGTAGAATAAATGGGCACAGCAAGAGAAGAAATTGATATCAGTCACATTTGGGAAGAGGAAGAAATTGGGTAATTTAAAAATCAGGACTTAGGATCATAAATTTTCTGGAAATATTAGTGGTATTAATTTAAGTATAGAATTCAACTATTGAAGACTCTAATAGAGAAATACCCCAGGTTTTATAAATTCACTAATAAAGACATGCCACTACAGTTATATATGTATCTTGTGGTTTGCAACCTCTAACATTGCCAAGAATAATTATATTGAATGCAAATGTTTGATTACAACCCAAGGTGAATGTTAGTGCATATAGACACAGAGAAGTGCAGTCTGCTAACAGAAATACCGAAGATCAAGTGTTAGAGCTAGTTCCTTTCTCAAAATTATATGTGTAACATAAGAGACTTTGTCCGGTAAATTGCTTTTTACACAATTATTTATAATAAATGAAGCTTTCTACTTACATTTCAATTCTAAGTGAAGAAATAAAATAAAATATATAGACCCTATTTATCTCTATGCTTGTGTATAACTGTCTACATAGATACATATGTACATTTATATATATATATATCCCTCAATTATCACAGAAATTTATTGAAATAATTTCATCAAAAAATATTAGGGTTCATGAGATTTATTCATGCCCCCAAATGCTGTAGTAGTTAACTAACTTATTTATTTATTTACCAAAATAGTAGATTTCAAAATATGAACATTCTTTAGCAAAAGCAGTGGTAGAGAATGTGTCACAGAAATGGAATTGTTTCAGTACTAGAGTAAGCAGATGCATATCAAATGTATATAAACATCTGAACATAGATAAGAAAATACTGGCCTTATTTCAAATGAGATGAGAAACAAGATATTAAAAAAATTTGTCAGAAATGAAATGGAAAAAGATCAGAGCCAGGTATGTGGAAACTCAAGGACCTCTAATTTGAAACAAAAAGCCATTTAACATTAAAATACTCAATGGAATGACCTCATTCTTATGGCAGTTCTTAAACAAACAAAAATATTCACTGTTAAATTGTAAAAAGAATCTGTTTTTCTGTAGTATCTGATAATGAGACGGCATTAAAGTACTTCCTTGGGAAATGTTTTCTTTCATCAAATGCAAAATTAGATGTGAATTGTTTCACTATAATATATTTCATGTTTGAGTTTTAAAAAGGGACAACTACTTGGTTGGCCTAATGAAGGTTAAAGGAAAAAAAAACAGAAAAGTCATCTTAGAGAGCTTTCAGCAAGAGAATACATTTCATGAGCACATTGTGAGTTCTAAATTATCATATAATAACTGAATTAAATGGATATGGATTAACTTTACTAACCATTCTCTTTATATAAAATCTAGAACATTAGTTATTCTATTAGTTCCTTGTTTAAATCTAGAATATTGGAATCACCTAGGAAGTTTTAAACAATGCAAATGTATCTTCTAAAATTCATTAATTCATCTAATATTTATTTAACACTTAGTATGTAATAGTCACGTTAACAGATATTTAAAAGTTGAAAATTGATAATGCCTGTTTTCCCAGAACTCAGCTGAGTAGAGAAATAAAGTTAAGAAAATCAATCTTTATAATAAAAGTTATACAATTTTAAAATGAAGAGTTTGGGAATATAAAGAAATGGACAATAATAGATATATTTTAAGCAGAAAACTTTGATACAGGTTGAATTGTAAGAGGAGAACTCTGACTGCACAGCAGAGAATGGATTGGAGATAAGTGTTGATATGAGAGAGAGCCAGTAAACCAGTTAGTAAACCATTGTAATAGTTCAGGTAAGAAGTGATAATGTAACAAGGTGCAGCCAAGGTGGGGGGTGGCAAATAGGGGTTTGTAGTGGGGTCCAGAACTCAGGGTGTCCAGGAAATATTAGAGAAAAATATATATATGATGTCCTCACCCCCTCCAGTCTGAGCTGGGGGATGGGACACAGGGAGCAGAGCCATTGAGAGCTCTTTTGCATAGCAACAGCTTTGCAGCTAACCTCTGGCATGGTCATTTAACATATCTATAGTCTTTTTTCATTTTAATCATTGTTCAAGTACAGTTTTCTGTCTTTTACTCCCATTCCAGCCTGCCCACCCATCCCTCCTCACTTCCTTCCCATTACACACCCTACCCCCAGTTTTTTTCCATGTGTCCTTTAAATTTGTTCCCATAAACCCTTCCCATTCTTCCCTGAAATTTCCTCTTCTCTCCCCTCTGGTCACTGTCAGCCTGACCTCTATTTCAGTGTCTTTGACTATATTTTGCTTGTTTCTTTGTTTTGTTGTTTAGGTTCCTGTTAAAGGTGAGATCATATGGTATTTGTTTCTCACTGCCTGGCTTATTTCGCTTAGCATAATGCTTTCCAGCTCCATCCATGCTGTTGCAAAGGGTAGGAGCTCCTTCTTTCTTTCTGCTGCATAGAATTCCATTGTGTAAATGTACCATAGTTTTATGATCCATTCATTTACTGATGGGCATCTAGGTTGCTTCCAGCACTTAACTATTGTAAACTGTGCTGCTATGAACACTGGGGTGCAAAAGTTCTTTTGTATTGGTGTTTTAGGGTTCTTAGGATATAGTCCCAGCAGTAAAATTGCTGGGTCAAAAGGCGGATCCATTTTTAGTTTTCTGAGGAAGTTCCATACTGCTTTCCATAGTGGTTGTACCAGTCTGCAGTCCCACCAACAGAGCACCAGGGTCCCCTTTTCTCCACAACCTCTCCAACACTTGTTGTTTGTTGCTTTGTTTATGATGGACCTTCTGACTGGTGTGAAGTGGTATCTCATATCTATAGTCTTTAACTGGTTTCAGAGATATGTTAAATAGCTGTGGTGTGTTTTGAGGCAGGGGGATGAAAATGACTTCAACCCAGAATATAACTGGGAAGCAACTCCCCCCTCCCCCCCCCCATTACAGCACCTGCATGACAGCTTGGAGAAGATTGGCTCCATGCCATGGGGGCATGCCTGCCCGGACTTACTATGGCAGCCCAGTAAAGCTGGAAGAGTACAGGAATGCTAACAGGTGTTATTGATTGAGGGAGGAATCAGAAATAGGGCTACAGAGGAAGATTGGCTTGGGGAATTAAACCCAGATGTGGCAGCCATGATAGGAATCTCCACGCGGCTTTGGCAGGGGTCAGGACCATGAGGCTTTGGAGGAGTTGGGACCATGTGTCTGTGGCAGGAGAGAAGAATCACCACATGGCTTGGGCAGAGACTGAGACCACTGAGCTCAGGTGAGAGTTAGGACCACTTGGCTCTGAGATGCTCCCTTTTGCCACGTGGCTTAAGAAGCAGGAGAGACTTCTCCTGGAAGAAAAGGGGTAAAAGGACTCTTGCTGGTGGGCCATGAGAATGTGTCACATGGCTTTGGATTAACTAGAGATAATGGCGGTGACACAGATGATGTTGCTAGGAGCCTGAATCTTGGACTTCTACTTCTTTTCCTGAGATACGGTACCCCAAACTGGGCAAAGAGGAGAAGGAAGGACTGTGTGCATTTGTAGGTGTTTTAAAGAACTTTAGTATTTTGATGAATACATTAAGGCATTACTCTAAGCCTGTATAACTTTTAAATAAATAATTCCTTTCCTTTTCACCAGTCTCTGGCATTGAGAAACATCTTTCCTCTGGCAGTGGGCAAAGTGAATGTAGTATTGGGGGGAACCCTGGAGAAAAAGGGGGGGTCCTTTTAGTAATAATATATCATTCACCCCCCCTCCCGTCTGTTCTGTAACAATAGGGGCTAGGAGAAAAATAAAACAGAATACTTTTACTTTGTTCTGCCCATGCCCTATGGCCTCCAAAATGCTGCCAATCATGAATGACATCAAAAGGTTCCTTTGTCTTCTAACTTCCTTCTGGAAGTAGGTAAGGGGAGTTGCCAGCCTTAGTCTGGAGGGTGGCAGAAGAATGACGGTGAATATTTACTCTTCCTGATCATTTCTTGCCTGGGCTTCTCCCACTCTTCTATCAAAATTCCTGGCTCATCTCTGACAGCTCTCACCATGGAGCTATCATTTCTAGTTCTGGGTAAAGGTTCCTTCCCCTTGCACCTCCAGCCTACATTGTCAACAGCTTCCTGTTATTCCTAGTCATGGAGTCCTAAAGTGTTTGTGGTTGTTGGTTTCCAAAAACCTAATCATATATATATATATATGTATACATATATACATATATATACATATATATGTATATGTATGTATATGTATGTATACGTATATGTATGTATATGTATATATGTATATATACATATATATACATATATATACATATATGTATGTATGTATATATGTATTTATCTATCTATGGATCTATTTATTTATTTAGCCAAAACTAGGTTTTAGTCATGAGATTAGATAAGAAACAACTACATTGGCTGTTTTTTTCACCCATGCTCCCACCCTCACCTTTTGGTAACTATCAACATACCCTTTGTATCTGTAAGTCTACTTTGTTTTGTTTATTCATTTTTTTAGACCTAAGTGCCCATCAGTAAATGAGTGGATCAAAAAACTGTGGTACATTATGCAATAGAATACTATGAAGCAGGAAAAAAGGAGAAACTCCAATCCTTCATGACAGCATGGATGGAACTAGAGAGCATTATGCTAAGTAAAATAAGTCAGGCAGTGAAAGAGAAATGCCATATGCTTTCACTTATAAGTGGAACCTAATCAACAAAACAAACAAGCGAGCAAAATAAAACCAGAGACCTGGAGATAAAGAACAAACTGAGAGTGGCCAGAGGGGAGAGGAGAGGAGAATAATGGGGGAAAGAAGGGGAAGGTTCAAGTTGAGGAACATGTATAAAGGACACAAGGAGAAGGACAATGGGTTGAGGATTGACTGTGGGAGTGGGGGGCGGGGGATGGATGGGGCAGGGGAGAGCAACAGGAGGAAAAATTAAGACAATGGTAATTGAACAATAATAAATAATTGAAAATAATTTTAAAAGATTCCACATATAAATGGAACAATACCTTTTAAATATGATTTTATTAAAGTATCTGTTCATATTACCCACTTTGAGCTGGTCACTCTTTCCTGGAAGGACCTGAATGACAAATGTAGCAGTTGTGGAGAACAGATGTGGACATACATATATTGTATACATAGGAAAGGACTTAGTTCAGAGTTAGAGGATAAGGAAAACAAAGGTATCAAGGGTGAATTCCAAGTTTCTGGCATGACCAGTAAATAGATGGGGGTATCCTTTGAAAGAGATGAGACTAGTGGAAAATCCAAGTGGGATGGGAGCAGGCCAATACTTCTGCTCTGGTCATATAGAATGGAATAATTAGAAATTAGAAGTTAGAAGAGAAGAGTAGGATGTCAATACATACTTTGTTTCTGTGAGGCATCGATGTTGTCAATGGGGTACAGTAGTGAACATAGTGCAAAGGTCCAAGTCCTCCTGATGGTTATGGTCTACTGGGGAAGAAGACATGGAAAAAATAATTATAATGTTGAAGTGATACTACACAAGAAAGTTACAGAAGAGTATAAGATAATATAATGAGAAGACAATCTATTTTAAAAGTTGAGAGAAACAACAGTTTAAATTATGTCCGGACAGAGACATCTTGAGTAGGTTAAAAGGAGAGAGAATATTCTAGGAAGTTGAAACAGTATTTTTTTAAATCCCTGTTGGGTGGGGGTGCCGGGTGAAGGAAATTGAATTCATTTGAGAAATAAAAAGTAGTGAGTGTGGCTGGAGATTAGTGAGCAAAAGAGGAAGTAGCATAAAATTAGGTTTTAGAGTCTGACAGGAGGCTGGATTATTATTAGATCATGCCAGTGTTGGGCCTGCTAGGCTTTGACTATTAGGATACTATCTGTAACCTAGAGATAAAGCAGTTAAACTTGAACACAAATCTTAAAATGACCTCTGCTGTCATGAAAACTCCCCTATTAGATCTTATCCCATGCACATTGGATGAAATTGGGATATTCAGTATTTTTCAAATAATTTTTCAATTGGGCCAATTTACTTATCTAATTTATAGTAAAGCACTATTCATTAAGGACTGATGGAAAAGAGAGTGTATATTTGATAAATCACAAGGAAAACAGACACACACCTAATATTTGCTTATGTTGTCATAACTTAAACTTTATAAAGTGGAATTATTTGTTTCTTTATGTACCCTTGCTCTTATGTGAATTACTACATGTTTTAAAAAAACCTATAATACAGAAATCTTGGGAAATAAAACCCTGAGTGTTTCTTAAGATTTATTTTGTAAATTTTTACTAGGACTTTAATACTAAATTTAATTATCTTAGTCTTTTTGCAAAGGCTAGTATTTTTATTAGTGTAATGAAAAATGTTCATATCTGGACCCCAGGTTTTCTATGGTACTTACTCTGGTACACATAACAAATACAAAATGAACATATTATAGCTCCATTCAAGGTTCACACATTTCTTCTTCAAATGAAGAAAAAAGTATTAAAGAACATTTTTAAAAGTAGCTAACTCTTACATAATGATGTTATATGCCAGGAACTGCTGTTGTAAACTCTCCATTTACAGAGATTATCATTTAATCCTTGTCACAATCCTATGAGGCAGGTACTCTTCTTCTTACCATTTTAGAGAGTAGTAAACTTAATCGTGGGTGGTTACTTACTTGTTTAAAGATGCAAGGGCGTAAACTGTAGACTGGAATTTAAAACAGACTATCTTGCTTTAGAATCCATAATCTCAGCTCTCACTGATTGGTATTTTTTTTTAAATAAAAGAAGCTTTATTTGGAGACATTAAACTATCATATTGTTGAGTAGGTCTTGGGTTAAATTCTTATCAGTAATCTCTTGTGTGACAAAATCAAAGAAACACAGGCATGTTTAACATTTACACATACTATAGAAATCCATGAAACTTGGCATATTTTTGACAACTAAGAATATGTTGGGGTACTCAGATGAAGTGTTGCATCACTTTTTATTTTCCATTTAAATACCTATGTAACAGAATTGATTAATAATTTTGAAGCAGTTGCTGTTTTGATCCAAATTCTTGTTAATGAAGTAAAAAGTATAACTGACTTACTAGAGTGGGTTTATGTATCTTTCAAATGAAGGAGGGAAATCTGGAAAAGAAAAAAACATTATTTATCTCTCTGCTTATTATCTGATGTTTTCCACCACATTTCTTCAAATTTTAGAATAATGTGACTAATAAACATCTCCAAATATTTTGCTATTTTATTTAAAAAATAAAATTTCAATAACTTTCCTGAATTGTTTCTCAATTTTGAAATGTCTTTGAATACTAGAAGGCATATAAACTTCATTTTGTAAGATTCCATCCTAACTGTCAGGATGATTTGTTTTGAGAAGCATCTGAGGGCATATAGGCCACCCACCATTTTAATAACTCTGATCATTCTGTGTATCATCAAGTCACAGTGTCCAATGTGGGCAGTTTAATTTTACATTACTATAAATTTTACTCTCTAACTGTCATTATTATAAATCGATCTCAATAAAAAAATCACTGTGATAAGAATGGATATGGAAACTCAATAAAGTGCATATTTCAAGCCTCCAACAATATAATTACACACTTCTAGGTATACACTTGCATATGTGATTCAAAGTATAGAATTTCTAAACACTCTTTTGACCCTTTATAATTCCTGTTTTATTTTTTGCTGTCAATGTAAACAAAATATTTACTGAGAAATGTCTCAACTGTTGTTAATTTTTTTTTGTGAAGATCACCATTTGGAATTTCTTTTCTATAAGATATTCTGGTATTCAGAATTTAATTCTAGGATAAAGTATCAAATATGAGGTTGCTGGCTACATAAATACTAACCCCTTACCCCCAATTCAATTTCAAAGAGCAATTCAGGTGAGAGTAAATAAATAAATAAAAGGTTTGGTTAATGCTGGACATTTGCTTGGTATCCTGTCATTCAAAACTCCTTCCATTTAGAAAATAAAATTTGCATTGACATATGCAGTGTAATTACTTACAGGGTCTTTGAAGAGAGAAGCCCCTTTTTTCCAAGCGATTTAACTTTGAAAAAGAATTATTTCACATGCCCAACAAATACTATTAAATAGCATTTTATGAGGCTTTTTTTTCTGCATATTTCTACACATGGACAGACTATTGTGTGTTCTAAAACGTGTATTTACATGACACACTTTTATGGTCCAATGGATAAACACTACTTAGTCCTAAAATAACATCACAGTAATGACTATAGTCAGGACAGCAAGAACACCCCACCATTATTATCCATATCAGACTGCAGCAAAAGCAACGCCTGTGGTAGAGTGCTGACAGTGGTGAACACTGAACAACTGTTTCTGGTACTTTTGTGTACTCTTAGACACAGCAATATCACATTCAAAGTAAGTGGTGCATGAGGTCTTTCAATGTAAAGAACTATATCACATTATATATATGTCTTCTTCATTTAAGTCGAGCTGAGAAAGAAATGACTCAGAAATTGAAGGTGATTTACCTTAAGAGGGATTTAACCAAAATTCACTGGGTATAAAGCAGGGTTTCTCACCCTCAGTAGTCTTAATGTTTTTTGTGTGTGTGTTGCATCATTGTTTGTTGTGGAGATTGCACTGCGCATTGCAGGATGTTTAGCAGCATTGTTGGCCTCTACTGACTACAAGCCGGTATCCAATCCCCAGAGAGTTATGATAACCAATTATGTCTCCTGCTTGAAAATCACTGATATAAAGGAATGAACTTTGAATATATACATATTCTTTTAGTCAATTAAATTATATTGCTTGGCTTTGTCAATATGAGTTTTATTAGTTTTCAGACACGAGTTTTACATTTTTTCTTATAGTATACTTCATTTGTGTTTGTTCATTTGTATGTTTAACTTTGCAGTCATTTTTACTGTTGTTCTATTACAGTTGTCCCAATTTCTCTCATTGCTCTCCCCTCCCTTGCCCATCCTCTGCTCCCACAGTCAGTCCCTACCCTGTTGTCCTTGTCTCTGGGTCATTTATATCTGTTCCTTCACTAGACTCTTCCCCTCCATGGATACAGTATAAAAGCACTTTGCACCTGCAATGTTATTTCACACATTTTATATCGACAGCAAGAAAATCAAATGGGAAATATTAAGAGTCAAACAATACAGGGGAACATCTTAAAGAGAGAGTTCCCAAATGTGTATTGAGGAGGGTAGTTGGCCCCTACAGGTTCCCATTGGGCCACAGACTCCTGGAGGCCAGCAGCTCTGGGCTAATTTCTACCCCATGTTAAGAAAATACCTAGATTGAAGAATATACTTCAAGACAAAAGATACTCTCTCCTATAATGAGTGGGGTTTCAGTTATTCTTCAAAATAACTGAATTATTATGCTTTCAAAATAAAAAGGCTGCTTCCAAGAAATTGGGTATTTGGAAGAAAGGGACAAGATTATTTACCACATCACTGATTATAAACAGGACTTGAATTGCAATAATAAACAGAAGAGAAGTCAGAATCCCTGCTCCTGCATCATTGTGAATGTCCACAAGTGGGTCTAATTATCATGTTAAGACTGTCAATTCTGTCATTTGACATAGTCAGGGATTCATTGTTTTAGTTAATAAAAAATTCTGCTTTGCAGAGGATAAATATATATATATATGAATTATCAATTTTCAGATTGCTAGAATGTAATAAAAATCTACTCATTACCATATTTTTTCTCATGCTACTTTTTTTCTTTGATAATTTAAAAGGGATTTCAGGATATTTTGCTTGTGTTAAGGTTATCATTATAAATCCAAGATATCATTATTCTGAAGCTATGCAGAATTGCTCTCTGATAAGGATTTCTAGCTGATATAATGCCAGAAAAAGTAGCTTTTATCATTCACTATTGGCATTGAACTATTGATAAGCACTAAATGAATACAATGGCAAAATAATAGTTTATATTATACATAGCATTATATTCTGTATAATGTACAATCTAATATTACAAACATTCAACAAGTATTGAAAAAGGTTCAACTTGCACTCATTTGTTTCTACTATATATGTGTTAGTTTCCTAAATATTATATAGTATATAATAAATAAAGTGAATATGGCTATATTTCAGAAAATGCATGTTAACATTATAATTATGATTTAATCATATTAATTTTCAGCATATGTATAATTTCTCCTTAAACAAAATTATTTAATGGACCAAATACCTATCTGTCATTTTGTAGTTCTCAAGACTTTAGTGATCCAAAATAATCTGACCTATTAGGATTATCAAGTTTTCTCTGAAACTGTAAGTATGAAAAAATACAAGTCAAAGCCTTGATATGTTAGGAAAGAAAATAAGATCTTTTGGGGGGAATAGCACCTTAGTTCCCCAAATAATTATATATTCTAAAAAGATAGAAATAATGAATGAGCTTGGCCAATTTCTAAATTTACTTTAATTTTTAATGTCTTTTTTTTTTAGTTCCTAGAATGCTTCTCTTATGCATAGAGAACAAAAGAATTATTCTGCAGTTAATTTTTATGGATTCATCAGCTTGTAGCAGAGGACCAGTGGCTCAGTGGATAAAACGTTGGCTTTATATTCTAAAGGACAACTTCAAATACTATTAAGGTTATATTTTTATTAAAACTTCCATTAATTTTCCCATCAATTTGATTATAGATTAATATTAATTAATTCTTACCATTTTTTGAAGAAATAAATGGGTTCATATCGGATTCAAAGTTAAACAAGACACTATTCAGGCTTTCTTGGTAACCCCTGCCTAGGTTTGGAAGTGGCTGGGGACAAAGGGAATAAGATATCTTTAATGGCATTTTATTGAACTTAGCAATTTAAATGGCCTACCCTGATTTCTGAAGATATCAAATTACCATATGGATGATGTCTTTCTCATCAAATCTGGCTCTTATTGTTTACCAAGAAAATGACAAAGGTAATTTTTAATGTTTGATATAGTACTTATGTGTATGAACCACTGATGTTAATGAGGGTTCTGGGATGTTGTCTATCTGTACTAAAAACTGCTATATCAACAAGTAAATTAATATTATAGAAACTGACAACAGAAACCACTAGCATTGTTTTTCTGGAGTTTTAATTTATTATTATAGCAAATGAAAAATATGTCCTTGGGATATTATAATCTTTGTGCTCCTTGGGGAAATCTGAGAAGTCAAGGTTAGCCACCAGGTATCTATTTGCATTAAGACATCTAAAACCTCTGAGAGAAATGGCAAAGAGGACTTTGCTGGGATGGATACAACCCTGGGTTGTTGGAAACAATCCTTTCCAGACAGATGTGTGACAAAGGATTTTTGCATGCTTTGAGGAGGGAAAGTTATTCAAAGTGAAATGCCAACTTACCCTAATGATCTATTAATGATTGATTTAACCATCCCATTCTCTCAAGCATTGCAGGTAATAATAAAGTTCATGCTCACCTTATCTAGCATTTAACAGTAATGGGAAGTTTTTAGTACTCTAGGATTTAGAGGATGATACAGGCTGCAGTTTTGGAAATTAGCACTGCAATATTAAAATTTAGAGGACGAGTCTAGAAGCCAATATTTCTCTATGTCTGCTTTGCCAGTTTTTTGGTACCTGTGACATGAAAAGAGATTTTTAATCTATTTAGAAAAATGGATGCTATAGAAATATTTCAAAATGTAACCCTATATGACAGATCAAAAAGAAAAGGCTGAGGCCCCCAAACACCAGCATGCATGTGTTAAATATTTATGTTATATTAATACATTGAGAAGCTTTTACAGTGAGAAAGTTTTAGACTATTATTTTTACCAATAGTATTAAGATATGCTATTTATTGGACATTTTCTTTGTGTCAGGCACTGCCAAGAGCTTTTAATCTCATAAAACCTTCATAGTCATCATATTAGGAAGGCATTGTTATTTTTGCCGTTATAAAGATAAGTAAACTGAGATTTAGGGAAGTTAATTAGCAAAGACTGTTTAACAAACAACAGAACCAGGCAGTGACAATCTCAAAATCCTTTTAAGGAGAAACCCTTAAAAGTAACAATTTTGTTCGAAAGAGCATTGGCAGTAGTCTTTTCAAAGAGAAAAATTAAGAATATATTAATTGTCCATGCCATAAGTTGGGAGAGGAGGTGCAGAGTTGTTTCTTGAAGTTGTCTGCAGCCAGGAGTATTACATTAAGAATAAAACGTTCTAGCCACCCATAGATTGACATATCCATGCAAGAGTGGAAAAAAAAATCATCATGCCCAAATCTCCTCAAAAAACACATGCATTCCATATGGGGCTGGGTGATCCAGAGCAGGGGTTCAGCACTTTTTCTTTAAGATTGGGTTTCATTCTGCTAACAGCTTACTGGCTGAGTGCCCAATAGCAAGCAATTAAGACTTTGTGCTTGCCTGCATTTTAGTAGCTCTCGTCATGAAGCATGCGACCACATGGGACCAGAAGCTTTGGCAGCATGGCCACGGTCTGGGAGCAGCAGCGTCAGGAGACCTTCTATATTCTAAGGATTCATAGTCTTCTGGGAAGTTGAGGAGAGGATGGATAATTGATTGACTGTGCCTATGAAAGAAGATCAAGAAGGGAATCATTAAGAAATGGGAACTATAAGGCGAGATCAAAAGTGGAGTTAGGAGAAGAGAGTGAAATGCTACCAAGGAATCCAAAGTAAAAGCAGTGATTACATTAATGTCTTAAAATTAAGAAGTGATTAGGTTAAATAAAAAGGAAACAAAAACTGGACTGCTGATGAAAGTTTCTTACCATTGAACTTGGATGATGCCCTCATTAATTGTATTTTATAAGTGACACACAGTGCTGAGCATGCAACTGTGCCAGGTACAGGCTGGGGACTCAAAGATGAGTACGAGGAGAAGCAGAGCCACCACACATGTCACAATCAATGGCTGACTTGCCATTCATACAGACTCATGGGAATGTGCAACAGGACCATCACACTGCTTTCCTCTTCCCAGCCTTGCTTTATTTTGTTCTTGGAAAGCATCATGATTCAGATTGGCTTAAGGTGTGTTTTTAATGATTAGAAAGCTTTATTAAAGATGACATGGCCTTCTTGGGAGAGGACAAGCTCTTCACATCTGAAAATTAAATATGCCAAATCAGTGGCTTCAAATAGAACCAATCATTCTAATCTTTCTGAGCATAATTTTGCAGTACAAATTACCGTTCTCCACTCCTAGAAGTTCTAGTTTAATAGATTTAACCAGATACATTCTCATGTTGTAAACACTGCCTTGAAAAAATCTAAAAAGAACCTAAATTGCAATATTTTTCTGTTCACAATAAGCTGTATATGTTAAAATTAGATAAAAATTACTATTCTGCTGGCAATACCTGTATACAATCTATAAAACCTAAATGCTTAAAAACTATCCTTCAGATTATGAATATGACTACTAATTCAAGCACTGGTGTTTATGAAGGACATGTTCATAAATTATTTTCAGGGATGTATCTTTGCACATGTGCATGCACATGCACACACACCAGGTCTGTTCAGAAAGTATAAAGCTATGTGATATGAAAAATAGAGACATTTATTGAAGAAGACACAAGATAAAGAAACATTGTACATAGGACAATGACACCTCAGTCCCCTTCAAAATAGGCACCTTAGGACCTCACACAGTTCACCCACTGTCTCTTTCACTGTTCAAAACACTCTGCAACATACTTCATTGGAATCCTGATCAGCTGCCTGTCATATTTTCCTGGATCTTATTGATGGTCTGAAATCTCTTTCCTTTCAAAGGTGATAGTAGTTTTGGGAAAAAAATAGAAATTGCAGGGTGCCAATTCTGGGCTGCAGGGGGGCTGAGTCACCCCTGAGATTGCTGAACTTTGTTGATTACAGCCCATTGAAGTTCAACATTTTCAGGTAGTCTGCTTGTTGCAGGTCTTCCAGAATGTGGATTGCTTTCAACAGATTTTCAGTCATTTTTAAAGCAATTGTGCCACACTTTTACTTGTGCTGCACTCTTTGCATTGTCCCCAAAAGCCTTCTGCATCATTTGAATAATTTCTGTGGAGGAATGTTCAAGCTAAATGCAAAATTTGATGCAGATTCATTTTGACTTCACTCAGTCATTTTGAATGTGATGGTCACACAGTACGCATGCTCACTCAACAACATATACCTGACTAGTACAGTGAAGTTGTCATTGTTCACACATGTGATTCTAGACCACTCTCCTTTGCTGCTAGGTTACATCAATGATGCACAAACCATTCTTGTTATATTAACAATGGTTGTACTTTTTCTAGACAGACCTCATGTATGTATGTGCGTGTGGTAATCTGTACTTTCTTATGACTTGGAAATTTGAGCATAACCAGGTTTGTACAGAGTACTAGTCTTATCACTGACTCAGTGTCTTGACTCTATGGAAATTTAGGTGATATGCAAAAAATTACAACTTTATGAAAGCCATGATCTTGATCAAAAAGTATTCTAAAATATCCTTAACATATTTCAAGATTTTGGTCATGAAAATTCTTGAGTTTAAAGTGTTATTTTTTAGTAATGTAAACATTTCTTCAGATAAAGTTATATAAAAATGTCTAATAGATCAAGGATAATAGATCAAGATAAGATCAGAACAGCATAAGATTCCAGAATCACCTCTTTGGCCACCATGCTATCTATAGTAGGGGTCCCTGTCCCCCTCTTCTGTACCCTGGAGTTCTACAGATGGAAAACATAGACCACCACATTTGAAATTGTATTTCTAACTAATTTTCCACAAAGTAAGCTTAATAATATATTCCAATAAATATGTGAGTTTAATCCCTAACCCTTTATCCATTTGACTTAAATCTTCCCAGTGACTTAGGGCAGGTGAGGCGCTGTGCATATGTGGCTGATCCTGGCTTGCTGGGTCACTGCATCGGGGCCCACCAGGCAATGTAAAAAACACCTGCTGCTTGACAACCCCACCTAGGTTTGGATCTCAAATCACCATTCACCAGGTAAATTACATTGGGTGACTTACTGAAACTTCCAGTCTTCTTTCTTTTTGCCTTTAAGTAGGGCAATTTCTTCTTTTGTTCTCATGGAGATTGATCTTTAGCAATGAGACCAGCACATGATCTTTCTTTTCTTGCTTTCCTGTCAACAGGTCAGGCTAAGAATTAAAGAAATTGCTCTACCTCCCTCAGGTCAATTCTGAACTTGTTCTTTTCATTTCTCTGCACTAAATGAATGCCTTGTGACACAAAAGAATTGATAATGAGCTTTCATGTCCAAGACATACTATTACTTTTACCATGGAATGGAGAAGAATATCTTATTAAATTCCAAGTTCTCAAATACACTGGTTATACTTGAGAATACAATGATTTTTGACCATGACCTTCAAAAATGTTTATCTAATAATAATCACATTATAGTAGATTTGATTACAAATCAGTGCATAAACCTCTGGATAGATAAATCTGAAGATTGGCAGAGGAAGAGTAAAACACCCTAGGTACAGAGTATTGTGTGTATGAGTGAGTGTGCCTGTGTATGTGGGAGTAAGTATGTGTGCATGCATGCACGCACATGCACATATTCCCTGGGGACTGCAGATAAAACAACAATAATGACAGAAATAACAACTTGGAGTGCCCCAGGGGTAGGAATTCCATTTAAATTTTGAGATGTATTTTTAAACTGATCCAGGAAAAAGAAAGGATTCCTTAGCTTACACAGCTTACTTCATGTTATTTCCAGAAGATGTAGTGTGGTGACACATGTTACATATATAGCTTTTGTATAATGCCTAGATTTTTCTGACATGTTAGTGCAATATAAGTATAAACAGATGTAATTGAAATAACTATTAATATTTCTTGCAGGTAAGACATCACAACTTTTTAACCAAATATTTAATTAGTAAGGGGAAAACTCCCCTGAATTGTGCCCTATTAATGTGCTTTACAAGGATTTTGCAAGTACCCAGTGCAAAGAACCCAAACATTTTATTCTGACAAGGGAAGCTTTATAGAAATATTTGCAATATTTTGCACTAAATCTTCCACAAGTCACTTTGCTGTGGCAAATATTTGTTCTAGAAGACTTTACTACAGTTACAGAGTACATCAATCTGTTGTTTTAACCTTTTGAAAATAGCCCTTGTGTCTTCTTGAAGGAAATAAAGAGTCATTGATGAAACCTTTTAAGTTTTAAACTTCTTTGCAGTAAGGTGCCTGGAAGAGAAATCAGCACGTTACCTCAAGGGAGTGGATTAAAGGGAATTGAGTACATCTTTGCTTACTTTCTTGGCTCATCACTTCATGGATACAAGGGATTTAAATGTAAATGGTGGTCAAAAAGAACAAACACATTTATTAGAGAAGTTAGAAAAGACTGTTTTCATATTTGCTAAATTTCTTCTTAACAACATGTTTGGCAGCTACCAAATGACATGGCCTGCCCAGTGTTGATTTTGACGAAGCCTCTGGGATGTGTTAAAAAGTAAACCAGAGCAGATCACATATTGGAAAGCATAACTCAATCAAGGAAAAATGTATGATTAAGGGTGACATGGGCAAGAAAAGATTTGCCAGAGCTCAGAGTAAATATTTGTATCAGTGTGAAGAGAAAGTTTTGTGATGCTGATGTCAACCAGCTGGAATTTTCATTGTTTATAAACTTTTGTTGTTAGAGTTGAATTCTGGCAGAAAAGGTACCAAAGAAAGAGCAGTTTCCCAGCATGAAGTTTGAATTGTGATAAGACAGCTTGACCAGATATGAATGCAATGATGCAAAGTTTCAACCCCCTTTTCCTTCCATAGTACTCTTGCCAAAAAACAACCTTCATGTTTAATCACACTTTGACAAAGTTAATCAGAATTACCAAAAGACAAAATTTTGTCTTGTTTTATGCTGTGTTATAAGGATGTGTGGTTTCTTCTTTATTAGGATGACTAGAAAATGAATAGGAATCTAAATAGATTTTTTGTTTTTTTGTTTTCTGCAAAAGAATATTACTATGTAAATCAGATATTTTAATGACTGAAAATAAATGGTTTAATTGCAACCGTTATTTGAATAGTGTCCATAACTCCATGATGCTAAGTTAACTTTGCCTCATTGTAGGTCAATCCATGTTTTTATTCTACTTTTAAATATTTTTTTTTGCTTATGCTCAATTCATATTTTTTTAAACTGAACAGTTTAAATAGTTAAAGGATTTGGGTACTTTATTTAACTCACCAAATAATTCAATCAAAATGAAATCTGTATTTTCACAGTAAACAACTTCTTGTTGTATTTTTAGAATATTGAAGGTAGCCAGAAGTTATAAATCAAATAATATCACAAGGACATGGGCTTTTATAAGAAGTTACAGTAGTTCAGAACAAATAACTTTGAGGCAAAGACAGATTAGTCAAAGCTGACTCCTAACACTTAGTCTTCCTCTCTAAAAATAAGCATGTAGATGGTGGCTGTATTGGCAGTGAGAATACACTGAGATTTCCCATTGTCAGAAGTGTGCTTCTGACAGAAAACTTCTCTTTGGCATGGATATTATGACATGCTCCTTGTTTCTACCTCAGGATAGCCTGGGCATTTCATTTCAATGAGAGATGTGTAGTGAGATTCACTGAAAAGGAAGTAAAGAGAATTCCAAATTCCTAACAAGTTAATCTTTGAACAGTTGTATGTTTTAGATATAGTTCAGTCTAAGACACAGAACAATACAAGATTATATCCATTCCAGAAGAGCAAACTTGAGAGACACCCCTCCACCCCACTTCTCCCTCTGGCCCATAATAAATCAAAGGTTTTGCCAGTGCAGAAACAGGACACATCACAAACATAACAGCAGTACCCAGTTGCACTAAGAACAGAAACCAAGCCCCTGCTGGTGCAATTAAGAAATCTTCTCTTCTAGTCCCTGGGCTTTAAAGACCTGGATCACTCACTAATTCCAGTTCAGAATGCTTTTTTAATAAGTGTCTTTGTAAAGCAGGAAGTGAGCTGAATAAGAAAACTTTTCATTGCACATTTCTGAGCTAGCATCTCCCTGTTGTGAACTAGCACCAATGGTCACATTGGTGCAGAAACCTGCTTTCAGAGTTGGAGTGTGGGACACTGTGGTGATGGTGTCTTTTCAGGAGCTGCAGCAATAATGGCTTCCCCTTGTGTTTGCTTCCTTCCATTCCACTGCAACCCAGGGAATGGGTTGCACAACCCAGGGAACTCACAACCCAGGGAACTCAAGAAACATTAAAAGAACCAATCAAACAAAAAAGCCCACCATAGAAAAGCCTAGAAATCCTACCATGTTGGAGCCCTGGGCTTGAACTCACTTAGGCTTTAGTTATGTTAAGATATACATAGATTGAAAAGTAACCAACCTGCCTCTGAGCTTTTCTTCCTTTTCCCCTCTACCTCTCAATGACAGGACATTCTCTAGGTCATTCTGAGTTGTGGATTGGGACCTTCTGACATTATATTTTAATTAAATGGTCAGATTATTAATGCATGGAAATCAGTCACTGCAAATATTGAGCTAACCATTTTTCATACATAATGTGTCCATGTCAACATTATAACAGCCATATACTAAAGATTGACATGGTCACTTTTAAAGAAGAAGCCCTGATAAATATTTGAGTTGTTCTTGGGAACACATTAAGGGACTAAGAAGTCTTTGCTGATTTCTCTCCATCATGTGTAATAATGAAAACAACTCAGGTCCTGTTTTGTAAGTCCATTGTAGAGGTTCAACAGAGAAAATGATCGGTCACTGACATTCACTCAACATTTTGTTCATAATGATGAGGATTCAGAATAAATTAAAAATAACAACGACAACAACTAATCCCATAGTCAAATACCACTTGTTTTGCTAGGTTGATATCTCTCCTTAAAGGAATCCTGATCTCTTATCTCTTGGTAATACTCCTTCCCCTCACTGTGGAAGATACCAAGTCAATACGATTTTGCCTGTTGCCTGAGCCACATTTGACTGGTACAAGTTAAGGAAATCAGAGTCTTTTCTAGGAATCTGAGACAAGAATAAGACATCCCAGCTCAGTTTGGATGTTCTCTTGAACTGAGGAGATGCAAACATCAATGGGCTGTTGATGTCCTTGTACTTTACTGCAGACATGAGAACGAGAAAAGGCCCAATTATAGACAGAGGAAAGAAGGGCATAGAGATTAGTCATCAACAAAGGGTAGAGAAGAGGATTTTGAGTCCCAACTCACCCAGGCATAGCTGTACCCTTCCCGAAGTAATACTCCAGTGCTGTTAAAAATATAAAAAGTTCCTATGAAGTTAGTTGAGTTGAGTTTCTATCAGTTTCAGCAACAGTTAGGGTTTAACTTCTATAATTCCTGACCTCATAGAAATGATAAGAAAATTTACTGAATACCTGGTATGTACTCAGATATTCATTCATTATCTCATGTAGTATCTTAGCAATACTAGAACTTTAAAACAAACTTGTTTCCGTTACAGACGAAGAAACAGAGGATCAGAGAGATTAACTACCTTAATCATGGTCACACAGTAAGTCTCATCAGAGTGAGTCCAAATCCTGTCTTCTTGCATAGCTTGCAAATATCCTTAGACATCTAATTGGGAAAGGAAAAAACTCTGCATTCAATAAATAGAGGACACGATACATTTCTGAATATCACAAGTAATATACAATTACAGATTAAAGAATGTCAATGCAGGATAGAGGAGCAAGGAAAATGACTCAAGAGGGAACTCTCTCAGTTACAAATGACAGACCATATGCCCAGACTCTCTTATTGATTCAGGAACTCTGAAGTCTAAGGGTCAGTCTGGCTTCACATACTACTGTGTCTAGTACTCAGAGGAGCTCATTGGAACTCTGTCTTTGTTTTTTGACACTGATTTTCTCTTTGTTGGTTTTGCTCTCAGGAATGCTTTCTACACTTGGTGTCCCTAGGCGTGTTTCAGACACTCACAGTGTCTGCAAAATGCCCTTGTATTACCTGTAAAATGAGGACCTCTGGCCTGAATTCCTTTTCCCATGCCCCAAAGATGGAACCTAAGGCAGCTATTATAGGTCTTGGAAGTTGACAGAAAGCTTTTTGGCAGAAAATTCCAGGTATTCATTACCAAGAACATGGTATAGAAGGCAAGATGTGGGCTTTGGGAGGTCACATCTCCTTGGCTTCTTAGGGAAAAGCACAGCAGGAAAGCAGGAGTAGGCTGTGGGTGGGGGCCCCACTGACTCAAACCTATGAATAATACCTCCTGGTGGTACCCAGCAACCTCAGAGTTACAATTGCTTAATATAAAATTAAGGGAAAAGGTAAAAAAAAAACTAACAAAAGTCTTCAGTACCCCAGAATTAAATCCTGTTGGCCAGACTCAGGTCATGCTTACCTTGGATCAATTACTATTGCCAGAACATTGGACTATGTTGATTAGCAAGTCCTGGTTCTAAGTACACATCTGCTACTGGGTGTTGGGCTTAGCACTGCAGGACTGTACAGAGGGACAGTGACTGAGTGGTTATGCTGCTACCTAAAGTGCAAGGATGATTGCTGGGCAGGCAAAAAGAACACAATCTGACTCTGCAAGGCATCAAAAGAACTGTAACTTGAGATGTTAAGACTTACTATAATGATATATAATCATGTAATAATAATTATTATTATAATTCTGAGAGGTAACAAAAATAATAGCTAATGTTTAATGAGCACTTAGTATGTGACAACCATTTTGCTAATAACCTATAATCTATCATTATATTTATTTAAGAGCCCTGATGTATAGAATCTATCACCAACCACTTAGTAAATAAAGAAACCAAGGCATAAATATGTTAGGCAATTTGCTTTCTTTCTTTTTTTTTAAACAATTAGATTTTTTTTTAAAAAGATTTTATTTATTTATTTTTACAGAGGGAAGGGAGGGAGATAGAGAGAGAGAGAGAAACATCAATGTGTGGTTGCTGGGGGTTATGGTCTACAAACCAACCATGTACCCTGGCGGGGAATCGAACCTGCGACACTTTGGTTCGCAGCCTGCGCTCAATCTACTGAGCTATGCCAGCCAGGGCTGCAATTTGCTTTCTAAGTGACAAAGCAGGGATAGAACTCAGGACTCTGTAACACCCAAGTCTTTTTATTGGCCACACGACATATACAGAAATTTTGTTTATCACACACTTAGCCTTAACATCTGAAAAAAATCTGAAAAAGACTTCAATAACTGTAATTCTACATCTCAAATCCTCTGTCAAGGCTAAGGAGAAGATGAAGGAAAATGGGTAAAAGGATCATTTTCCTCCTTGAACCTGTTCTTCCCTAAGAACTATATTCTTAGTACAAGAAAGCTGGTCTGAGAATTTAGAAGTTTCTCACCTTGCATTCTCATAGTTTTCTTTTTGGCTTCTTTTAAAAACATTTTTGTTTCTTTCCATCTTGATTTAGACCACAAACTGTATAATTAATTTTGTTTGCCCAGGGAGCAGTTTGGGTTGAATACAATAACCAAAGCTGAAAAGTTCTGTTAATTTCTTTGGAGGATATTGTTATACCCTTTCAAAATTAAAGGTTAAGACTTCTGGTTAAGATAGAGGTTGATAAACTGCTGCCTTGAACAACCAAAAGGACAACAACCAATTTAAAAACTAAAAACAACCAAAACTACCAGGAAATCAAACTGTATGGAAGTCCGACAACTGAGGAATTGAAGAAGAAACATTCATCCAGACTGGTAGGAGGGGCAGAGACAGGCAGCCATGGTGGAGAAGACTCACAGCAAGGCGGTGGCTGGATGACTGGGGCAGACAACGCAATACCTGACAGACTGGGCGAGGCAGCGCCTGGCTGATGGGGTAAGGCATTAGCTAGCAGAGCAGGCAGTCCCACATTTGTGTGCAGATAAACTAGTAGGAACAATAGGGGAGCAAGACAGACC
Organism: Phyllostomus hastatus; assembly: GCF_019186645.2. NCBI lineage: Eukaryota > Metazoa > Chordata > Mammalia > Chiroptera > Phyllostomidae > Phyllostomus > Phyllostomus hastatus. The sequence goes on from NW_025333498.1 coordinate 41,597,970, forward strand.
ACGCAACCCAGGGTTCCAGTGTGGGGAAATAAAGCCTCAAAACCTCTGACTGAAAATACCTGTGGGGGTTGAGGCTAGGGGAGAAACTCCCAGCCTCATAGGAGAGTTTGTTGCAGAGACCCACAGGGTCCTAGAACATACACAAACCCATCCACCAGGAAATCAGCACCAGAAGAGCCCAATTTGCTTGTGGGGAGTTGGGGAAGTGACTGAAAGTTGGTGGAGAGCTGAGCAAGTCTTACCATACCCTCTCAGACCCTTGCCCCTTGCCACAACACAGCTGTGTGGGTTGTCCCACCCTGGTGAATACCTAAGGCTCTGCCCCTTACTACATAACAGGCATGCCAAGACAAAAAAAAATAGCCCAAATGAGAGAACAGATCAAAGCTCCAGAAAAAATACAATTAAGTGATAAAGAGATAACCAACTTATCAGATGCACAGTTCAAAACACTGGTAATCAGGATGCTCACAGAATTGGTTGAGTATCATTGCAAAATAGAGGAAGAAGTGAAGGCTATGCAAAGTGAAAAAAAAAAAGGACAATGAACAAGGAACTAACAGTGATGGGTGGAAACCAGGACTCAAATCAAAGATTTGAACCCCAAAGAAGAAATAGACATTTAATCAGAACAGAAGGAAGAAACAAGAATTCAAAACAATGCGGAGAGGCTTAGGAACCTCCAGGATTCCTTTAAATATTCCAACATTCGAATCATAGGAGTGCCAGAAGGAGAAGAGTAAAAGCAAAAAATTGAAAACTTGTTTGAAAAAATAATGAAGGAGAACTTGCCCAATCTGGCAAAGAAAATAGACTTCCAGGAAGTCCAGGAAGCTCAGAGAGTTCCAAAGAAGTTGGACCCAAGGAAGCACACACCAAGGCACATCATAATTACATTAGCCAAGATTAAAGATAAGGAGAGAATCTGAAAAGCAGTAAGAGAAAAGGAGACAGTTACCTACAAAAGAGTTCCCATAAGACTGTCAGCTGATTTCTCAAAAGAGACTTTGCAGGTAAGAAAAAGTATTCAAAGTCATGAAGGGCAAGAACCTACATCCAAGATTACTCTATTCAGCAAAGCTATCATTTAGAATGGAAGGGCAGATAAAGTACTTCCCAGATAAGTCAAATTAAAGGAGTTCATCATCACCAAGTCATTATTATATGACATGTTAAAGGAACTTATCTAAGGAAAAGAAGATCAAAACTTTGAACAGTAAAAACAAAAAAACTCCCAATGATCAACAACCGAACCTAAAAAAAAACAAAAACAAAAACAAACTAAGCAAACAACTAGAACAGAAACAGAATCACAGAAATGGGGATCACATAGAGGATTAGCAGTAGGGAGGTAGAGAGGGGAGAATGAGGAAAAAGGTACAGGGAATAAGTAGCATGAATGTTTGGTACAAAATATACAAGGAGAGATCAAGGATAGTATAGGAAATGAAAAGCCAATGAACTTGTATGTATGACCCATGGACATGAAACAAGGGGAGGGAATGCTGGTGCAAGGGAGAGTGCAGGTCAGAGGAGAATAAAGGAGGGAAAAATGGGGCAACTGTAGTAGCATAATCAATAAAATATATAAAAAATAAATAAATAAATATATATTAAAAAAACAAAATTAAATGCTAAGAAAAAATATTTTTATCTCTTGCTTTTTTTCTGTTTTAGTTTTTTACCATTATTAAAGTAGTGGTAACAATCTTAAAATAATTTTTAAACATTATATCATTTGTGAATAGTTAATATGTTCAGTGATTCAGAATCAATAAAATTTTACACATTGATAAGTTATTTTTTCTACTGTGGTCCCTCTGTTCCCTATAGTTCATCACTTAATCACTTTTGTGAGTTTTTTGGTACGTTTCTAATGTTACATATTATTATATTAAACTATTCCATCAAAACTCTTAGTTTTCAAGGTCCCATGTTCCTTACTAAATTTTTCCATAAAGAAATCTTGCAAAATCAGAGATTTCACAGCAATTTAAAAATGCAGAGGAAAAAAAATGGGTGGAGGAAACATGAGCCATAGCTACAGGTATTTCATACCAATTTTTCCTCACTTGAAATCTTGCAAAGTTGATCTCATTTTCTCTTCAAAATATGAAAGTGATAGTTTGGGTGCTAATAGTCACTGTAACTTCAGGTGCACAATTTCTTCCTCTAGGCCCAAAGTTTCACCACCATGACTGAAGCTGACATTCCTAATAGGTGTAGGCATTTGTGGGGTAGCCAAGTCCTGTTGTCTCAGGACGTGGGAGTGAGAGAAATAGAATCTTTTCAGTATGCAGTAAATCACTTACTGTCCCTAAGAGCCATAGTGAAAGAAAAAGAAAAAATGACAAAAAAAACCTTGTGAAATTTCAGTAGGCAAATGAGGACATGAGTAAATGTTAATGGCATGTGAGTTTTGGTTCAACCTAGGAAAGGCAGTAGCAGACAAAGTTAGTTAACATTTAAAACCTTTGCAATTATTTGCTGATTATTCTTCTAGCATTGTGTTAAGAAGGGGAAAAAAATTCTCTCTATCCTTTTGAGTTCTTGGCTGGGACCCATGTAATAAAAGACAAACTGACAAAAGAAAAACAAGTTTCTTGTTTATCACACAAGTTTATTAACATGTATACTTCATGTACACATGAGAGATACCCAGTGGGAAAATGTAAGTCTTAAGGCAGCAGGTGGCTTAGAATTTAGACTTAAATACCATATTAATCAAAAAGAGGAAGGAGGAATGTAGGCCAGTAGAGGAGAGTAAATGACTTTCAGGAAGAATGAATGGGCCCTTAGAAGAGCAGATGGGAGATATGATAGTTTGTAACAAAGTTTGTCTGGGCGTGGTATTGACTTCTAGTTTCTCTCCTGTGACAAGAGTCAACCTTCCCTGGTTGATGACACTCCTGAGGAGAACTGAGTTCCTTTTAGAAGATGTATCTTTAGACATGTAAGGAAAGTTCATAGGAAGCCCGTCCCAGCATTTGCTATTTTTTAAGTGCCTAAAGCTTAAGATAATCAATATGCCAAAGTGCCATATTTTGGGGTGCTTCTCTTCTCTCAATCCCAAACCCCACAAAGGAATTTAGTTCACTGCTACAGACCCCTTTCCTGACTTATGTGAGATTTTAAATAAATATGGAACAGCGTGCCTATAACTGGAAAAAAACTGTTCTTCAAAGGTATTTACCCAATAACCCTATTTTTTTAAAAAGGGGGTGTTCAGCAGATCTCTTATCTTTATCTTGAAAGCAATTGGTGAAGAAGCTGGCATATTGGTCTCCATTTAACTCCAAAAGTCAGTGATTCTTAGAATAACAAACTAGTTACTGGTTGGATTCTTCTTTATAAAAAGCAGAAAATAGATGGTGTACAAAGATGCACTGGCTCAGGCCTTGCAGGTATTGTGGGAAGTGAGTGCTGTGTCTACTTTGCACTGGCCCCTTCTGGCAGATCACCTTCCCTGTCTTATGACCCAAAGTCGGAAGGAGAGCTTGGTGGCCTGAAGGACGAGAGTAGAGAAATAAATTAAAGAAATAAAATTTCTTTCATCAACTACAGCACTTTTCTCTATTCCTAGAAAAACATGTGTAAGACAATTTTTCATAAAGAAGATAAGAAAATGAAAGAGTAAAAGCAGGCAAAAGTTCTGAGAAGGACATAAAAATTAAAAAAATAAAACGCAAAAAAAGTGAAAACAAGCAAACGACAGCAGTCTAGGAGGATTGAAAGAGGAGGAAGTGTAAATCAACAACAAATGGGAACAGCATGCTGTGTTTTCCGTTGTCCTCTTTAACAGAACTCTGTAGTTAAAACTTCTCATGAAGTACCTTAGCAATGTGGTAAGCACCTACAATCGGTCTATTACTAAAATATCAATGCTGGTAAAAACCTACATGTCTGACAGGGAACTGTAAATATGTCTGATATAAATGGGTCTGTAGGTGATTGTAACTTCTTAATTGATTATAACTATGTGATTCTTTCTCAGGAGTGGGCTTCACCTCTACATAGGAAAGGGAAGATGTACACCTAGAATGACCAAGAGCCAGGCAAACATGGGCGGCAGCTCTGGGTCCAGGAATTGACAGACAATCCTGTAGTCCTTAGCACCTTTTCGGCAGGCTCATACTGAGCAAGAAGGTGGCTCTTCCTCATCTCTAAACACAGAGAGTTCCATAGCAAGTCTACTCTGAAAACAGAGGCAGGGGCTGTGGCTGAAGGGGACCACTGGGACTACAAATGTATCGCATCATTCTTGAATTTCTACAGTCTCCACTCCTTTCTATGTGCTCGTGCAGCAAGTTATTTCTCTTCTTATAAAACAAAGAGAAGAAATAAAGCAGTAATTTTTTTTGCACACTTTGCTAGTGTAAGCCCAGGAAACAGTCCCCATTAACCCAGAATTCAGCAAGCACAAATTTGGGATCCAAAAATGTACTGTCTTGCACTAGAAATTGAAAAACAAAACCAAACAACAGCTCCCAATCCAGATCTTTTAAATCTGTCTGTAGAACACACACATTTGAAGTATCTGGAAAGTTGTCTCTCTGTGACCTGTTATTCCTCCCTTGACTTACCCTCTGGGTGGCTGAGGATATGATGCCCAGCAGATTTAGGGTGCAAGGGGATAGATTAGCCAGGTTCCAGAATCATCAGAAAGGCAAACTAGCTCTATCACTTTCTCTTTCTGTGTATCATATGCTGAAGAGGCAGCCCAAGCAGAGCTGCAGACACTGTTTCTGCACATGGCAGAGGTGGTCTGTGTCACATGGAAGCCTATGTTCTAACAGCCAAATTGTCAATGAATGCCATTAGCACAGATGTGCCATAGGCACTCAGGAACGGAGTGGCGGGCAACCTCAGATCAGTGAGGGAAGAGCAGACATTGGGTGGTAACAACTTTCAGTCATTACTGACCTGGGCTCTATTCAAACCAGTGACCTAGAAATGAAGGGCTCCGAATCCCATTACTAATTCCCCGAGCCATCAAGTCTCCCCTATGGCCTGCATCTTGTCCTGAAATCCAGGTCTCCTGTTGAAATAGCATCAGACAGCAGCCACTGCATTGGCAAGCAAGGTTTTAAACTAAAGAAGGGGGAAAAAAGGTAAATGTGCACAGAGTTGGCTTCAATTATTATTTTAAGTTATTCGGCTTCTTTAAACCTAAAAACTTGAACCTTCTTTAAAGTCAAAAGCTTGCCAGGAAGTACAAGAATGGTGTTCAAACAAACACAGCCCTTTAGTTTGTTTGAATGGGAAAAATACACATGCCCCCTTCCCAATCCAAGGAATAATGAGAGGAAACCAAATGAGAGGAAGTTGTTGAAAAGGAAAGAAAGAGGCGAAATGAGTATTGCACGGATGAGAATATTTACTGCCAAAGTAAGAAAAAGGAGCTAAATGAAAGCACTCTCGAGCAGCTTTCCCCGCTCACTTATCTTTCTGCTGCTCTCTCAAACCCTCTCATCAAAGAGGAACAATTATTTTTCAGTAAAAAGTCAGATTTTTGTGAGCTGGGTAAAGTCTGCTCATGGCGAGCTGGATAAAAATGGCATGTAAAGTTCTGTCTTGCCTTTTAAGCAAACCTCCAGCTTTACAAATAGTCCTGTAGATGGAGCTGCACTCTGCAATTCTAAGAGCGTGGCTTCAACAATGAAGCAATTGTTTCCTGTCTCCACTTAGCAATTCCTCTCTCTCTTTCGGGTCTTTCTGGTTGCATGTTCTATTTATTTTAATGTATACCTTTGTGTAAAGCCTGTCTCTGAGTGGTTAGATACCCCGTTGATATGTGGCCTTCAAGGGGGAAAAGGGAGTGCAGCCTATTCCCATGACATCCCAGGGCTTTGTAGAGCCAAAAAAACCTTCTCAGGAACACCTAATCCTTGGGCTCTGGCCAAGTACCACAATCCTTCTGTACAACTGACATAGGCCACTTGGGACACTTGAGAGCTTTAGGTGTGTCTCTCTGAAGTCAGCCCCAGCCAAGCATGAGGCAAATGTGCCCGACCAAAGAAAATAAATTATGTGGACTCCAATTTTCAGCAGTTATGAAGTATTAAATTACACATGTGAAGAATTCACTTTGGGATTAACCCTTTGGAACCGAAACACAATCTTGTCACAATGCTTATAAAAGGAGCACATTCTATGTAAGTGAGGCCTGCCTTTCCAAAGACACAGAGATGGCTAACCAGAAGACAGAGATGCTAAATGAAATTAATTATAATTTAATACAAATAGGTTAAACTGCTACCTGGGCACAGGAGAGGATGTGTGTTGGGGGGTTCCATCCTGTTTCTTAGGAGATGCTGCTCCCTGTACACAGTAAGTTTCAATGACAGGGTAAAGTTTCAGAATTCACTGCAAATGCCACTTTCAGCACTTAATCAAAATGCATTTTAGCATAATTCACGCAGTCCCTGTAGCTGCTTCTTCATTCAGATTTAGAGAAGTGGTTGAGAGCCACTGGAACTTGACTGAAATCACAACTACAGAAGCCCTGAAAAGGCATTTGTCTTCCGTGACTCAGTGAGCACGAGAAAGGGACATCCTGCCCTGCCCCTTTCAGGAATTCCTGGTTCCCTATAGCCATCTGAAGCACTAAACTGTGCATTATATGGCTGAAATTTAACATAAAAACTGTGCAGTAGAACAACAAAATACTGCTCTTTGTTTTCTCTTGAAAGCTATTTATTGACCAAATGAGAATAGAAAGCAAATTTTCAACAATAACAGGAAGTATTAAATCTTGAAGGACTTTACAAAATTAATTGTAACAGAGTTAGCTTTTCAGTAGTGTGTATACCTTAAGTATGCAAAGCAGGTTTGAGGGAAACTTCCAACCTTGCCCCTCTTCCCTGCAGGTTCATTATCAGAGACTGTGTGATCAACAGAGGAACACTGTGTTTGAGGGGTGCCAAAGTAAGTCCTCAAGTCCCCAAACATGTCCCTCACTTATCTCGCACGTGCCCCTAGAAAAGTAACTGTGCAATGATATGCCTAAGAGACCCTGTGGAATTCATCTATGTGCCTCATTTTAACCAAAGAGGCAGCTGAGCTTGTAGAGAATCCATGAGGTACTCTAAGTCACACAGTTAGGACAAGAAGTCTTCTGATTTTGGTGTAATTTGTTTCTAAAACAATCAACCTCTCATTCAAGAAATAGCTCTATTTTTCTATGCCTCAGGTTTTCCTGTCCACACAGAAGAATAACTATCTTTTCAAATGTGTTCCTATGTGTGTTCCTATAGGGAGAGAGAGAGGGAGAGAGGGAGAGGAAGGGATTAACACAGACGAAGAGATGAAGTTCCTGACATCATACGGTTGTTGGGTGGAGTGACTAATAAAAGTTATTGCTAAGCAATGTGAAATCAGACTGCTGTGCAAAGCTAAACCAGGATGAACCAAAATTTGCAAATAAAAGTCATGAGACTTTTATTTTCAACAGGTGGCATTTAAGAATGCAAACTATTAGCACCCAAATGAGAGTTCAGTGTAAAGGGGAAGAAATGTGGGGATTTACACACTTGTGAAATCAGGAGGACTGAGAAACATTGCTTCATATTTGCAGTCTTCTAAAAATCTACATTTTGAGAGGAATGGCTAATTGGAGATATGCTTAGAAAATACTTATTTTATTTCTTATTGGTCAATGGGTACCCTAAAGAAAAGAGGGTAGAAAAGGTAAGAAAATCTGCTATAAAGGGAAATGCCAACTAACATTGCTTGTGGATAAATAAGTGTGAGCTAAAACCCAAAATGAAGAAGCTAATATAATAGTACAAAAGCCCACCCGCTGCACCCATCGTGATATTCTAACCAAATTGCTTTGCCTGTAGCAGATCCACCCTCACATATTTACTCAGATAAGAAAGAACTTTTTGCTGGCAAGCACCCCTAGTTTGATTTATCACTCACAATTTGAAAAGGCTGCCAAGCAAGCCTTTATAATTTCCAGTTCCTAAAATTATTATCATCATCGGGTGTGGAAATAAGACTCAAGGTGGTAGGTGTGTATGCAGTACTCTTGGCAAGAAGTTGGTTTGTTGAGGCTGTTTCTCTCTGCCAATAAAGTATCATAAAAAGAATGCCTGTCCATGTCAGACCTAAGGAAAAAATTTCCACAAGCTGCTTGCAGATAACAAGGATTCTCTACAGTGGGGCAGATACCCTATGGACAAATGATTTCTGCTTCATTACAGATATGCACTTAAGCATGTTAATTATTATAATGGTGACCTGAATGACCTGGTCAAGATACAAAAATTCTCATCCTTAAGGATTTTCTAAAAGGATTACTTTAAATTTATGACAGTCTGAATTTTTCCCTAAGTGTTAGATAACTCTGATTAAAGGGTACCTTTGACTGTTTACGGGGTAAGAGTCATTCAGGAATTTGCCTACAATGTGGAGTTAACATCTGATCCTTCTCTTTATCCCCCAGCCTTATCTTTTGCATAAAATGTGCACCTTCCAAGTGGGGAAGTTTAAAGAATGCACAACTGAGGCAAGATTTAAATGTGAGATGCCAGAAATTTAGTGGCAATCAAAGACAGGTTTGTAAAAATTCTAACTTCCCAGTCCTACTTCAATGCATTATAAAAGAGGCCATTAAAAAGTCCTCCTAACTCTTGATGGCACTTGTTTGAAAACTCGTTTCATTTCAGTGGCAGAGCCTCCCTGCAGCACGTGTACAGTTCAGTGTGCTCATGTGTGTGTTCCTGAGATGATGTTTCAGCCTGTTATCATTAAAAATAATTTTTAGGTTCCCTTTTTGTCTCCTTTGTTTGTTTGAACATACACAGAAATATAGCTGTTAGAACATTTGGGTAGAGTGCATGTATGATTTCTTTCTTTTTTTTTGAAACAAAGGAATTTTGACCAATGTGTATTATGAGAGCATATTTTATACAAATATATGTGTGTAAAATAAGCTCATTTGCTCATGGCTCAGAGGAAGCTCAACTCACTGCAGAAACTTCCCTAATGTTTATTTCAGCCTAGTTTTCAGATTCCAGTGTGTGTAGAGAAAATTACGGCAAGTAGATAATTGTATAGAAAAGAGGGCTATGGCCTGTAGCTTGCGTTTATCTTGCTGTAATGCCCTGAAGGGACTGAATTGGCCTGAGGAGAGTTTCTTCACTACTCAGACATCCAGACCTGGTGTCATTATGTTGCAAGGCATTCCATAAACACAGTTCATGCAAAATGCCACTAAAACTGGAATATGTGACTCTTAATGTGTTTAAATCTAAAATCTATCTATCTCTATCTTTTTATCTGTCCTCTCCTACCCATAAATCTATTATTGTTTATATTCATTGCAGAAAAAGGGACTGAAATTTATATATGTAAACTTGCAATATAATAAAGTAAAATTAAAGATTATGTGGTTTAGGGAATAGAACGAAGGTAAAAGAAAAAGTAAAAAGGAAAGATGAGATAAGGCAGATGTGAGATCAGTACATAAAATATGTCCTAAGGTACTTTACATTTACTGGGATTGTCTAGTAAATTAGTCTCTGTTTTCAGAAACAAGCCTAAAAGGGGAGTTCCAAACTATATTGTGATTCATAGTCTCCATAAAATAATAAGATAGTTTTCAGGAGAAACACAATTATGCATGGTTCTAGGACCAGAAAGAAGTTTCATTCATGGGGCCTCAAAAAGAATAGTACTGGGATTTTAACCATTAGCCACCAATAGCATAATACTAAAGCTCAAGTCATTGAGAATAACTCTATATAACATGAACATGCTCCTAATAAAGCTGCTCTTTCTATGACTGTTTTGTTGGATCTTTATCAAAGAACTTGGCCAATGAAACTCTTCCTTTTTCTGTTTATTGTCACTCCATTGATGATCTCATTCAGCCTGGTGACTTTAAATATCATCTTTATGTGAATGGCACTAAAATATAATAACATAGGCTTCTTTCTTTAGCTTCAGACACAGTATGTTCACTGATATACTCAATAAATACCTCAAATTTAACATGCCAGAAAAAAAAACATGATTTTACCCCCAGTATCTGCTTTCTCCTCCAGTTCATATTTTAAAAAATGGGAATCCTTTATTTCATTTGTTAAGGCCATGACCTTAGAGTTATTCTTAATCCCTCTCTTTCTTTTATATTACAAAAATTTCTATTATACCTTCCTTCAAGATGTCTTAAATTAGACCATTCTCATTACCTTTACTACCACAAACTTAGACTAAGCTACCATTACCTCTCTTCAAGAACACTGCCATATTTTTTTCATTATATTTGTTCTTTACTTAGTAGTCCAAGTGATTCATTTGATAAATAACTCGGATCATTTCAGTACCTTGTTTAAAACCTTCCAGTGGCTTCCATTGGCTTCTAGCAGTTTTAAATCAAACCCAGGTTTCTTCAAATGGCCTAAATAGCCATATGAGAAATATCTTCTGTTATTCTCCTCAACCCTCAACCTCATTCCCAAACTCACTTCATTTTAGCTATGCTGACCACCTTGCTGTTGCTTTTTTATTATATTTTTTCCATTAGCATTTTCCCCCTTATACATCCTGACCCCTAATCACCAAAACATTGTCCACGTCCATGAGTCTTTCCTCTTGAACGTGCCAAAAATGATTCGACCTCAGGGTTTTCACACTAGCTATTCTTTCTACTTGGCATGAACTCCACATTCTCAGAGAAGCTTTGCGAGAATACTCACCTCTTCTGCCACCAGCACTCACTTCTCTTACTCTGTTTTATTGGTTTTTGGACTACTTAGCATTAACTGATATGGCTTTTTTGCGTATTTATTTATTTTCTAGATTGCTTCATGAGGGCAGGGAGTGTGTGTGTTTGTTTATTGACAGATCTCAAGAGCCTAAAACAGCATCTGACCTCATTGTCAATGCTGAATAGAAAACAAATATGAGTTAATTAATGAATAAAACAATAAATGGATTTTTAGGTTATCTAGAAGAATGGATACTTTGTATACCATTCAACTAATTTTTGGTAAATAATGTTTCCCTCACTTTACATTTTGTCAGTACATTTTGAAATATATATCAGTACATTTTGTCAGTATTGATCAGCAGAGCATCTGAAGTTATTCTCCCTCACGCGTTACTTTGACTGTAGCTTTTAAATTAAACTACATATCAAAGACAGATCCATATGCTTTATCAATAATTGGTATGCCTGAATAGAAGGTCAACCGACCTCCACTTGGAGATATGCCAAGAAAGTTTTGGGTAGAGAGATACAATCATCCTTCAAAGAATGAACATCTGTGTCACCAAATTTTAAGTCACAGAGTATGACTGTGGTGATGTTAACTTGGAAAGTTTTCAGACGCATGTAAGCAAATGTCTGTTTGGATATTTAAAAACAACACACAATAATAACATAAGTTTAAAAATAAAACTTCTGTAAATGCACATAGACCATTTAACTTCTATGTTAAAGTGACTGGAAAAGATTTACCACTTATTTGATTTGACAGTGACAACTTGTGGTAAAGGATCACTGACTATAAGTCACCAAAATATGTATGGCCATGTATGTATTTTCTATTGATGTCATGTTAAATTACTACAAATTTAGCACCTTAAAACACTACTTATTGTCCATTGTACTGTACTTTGCATTGTGCTTCTTGTTGGTCACAAAAAGCCAAAATCAAGGTATGAGCAATACTTCATTTATTTCCAGGCTCTAGAGGAGAATCCATTTCCAGAATCATTCAGGTTACTGCCAGAATTTGGTTCCATGCTATTGTAAAACACAGGTCTCTATTTCTTTGCTGAATATCCAGGATTCTTTCTCAGCTTCTACCCACATTCTTTGTGTCTGCCAATAATTTTAAAGTCAGTAGTGATAGATTGAGTCCTTTTTATGCTTTGTATTTCTCCTTCCTTTTCTCTAGTACATCTCTTTTGCCTCTTTTTAGTTCAGCAGGGTAAGATTATCTACTTTACAAGTTCCAGGGATTCTCATCTAGATTATATAGGATAATCCCCTTACCTTAACTTCTATAAATGTAATTCCATCTGCAAAGCCCATTTTGCCATGTAATGTAACATATTCACAGATGAAACATCAGGGGGCGCTAATCATTTGGTCTGAAATCAGGCCTACCACTGGCTATTTCGCAAACATCATTTTAATTTTAGAACAGTTGATCAGTAGCTCTTGTTTTGAAGACAAATTGCAATCAATGTTCTAATTTGATCAGAACACTTCCAGTTTATGGAGAGACTATAGTAACACTGTATCGTCTGCACATGACCAAATGTCTATTTCTATATTCTCAGGGCTACACTGAAGTCTCCATGACTTTCCTTATGACCTTTAGTGAAATTAAAAGGGTGAAGATAATCAAGTTTATATCCTAAGTCATTTCAGGGCAAGGGCTGTGCCTTCCTTGTACATACTACAATGCACACATCATGCATCCTCTTTAGGATTCCCGGAAAGAAGTAGGACCAGAAAATCTTGGAAATATATATCAGTCCACTTGGCAAAGGTAAAAAATCAGCAAGATGATTTCTTCAGGCTTGCCTAAAAATGCAACTAAATTTGCTTATGTGAACCTTGTCTCATAAAGTAGGTCTGTTTGAGTAAGGAAACATCTTTACTGCACGTCTATATTCATTGACCTAAGAAAAATGTAATAGGATACTTCTCTAAAACTTTGGTTAGGAGCCCAGAGATTAAACTTAAATCGCTGGAATCAGAGAGACTCAGAACACATAATGACATTCACCTGACTCATAATTCTATCAATTTCTCTTTTCTTTGAAAAGTTTACTTGGCTCTTATGGTACATTTCATTTACTTTCATACAGTTGAGCATATTTAAGGTTCTACTTTATCCACTTCAGCTTCAAAAAAAGGAGAGGAAACCCAAGATCTAGGTATGTATGTTGTCAATGATCTTAAATGATTAACTGTCCTAATTTCCTAATGTCCTTCCTTCTTTCCTTCCTTTCTCCTACCTTCCTGTTTGCCTGACTTCCTGCCTTCTTTCCTCTTCTTTTATCAAATATTGATTAAGCACCTATTATACAAGAATTCTGTGCATTATTCATATATATGCATGAATAATCTTTGTCATCAACTGTTTACAATTTAGAGGCAATGTCAGGTGTATCTCTGGAGCAAATCAGCAAAACAATGGACTGTATTAGAGGATGTCAAGAAGAGTAATAAATGTTTAAAGAGTATTTCAAATATAAATGAAGGCAGTGGAATGTGCAGTTCAACAAAAGAACATCACAAGAGAGCCAGTGTGTCCAGAAAAATTCCCAAGGTATCAGGACCACTGATAACTGAGAAGTCTAGCAGTGGTTGAGTCTGAACATGTTGGCATGCATCCAATTATTAAGAATAAATGAGACTAAGAAAAAATATTAGGTGATTGGGATTTATATTAAGGATACATGAAGGAATGAAAAACAAATACAAAGAGAAATCAAAAAGCACAAGAAACCAGATGAATATCAGGACTCAAGTAGTTGAACAACAGTCAAGATATGAGAGCTGACTTTATAGCCCACTACTCTCTTAGGGTTCAATTTACCTTTGCCTGTGCAGTTTTTCTCCTAGAAAGCAACTGCTAACTATATTCTCTCTCCTGCTCATAGCTTCTCTTCAGTCATGATATGTGCCTTTATCTTTGATAGCTTTACTAAATGCCTTCTACATAGATCTTTGGATTTCAATGCATCTTTCTCTCTATGTCTCACATGTTAAAACATATCAAGAAAAACATGTACCTAGATTGATTAGGACTGTATCCCCAACATTAAATGCTCCTGAAGAGCAGAGATCTCAGGCCATCTGCTACTGAAATGATGAGCCTGTTGGTAGAAAACAGTGTTCCTCAGATATCCACAGCACAAACATGAGAGACTGTGGCTAGGGGACTACCAGCTGCAATGTTTTTTGGAAATGCTGGTCATTGAAGGATTCAGAGCATTGTTGAATACGGATTTGACATTTATTCTGTGGGTAATAGCAATTCATAAAGGGACCATAAGAAAAAGATGAATTGATTATGATTGTACTTTAGAAAGATCATATAATAGGGAAGATAGTTTGGGACTGTAAGGGAGTAGAGGCAGTGATAGCAGGGGAACAATCTGCGAGACCACTGCATAATCAAGGAAAATGTGAAGTACAGGGGCATGACTGAAGGGGCAGCATTGAGAGGTGGGGCAGGAGAGAGAAGACAGTAGGTGTGCAGCATTTAGAAGGGTTAGTGCTCTGGTAAATCACAAAGGACTATGTTTGAAACTGGCACTGACACTTATTATCCTTGGGACCACAAACAATCATCCAACTTCACTCAGTCTCAGTGTCTTCATGAATAAACTGGGGATAATGCTAATGTACACTTGTTAGACGGTAGTAAGAGCTCCCTGTGGTTACATAAGAACATTCATGTAAAGTAATTAACAAAGGACCTGGTATGCAGTAAGCATTTCATAATGTCAACTCACAGCAGTTTAAAACATTACTCCCAGACTTCTGGCTTGTATGACTAGCTGGATAAGGACAGCAGTTATCCGGGGAAGAAGACATGCCTTTATAAATCCTAAATCCCTGGCTAGGAAGTCTGCATCAGATCATCTCATGATATCATAATTTCTTCATGTTCCTGGGGGAGATTAGAAATCTACCGCAAAATAGATATAAATATGTAATGCTTCAGAGTTTCATAGGATTCTTTTTTTGGTAGAAGGAACTAGTTAAAGACGTGACTGGGTCTCCAAGATTATATTTGGAATGGTCATATAACTTAAAGGGTTACCAAATAGGTTTTCAATATTCCATACTGTAAAGCATAATTCAAGAGAACGTCAGTGCAACTACAACAACACCTGAGAAGAGAAAGCAAGTAATGACTAACTCAGCAATGAGGAGACATCCACAGAAATTACACAAAAAGTTAGATGCTTAGGAACCTTCCTCATTATCTTATCCCTAATTTGGCAATCTTCACTTTAAATTCTGTCGTTAACAGTTCTAAAGAGGTTATGGAAGCAGAAATCTTGGAATGGCAGAGGGGACAGCTATGAGGAAGAGAGACTTGACGCTGACTACTTTTGGCTGACACATTTTCTTTTCTTTCATGTACTAGGATCACAAATATTCTTGCTTCTCTTTTTTCCTCCATGAACTTCTTTAAACCTAAATCTATGTTTTTTAATTTACTACCAATTTATGTCCAAGCCTCTATTTATGTCATTAGGTGAGGTATAGCAGTGTCTCTCAAGAAAACAAACAATCTAATCAATAAATAGACAAAGACTTGAACAGACACTTCTCCAAGGAGGACATACAAATGACCCATATACGTATGAACATAATGCTCAACAGTACTAGCATTAAGAGAGAGGCAAATCAAAACCATAATGAAATATCACCTCACACCTGTCAGAATGTCTGTCATTAATACACCAATAAACAATGAGTGTTGGAGAGGATGCAGAGAATAAGGAACCTTAGTGCACTATTGCTGGGAATGCAGACTGGTGCAGCCATTGTGGAAAACAGTATAGAATTTCCTTGGAAAAATTAAAAATGAAACTTCCTTTTGACCCAGCAATCCCACTGCTGGGATTATACCCTAAGAATCCCAAAACACTAATTCAAAAGAACTTATGCATCCCTGGGTTCATAGTGGTGTTATTTACAATAGCCAGGTGTTGAAAACAGCCTAGGTGCCCACCAGCAGATGAGTGGATTAAACAACTGTGGTACATTTACACAATGGAATATTATGCAACAGAAAGAAGGAAAGAATTCCTACCATTTGTAATAGCATAGATGGAACTGGAGACTACTACGCTAAGTGAAATAAGCCAGTCTGTGAAAGACAAATGCCATGTGATCTAACTTATAAGAGGAATATAATGAACAAAATAAATTAATGAGAAAAATAGAACCAGAGACATGGAACATAGAACAGATGGACAGCTGACAGAGGGGAGAGGGGAGTGACAGAAAGAAGGGGAAAGGACTAGTCAAAGAACATGTATGAATGACCCATGGACATGAACAAAGGTGTGAGAATTGACTGTGGGAATAGGGGGTGGCCTGGGTGAAGAAGGGCAATTGGGACAATGAAATAGAATAAACAATAATAATTTTAAAAATAACCAGTAAAAAATAATTTGTTCTCTCCATTAGGTAGGAGGTCCAATAGGAATTGATTTTCAAATGTGAATATGGATTAATGATGAAACATTGAACACCAAATAATATAATTTTGAGGGGCCCTTTGTCTTCTAGGGCACCAGAAGCGTTCTGTTTGAAGGTGTCAGTTACGTTCTTCCACAGGTCTGGATTCTTTCAAAGTAAGAAAAATGATAGTTTTCAACTTCATGGCATTATACTCCTTAGGATTTTAATTTTATTTCATTTTCTTTCAAAAATGTTCATTGCCAAGTGAAACTGATGTAGATATCTTTTCTTAGAGACTCCTTCATGGTGCTCCTTGAGAAGACAAAAGAATTGCAGTAAAAGATTTTTTGGCTGAACAGTGTGAGTTTGTCACATTCACAAAGATTTGCCTCTAAGGAAGTACAAAGGCAGGAGTGAGGAAGAAAATGATGAGGAACTGAAAGAAATTATCCTCTCCGGGGGATGACTTCTCCATTCTGGATTTTTCACGTCTTTTTGTCATGTATCCTCATTATATCTATGTCGAAGTTGTGCTACATGAGAAATTAACCACAATGGGTTAAAACTGTGAGAGTCACAGCCGTCAGGCTGAGTTCAAGTCGGACTATAAAAAATAACCAGGCATTACACTGGACAAAATAAATAAATTATTTTTGAAGGGGCTGTGCATATATGCATAGATTATTCCCCTAAGTCTAATTACTGCTTTTAGATTTTCTCTAAATTCAAAATATTATTACTCTTTATAGTAGAAAATATTATTATTTTTAAAAATTTACTTGATCATAACTTAGGTAGCATTTTCTACATTGTTCTAGGCACCATAGTAGACACTGAAAATGCAGAAGTAAAAAATATGTAGTCCCTGCTTTAAAGGATCTCACAGACTAATTATGATCAATACAATCTTATCTTCTCCATATACTTATTTTGTGTTTTGAATCTAAATAATAACATAAAATTATCTTGAGATCAAATAATTAAAAGCTAAAAGTCATTGTTTTGATAAATTGGTAAATTGAAAACCTGTAAAATTATCTCTAGAAATTTTATTTCTGAAAGAAACATAAAAGTTTTCCAATTGTGGGACTATTTCTCTTGTTACTATAATTTGGAACAGATTTTTTAGTAATGCATCATATTGTATTGATTTATTCCATGAAGGTACAGAATATAATTGTGAAGGAAAATAACATGGACAAAATGAAGTAATGAAATTGTCTCTGTGTAATTAAAATTAACAGCTTACGGTTAAAACCAAGTCTGGGCTGACATTCTGACTTGACTCATACTTAGGCTGTTTTTTTCCTCCTCCTTCCTCCCTCCTGTTTCCTTCTTGGAAGAGGTCAATTAAGATGGCAGTGCCAACCCAAGTTTTTGTAGGTTTAAAGATTCTTAGAGGATTGAAGCATTTTTATTTTCCTTATTATGGCATCCTGGAATCTGCGATGATTTAAATATTAATATTAGACTTTTATGAATGTATTAACCCCATTGACACTGAATCTCATTTTAGGCTGTGTCTTCAAATTAAAGTGAAATAGAATTCTAAGCCAGATGTTTGTATTAAACCTCTACCACAATTATGTATATGTTTCAGACAAAAAATATTGTTTGGTCTGCATTGTGAGCTAACAAACTCATTTCTCTCCAACCGTTGTCTCTGTTTCAGCACCACCATGAGCCAGAATGTATAGCCAATCAGAATTTTTTTCTCTGTACTGTGAATAGTGTTCTTAACTGCATCTATTTAATAACTGTTCATAAGCAAATCAATTCTTTTTCTTTCCTCATAGTAGCAGATCTCTATTAGAAGAACTCATACTGAATTCAAGTTTTCTTATAAAGAGAGAAGGGCACTTAAGGCATATATTCATAAGCCATGCATTTCAGTCAGCTTGGCATGCATTTAACCAACTACTGCAAGTATAGTTATTTCTATGACTATCTTTTCCCTTTTTCTTCTTTTAAATCACAAGTTGATTTTGATCCTATACGAATATTTTAAACAGCAATGTATTTCTGCTGAGACAAAGAAAGGGAGAGTGAACATTTTAGTGAATATTTCAATAGGAACATAACCTGTAAAAACTAGAGGAAAATAAAATTCAAGATATGTGAAGCATTTGCTGAGGCCCATTTAAGGGATTAAAACTGTGTCAAAATTATACAAACACAGAACAATAGGGTGCTTCAACAATCAATAAGAGAGGTCCAGTGGTAAAAAAAATGAACATGAGAAAAGTATTAGAAAAATTGAGACCATGAAGAAAGGAACTGGCATTACTTAGAGGAAAAAAAGGTTTGAGGAAAACCATAGAAATTTAACCATATGAAGAGTTATTTTATAGATGGTATGGTCCAGATGTTTCCCTGCCCCCTTAGCTAATACAAAATTATATGACAACAAAAATTTTTGGTTAATTATTGTGACTATGAAGGCTGAGGAACCCTGACATTGTTTATCAAGAGATGTGCATAGGATGGTTTATTTATGTGGGGCCAGGTATCCATGGGGCTTTATTATTATTAATCTTTAAACAAGAAGCTGAGGTATTTATTTATTTATTTAAAAATAAGAATCTTTTTTTTTTAGTTTATACTGTCCTTTAATTATTTCTCAAATTCTTTTCTGTACTGTTATTCAGTTACAGTTGTTCCTATTTTACCCTCATTACTCTCCCTCACCCTACCCACCCCCAACTTCCACATTCAAACCTCCCCGCTGGGGTCTTTGGGGTCTTTGTCCATGGGTTTTTTATATATGTTCC
Organism: Phyllostomus hastatus; assembly: GCF_019186645.2. Classification (NCBI taxonomy): domain Eukaryota; kingdom Metazoa; phylum Chordata; class Mammalia; order Chiroptera; family Phyllostomidae; genus Phyllostomus; species Phyllostomus hastatus. The sequence continues at coordinate 41,616,918 of NW_025333498.1, forward strand.
TTGACTTGGCCCTTCCCCTTCTTTCCCCCACTATCCTCTTCCCCTTTCCCTTCCAGTTACTGTCAGTTTGTTCTTTTTTGTTCATTTCCATGTCTCTGGTTCTATTTTGTTCTGTTGTTTGCTTTCTTGATTAGGTTCCACTTACAGGTGGGATCATATGGTATTTGTCTTTCACAGACTGGCTCATTTCACTTAACATAATGCTCTCATTCCATCTATGCTGTAGCAAAGGGTAGGAGTTCCTTCTTCCTTTCTGCTGGTTAGTAATCCATTGTGTGAATATACCATAGTTTTTTCATTCACTCATTTACTGATGGGTACTTAGGGTGTTTCCAGCACTTGGCTGTTGTAAATTGTGCTGTTATGAACATTGGGATGTATAGGTTCTTTTGAATTGGTGTTTCAGGCTTCTTAGGGTATATACTCTGAGCAGTAGAATTACTAGATCAAAAGGAAGTTCCATCTTTAGTTTTTTGAGGAAATCCCATACTGTTTTCCACAGTGGATGCACTAGGCTGTATTCTCACCAATGGTGTACTAGGGTTCCCTTTTCTCCACAACCTCTCCAACACTTGTTGTTTGTTGATTTGTTTATGATGGCCCTTCTGACCAGTGTGAAGTTGTATCTCATTGAGGTTTTAATTTTCATCTCTCTGATGGCTACTGATGCAGAGTAACCTTTCATATGTCTATGAGTCTTCTGTATCTCTTTGTTGGAGAAATGTCTGTTCAGGTCCCTTGCCCATTTTTAATTGGATTATTTGTGTTCCTGGTGTGGAATCATTTGAGTTCTTATATATTTTGGAGATCTAACCCTTATCCAAGGTATCATTAGTAAAAATATTTTCTTATACAGTTTGTTTCCTTTACATTTTGCTGATGTCTTCTTTAGCCATGCAGAAGCTTTTCAAGAAGCTCAGGCATTGCCCTGGCTGATGTGGCTCAGTGGATTTAACACTGGCCTACAAACCAAAGGGTTACAGTTTCGATTCCTTGGATGACACCAAACATCAAAGATATGTGTATATGAGATTTGTTCAGAAGGTATCCAGCCATGTAATATTAAAAATAGACATATACTGAAGAAGATACAAGAAACATTGTACATAACATAATGGCACCTCAGTTCCCTTCTAAGTAGGCACCTTGGGGCCTCACATACTTCCCCCAGTTGCCATCAGTTGCCCCATCGTATTATCCTGAATCACTTAAACAGTTTGAAATCTCTTTCCTTTCAAAGGTGATTTTAGTTTTGGGAAAAACTAGAAGTCACAGGGTGCCAAATCTAGCCTGTAGAGGGACTCAGTCACCTGGTGATTTGCTGTTTCACCAAAAAACTCTACATGAGACATGATGCATGAGCGGGCACATTGTTGTGATGAAGCTGCCAAACACCAGCTGTGTTTGCCCATAGCTGCGGCCTTCTGAATCATCCAAATAGTTTCTGCAGAAGAATGTTCAAGTGACTAGGACACCAGCCTGCGGTGTCCGCAGTGTTATGGGTGAAACAAGATAAATTCACAAGGACTACCAGATCCTGTGGAGGAAAAGGGACAGCACAGCTACTCTCTCAAGGGGAGAGTGCACCGACCCTTGCCTTAACAAGCTTTTATTGGCTTTCTAACAGCATACATCAAAGAAGGTTTTCATTCATTATACTTAGGTTTGCTTTAGGTGATTACTTTTTACAGATAGCAACAGAAGGGGGTGTTTCTGATTACTTCTTACAGATTAACAAGAAAAAAATGTTGCAAATGCAAGGGGATGATAAGAGTAACAGTTCACTTCAATTCTTGGTAGGTTAAGCACAGACTTCAGGAAGTTACTTTAAAGATAAGCAGCAAGCATTTGCTGCCTGAACTCAGGCATGGTCCTGTGTGCTGACTGCTCCCTACTGGTTTTCCACATGGGTGCTGAGCTACATTTCCACGCCCTTTGAAATGGTTCCCTACATTCAAGCTTATGGAAAAATTTGAAGCAAAATTGTTGCTCTATTCACTCAGTTGTTTTGAATGAGACAGCCACACAGTACACATGCTCACTCAACAGCATCTATGGCCCCACTGATTAGTACAGTGAAGTTGTCATTGTTCATGTATGCACATTCTAGTCCACTCTTCTTGGCTGTCAGTTTACATCGATGTCATGCAAACCATTCTTGCTATATTAACAATAGCTGGACTCTTTCTGGAAAGAGCTTTGTCTATGTAAAACAACTTAAAAAAATAAAGAAAACTGTTATCTGTTTATTGAGATTATTGAATTAGTTACTCTATATCTTAAAATGGCCATTTTTCTAACGTATGTTTTCTACCTCCTGCAGTGGTTTCCATTGCATGTTTCCATAGACGTAGACATCTAGGAATGGATTCTGTTTTGATATGTGTAGGTAGAGTCCCTTTCTAAGGAAAAGCAAGAAATAAAACTACATTTAGGATAATAAGACTTTCTCATGAATTCACAGTCACTGAAATGTATCAAATAAATTCATCACTAGCTAACAATGAAAGATAGTTTGAGGCACTCATCACTTTTTTTTTGCATGGAATGGCTTCTTTGATATTAAAAAAGAAAGTTAAAATGAAAGAGGATAGCCATTCAGAAGAAAAAAATTGGATAAGGAAGATGATTTGAAGTTATTTTTCAGGAGGATGAGTTTTATTTCTTAATATTTATAGAGAAATATAACATTTAAAATAACAAAATAACATATAATCAGAAGCAAATGTTATATTTTCTAATTATCTATATCACAAGAAACATTGACTTGATGGCATAAATTCACTACATTCCATAAAAAAACACAAACTCTAGACAAATTATGTAAAAAAGCAAACAACAACTACCTAAGGATAGAAATAAGAAAACAAAAATATGGAACTTTTGAATAGGAGACAAAATGTTTAGAAGACATCAAACTGGGGATGGGCTTTCCTCTATTTTTATTTATACCCATGACCAAATCTCCCCCCCAAAATCATGGTGTTTTGGGGGCAAAAGAAGGAGAAAAATGGACCCCTGTGAATGGCAAGGTACAGACAAATCTCTGAAGTCTGAGATCCAGAGAAAGGTCAGTGTTGATTCTGGTATGAGCATACGCTTAACCCAGGAACTATGCATGAGTAGAACATCCTAAACCAGTATCATAAAGGCCTTGAAAACTGAACTAAGATTTGAGCCACCCACATGGGACTTAGAATGACCTTGAACTAAGAATTAATAAACAGGTCCAAATTAACATAGTGAAGTCTTAGAGAATGAAATTTGAGATTTTCATTGAGATATATTAGAAGAGAAGGGACAAAGTTTACAGCCTGAACATAATCAGATTTCTTAATGGTTAAAATTAAAAAGAAAAAAACTGCTATACTCTCTAGAGGATTATAACAAGACTTAAAGTTTGCAAAACACAATATTTGCAATATCCAAAACATAATTCACCATTACTTCATATGCAAAAAAAAAAAAGTATCAAAATCGCAATAGGAAAAAGTATCCAAAGATGACTCAAAAGCTACAGTTATAAGACAGAATTTTTATAAGAGCTTTTATAAGTATACTTTAGAAGGTAAAGAAAAAGCAAGCAAAATGAGTATAAAGATAAGCATGTTTAGCACACAAATAAAAACTATAAAAGTAAATAAAATGAAAATTTTGGAACTTAATACTAAAATATTAAAAATAAGAAACTCACTGACATACTTGATATAGGCTTAAGATGGCAGGAAAATGAAGAAACTACAGATATGTTGGTAAAAATGATTGTATTGGAAAAGCATAGAGAAAAAAGGAAACATAGTCTCAAAGACCCATGAGACTAAATCAGAAGTCTAACAAATATATTTGTGGAGTTTCAGAAGAAACTCGGAGAAAAGTTGAGGCAGAAAATATATTTGAAGAAACAATGGATGAAAATGTCCTAAAATTTTTGAAAGGAATACATTCACAAATTAAAAATACTCAAGGAATTTTCAACATAATAAATTCAAAGAAAGCCTCTATGCATGTAATCATGCTGCTGAAAATTACAGACAATAAAGAAGTTTTGAAAACAGCTAGAGGAAAATGATATATTACATATGTAGGGGAACAATAACTCAAACAATCCTGAATTAGCCATTAGAAACAATAAAGCTAAGACAACAGCACAAAAATATTCAAATTGTAAATAAAATTAGTCATTCCATAATTTATTTCCATTAAAACTACACTTCAGGAATTTAAGCAAAATTAAGACATTTTGAGAAGATGGGAAACTAAGAATATGTGTTAATGAGATATAGCCAAAAAGTCAATATTTAAAATAAACTGAAATATTAAAAATATCCAAATAGTCCAAAATAAAGAAAAAAGCTAAAAACAGAAAAAAAGATGGAAAAAATAAAGCAAATAAAGCAGTAAAAATATTTTAAACATTCTATTAATTACATTAAATATTAAATGTGGTGGTTTGAATACTCAATTATAAAGCTAAGATAAACAAATTTTAGAAGAAAAATAGAGCTCTACTATGTGCTGTTTATAAGAGTTATTTTAAATATAAAGCCAATGATAGATTGAAATTAAGTGAATAGAAAAAAGTATATCATGAAGATGAAAAATAAGCATAAGAAGACCTCATAATTTAATATCAGATAGCACAGACTTCAGACAAATAGTACTAAAAGAGATAAATAAGATTTCATAAACAAGAATACATAAAAGTTATCAATGATTTTATACCTAAAAATAAGGCCTCAAAATAAATCAAGCAAAAACAGAGAACTAACCAGAGAAACAGTCTAATGAACAATCATGGAAATGAATTTTAGCATCCATGTAACAAGAAATGACATATTTTTTAAATTTGTTTGCTGACAGCTTTTAAACCTACATCTACCTCTTTCCTTTGTGCATCACATTTTGTCAAGATGATGCAAAAAGCTTGGAAACTCCCTACTGTGGTACCAGCAAAAGACTCAACTCGTATACGCCCCTCACCATGGCCTCACACCCCAACCACAATAAAACCCAGACCACTCTCTTTCCTTGCTCTCATACTTTTTGAATCTGCTTGAGGAAAAAAATATAATATGTATTGTATTCAGTACTACTCATGGTTTCAGACATCACTGGGGGTCTTTGAATGTATATTTTGTGGATAAAGGGTAACTACCATAAATATTTTATGTCAGAGTCTGCAATTAAAGCTGCTGTCAAACTAAACAGAATAAATAGGTCTAAGCTGTGTGTGACTGCTACATTCTTATCCAGCCTGTGTGGCGTGTACCAGAACTATTTTGTTCTCGCTGTCTTGCTCACTCTACATATCAGACATCATGCATAGAGATAGTTGGCCATGTTCTCTTTTTAATACCGTCAAAGAATAGCCACTCTGCGATGAGTATGTAAACAATGCAGTACCTAAAACCCCTGTGGCAATGACAGATCTAGCAAAATACAGGAATAGAGCCTGAGATGACATCAAGAGTCTGACAACTGACATTTACAACAATGTCAGTGATTCACAGCTTCCAGATCTACACCATCATGAGAGCCTCCAGTGATGCTGCCGCCTGCGTGATTCACTGCTGTCTTTCCCAGAATGCATGGAGAAATGGAGTTCATGTTGCTGGAAAATTGGGGGCCTTTAAACACAGCCAGTATTAAAAGTTGTGTCAGTGGTGGCTGACAATTTTTGATAAGATATTGAGTAATGATAAGCCATTTGGAATTTTTTCCATTTTGTATTTCAAATTAAAATGCAATAAAAGGCATATTTTTTGTTTTGTTTTAGTAAATAGGGTACAGAAAGTAGTAAAAATTAATATGATCAGATCTGGGAAGTCTGACATTATAGCAATATAATACTCATAGGAAACTATTGCTTAGTGTTGATAACAAATCTTGGGTTTCACTTTTCCCCCAATACTCACTGATAACCAGTGGCAACCCTGGTGTACTTTTAAGACCTAATCTTTGACTTTGTCTCTGAGATTTTTTGTTTCCTTATTTGTTTGTTTGTTTGTTTGTTTGTTTTTTGGTGGGGGAGGCAATATGCAGTGATCTCAACAGGCCTAATTTTATCATCATGTTAAAATTATTAGATTTTGTACATGTGGATGTATTCCATTTATAAAATTAAAATTCCTGAGTGATAATGTTATGAAATGTATTATTCATATGCTTTATGTTTATCTCAAACTAACCTAAATATTTTAAAAATTAAAGTAAAAGTATTAACAACATAAGATTCACCATGTTTTCATGATACCAATAGAATAGGTAAATATATTTTGTTAATACAAAAGTAACAATAGACACCATTTAGGCAATAACTACTTTATGTCATGCAGTTTGCATGTATATTCTCTATTTTTTACAATGACCTTTCAGGGTAGGTACTATTACTTTATTTTACAAATGAGAAAATTACAGCTGAGAAAAACTAAGTATTTACTTGAATCCACATAGCTAGATGGCAGTACAATCAGGATTCATACCTAATGAGTTTTATCTCATTCCAAATATCGTGTGATTTATGTTCAGTCCTGTGTTTTTCTCTGTAACATATACAATATGTGTCACATTATATATGTATCTATTAAAAATTACATGTTTACACATGTAAAATATCTCCTACCCCAGCATTACAACATGTATAAATTAAAAATTAAATGCAGAAAAGGTACTTATTAAAATAAAAACCTGTAACTGCTTATGTAACCTATGTGCCTTTGCAACATCCAGAGGTCACAGTGACTTATAACTTTATTCAGCATACTTTTTTTTTCGAAATAAATAAGAATCATAGGGTTCAAATAAGAGTTATATTTATGCTATAATAAAATATTTCATGAATGGCAAACAGTCAGTAAGGTGAAATTGGATATTTCACTTATGCCACTTTCTTAGTCCACTGAACATATCTTTTATGATTCCAGCATATAAGTAATGGTATAGAACACCACCAAATCATCTGTACTTTGTGCAAAATTTGATCAACAAGTTAAAATAACTAAGTAGTATTTTGATATTTTAAAAAGATTTTATTTATTTAATTTTAAACAGAGGAGAAGGGAGGGAGAAAGAGAAAGAGAAAAATATCAATGTGTGGTTGCTTCTCACACGCCTCACACTGGGGACCTGTCCCTCAACCCAGGAATGTGCCCTGACTGGGAATAGAACCAACAGCCCTTTGGTTTTCAGGTCAGTGCTCAGTCCACTGAGCCACATCAGCCAGGGCTGATTTGTCTCTATACAGTCTACACTGTTCCTTGTTTGATGAAGTAGTGATAAAATATTTCTACTTCTGTATACCCATTTTTTTCTCTGAAGAGAATGTACACAGTATTAAGATTATCAAGTCAAGCCCTGGCTGGCGTAGCTCAGTGGATTGAGCGCGGGCTGTGAACCCAAGTGTCACAGGTTCGATTCCCAGTCAGGGCACATGCCTGGGTTGCAGGCCATGAACCCCAGCAACCACACATTGATGTTTCTCTCTCTCTCCCTCCCTTCCCTCTCTAAAAATAAATATATTAAAAAAAATCTTTAAAAAAAGATTATCAAGTCAAGTGGATTCTTATTTCTTACACCTTATTAATGGCTTTAAATCATACGATATATATTTTGCTTTAAATTTCAACCATGAAGTTCTTCTTTCTTACAGACTTTTCTTCAATATTTATATTTTTCCCAGTGGGACAACAATAATAACTTTTAACTTTTGCTTTTAACATTTATCTTATCCTAGTGAATCTCCAGCTTCTCAACTATTTTGTTCTACACGCTATCTACTGACCTGAAATATTTTCTCACTAATTTTTCTGTCTTTTTGTTTCAGTCTGTACTACTGTTCTATAGACCTGCTACACATATAGCATGATGGGAATCCTCTGCTTGCAAGATGACACATCTTTCTGTCTGATATTTTTCCAATTTTTTTATCTCAATATTTTAATTACAGTTTGCTTTTAACTTATTTTTTATTAGTTTCAGGTATGCAATGTAGTGGCTAGACAATCATATACTTTACAATGTTCACTTTCATATTTCAAGTACACACCCAGCACCATACATAGTTATTACAGTATTGATGAAGTACCACTTCAACAAATTTTTAAAGTTACATGAAAGAAAATTCTTTAATGTCTAAAAATGTCCTGATTATTATCTTACAAAATATGATAGTTTTGCTGGGTATCAAATACTATGTTCAAATTCATTTTCCTTTAAAATTTTGTAGACTCTGCTTCACAATCCCTTAGAATCCAAAGTTGTGATTGACAAATCAGTGCTGTTTCTGATTTTATCCTTAAAATTTTCTGTCTTCAATAAAAGAAAAAATATATATATGATCTGTGGATCTTATCTTTCACATTATGGTAGGCATATGGTGAACATTTCGAAACTGGAGACATGCCCTTTAGCTCTTGAAAAGAGCTACTTTTTTCAATGATTATTTCCTTTATGGTGCTCTTTTGCACATGAATATGATACTTTCTTAAAACAGTTATGAAAGTTATTTTTAAAATTCTCTTCTGTTTTCACTATAACCTTTATTTTTCAAAGTTATTTTTTCTGTTTGTTTTTGTGTTCTTTCACATTTTGCTGAATTTTTCTATATATAGGGGAATTCATGGCAAAGCATTTATATTTAATATTTAAGACTTTGTATTTCACGTGAATTTTCTGCTATTTTTGTGAATAGATAAATTCAATAATAGTCATCTTCCATGTGTAGAACACATGCTTGCAATGGAGTATCAGATTCAGGCTTTGCTTGGAGTTGAGTGAGCAAGGTACTGGAACCCCTATCTTGCAGTGTGAAGAAGGCTTGGTCCTGGGAGAAACATTACCAATATTAAAAGTTTTGAAGCTATCCAGATGATAAATTTATTTACAAATTTACTCATTTATAAATTACTTTGCAGGGTCAAACCAAGATGCTTCCATCTATGCATAGAGTTAGGAGGGCAGGAGGATACTAACTTTTCCATCTTTAAATCTTAATGTTCTGCTTTTTGGCTTGGCTTTTCAGTCCTGTTCATCACGTTTACAAACTCTGTGCTTAAAGCCCCTCTGGGGTTCTGACAAAAATATAAACTTGTCAGAGTATGTTCTGGGTTGTGGCTACACATTTTAACTGAAAAGTAAACTGAGAACCTCATTTACTTATCTACTTATGAATACCTCTCACCAGTTCTCTTTGCAGTTATGGAGTTATTTCATTTATAAAAGTACTTATTGAGTTGAGAGACAGAAGGACAGAGAAAGAGATTTGTAGTTTCATTTATTTATGTAGTCATTGGTTGTTTCTTATGTGTGCCCTGATGGGGGACTGAACCTGCAACCTTGGCATATGAGAACGATGCTCTAACCAACTGAGCCACCTGGCTAGGGCCAGTTATTCCATTCTTGTACTTAGTACTTGCATTTTATTAGGAGTGATTTGAAGGATAAGAAGCAAACATATTTTTTAGTTACTTTGAGTTGAGAGATGTTCTTATGTTTAAATGCCAAGGGAAAAATTTAAAGCACTTTGAAATTGTAGTGGCTACCCCTGGAATTACCTATTATACAAATGAGAAAATTAATATTCCTAGTTTTTGTTCTAGCTCTTCCCCTCCCTCCTTTGTATCAACTACTGTCATGTAAATCAAAAGTATTTAAAAAAAAACCTTAATAAGGAATTTTTAAAAACAAACCTTGTAACTTAAAAGTATGACCATGAGAATCATAAATCATTTGTTAATTTCTTAAGAATGTAATCTTTATTAACCTAATTACAGTTTAAACTTGATATTGTATGAAGTTAATCAGTAGTATAATTTCTGCATTGTTATTGATTATGTAATATTGCTAACACTCAAACATAATGACTTCTTTTCTGAAACCTTTCTCCTCAGTGGCTTTGGCAACCCTATCTTCACCTTATTACTGTTACAGGATTTTTAAAATTGCTATCTCTCAGTCTCATGTCTCTTCCTCAATATTCACTTTAAAGTACTAATACCTCAAATTCTATATTCACAACCCCTGTGTGTGTGTGTTTCTTTACCCCTGGTTTGGCATCTAAGAGTCAAATCTGTATTTTGCTTGAAGGCTGTCATCTCTTGAGCTGCTGATTTGCACATTCTATTGACTGTTGAATGTTTTCACATGATGTGCTATGAACAACGGAACAGAATTAATTGTCTCTTCCATTCCTACTTCTACACTGACAACACTTCTCCCTTGAGTACCTTCTGTTTCAGTTATTACACCTTTTACAAAGTCTTCCAGACCAGAAACATATTCCACCTATTCAGTTCTCATTTAAATTGCCCAGTTTTCCATAATGTTTCTTTGATCTGTCTCCTCTTGTCAATTTCCTTTATGGGTATCCAAATGTAGACATTATTACCTCCAGTATTTTTTTAAGGTTTTGTGGCTATCTCTTCCAATGCATTCTTCACACTACCAATCAGTTATCTTCTAAGATCAGAGCATATTCATTTTTGCTTCAAAACATCCAAATGTCCCTCATGTCCTCAGAATGAAGTCTAACATTCTTCTGTTGGCATGTAAGAATTCTCATGATCCCACATGCTTCATCTCTACTTCTACATCTCTCATGCAGTCACTTCTCTAGTCATCGGCTTTTCTATTTAAAGTAACTTTTTTCACACTATATGCCTTTTCATAAGCCCAGCTCAAATTTCCTTTCACTCCATAAAGTCTTCCTTGATTTGCCTTGATTGAAATTTATCTCATCCTTCCCAATTTCATATTTAACTTTGTATCTCTAATTCACTAAATCTCAAGTAAGAGTAAATTTTCTTTACACAGGATAAAAAAAATGTTAATCTTTGGAGATATTTTTGATTGCCATAATTTAGGTGAAAGCAAAAATAAGAACACTTTTGTTAACTAATTGGTAGAGGCCAGAGATGCTGCTAAACATCCTATCAAGCACAGGTCAGCTCCCCACAATAAAACGTCAATAGAACTTAGGTTGAGAAACATTTTTTTAATATAACATATTATATTCCTCTTCAACAATAATTATTTGTGACATACTTAAGCATTTCAGTAAAATATAAGCACATTTAGGACAAAGACTGAGTCATACTTTCTTCAGCTTTCCTCTTTGCTTATTACAATAATTTGAAAATTTACACTCATCAAAAGTTTTTGAACTGAAATGTGGACCTCTAAAATCTGCTTGGTGTTCCTATAATTTTTTTGGTCTCAACTTTCTCCTGCCTCTATGACCATCATAGAGTTCCCTAATTAGGTGTGTCTCTTTTGTTTTCTCATGAGCATTTGCTTACTTTTATATAGAACTTACAATACTGTATTTTAATTTTTTCACTTACTCATTTTTTCCATATCCTGTAAGCTCCTTATGAATGGGAACATTAAGCTTTCATCAGCATAACTACAGTACCCAGGATTGTGTCTGGAAAAGGAACTTAATAAGTGATTCAAAATAACTGAATAGTGCATTACACAAAATCCTTTTAAGAAAAGATATAAAACAATTTTAATTGTACACAGATTTTCTCTGAAGAAAATTAGAAATGTAAACATCAACTTAAGCTGCTGCTTATATTTAATAGCATCAGAGAAAGTGTACATGCCATCAGGTAGAAATAGGTATTCCCAAACTAGTCATTAGAGATTATAGTTACTAGTTAGCAATCTGACAAGAAATGTCTCACTTCATTGTTTCTCAAACTATATATGGCAGACCACCTGTGTCAGAATCATCAGAGGATGTTACATACAAAATAACAACAAAAACTCTCTGGGGTTAAGGGCAAGAAATCAGTAATCTTAACAATCTCCTTGAGTGATTCTTAGGCATACTAGCACTTGAGAATCACTTACTTTTTTGTGTTTTTCTACTTGACATTAAAAAAGAATTTCTTTTTTCTTCTTGTTTATATTGTTTTCATAATAATGTCAATAATAAATATATTTAGTGAACGTTTTCTGTACAACTATTTGCATTAAGTACATTATGTGTTTTATATCATTTTATCTTCACAACCAACCTATGAGATAGATTTGATTATTATATCTGTTTTGAAGATGTGGGAATACAGATGAAGAGAGGTTATTTGCCTCCTGTCACATTTAACATAAGTTCCAGATCTAGCTTTAAAACTCCTGTTCTTAAACATGATGATTTTCTTCCTGTGCATCTTTTGAAGATCATTTTATTTCTTAGTTGATCATGAAATGTTTCCCAGTCTGAGATTTCCATTTAGCTACAGACAGCTTGAATATATTCAGAGTAGCTTCATTATTTGTGAATAAAAAGATTAGTGGATTTTTCAAAAGACATATTCCATCTAGAGGGCTGGGTTAAGCTCTTATGTTTCAATATCCTTAATTGATGAAGATTTTTAAAATGTATTCCTTTCAACACGTGATAGAATCATTAGTAAATACAGATTTAAAACTGCTGTGAAAAGTTAGACTAAATTGCCTCTCACAGTTTGCAGTTTGAAGATGTGAAAAATGAAAACCTTTTAGACCTTGCTACTGGGGTGACATGAACTGTCAAGGCTGTTATCACCTGATAATGCATTTCTAGGTAAGCTAAGTTTTCCAAAGGCCATTGTATCCTGTGGAGATGATGACTTGTAGTGCGCAGCCCACTGGGCAGCCTTGAGAGAAATTGTCCTAGATCACATATAGAGCAACACAATTCATGTGTTTGTCCCTGGGAAAAGCAGAGGGAATACAATCTTTCATGGTCTCATTTCAGAAATATTTCCCCTTGGCTAAACACTGCCCCAAAACCTTTTTCACTCTTTACAAAATTCAAGAGCTACTTCTTTGACAAATACCTGGCCCTGCAGTAAACCAGGAGGCTCTTGGTCTAGGGGAGGGAGAGAGCACAGGCACAGATGATGTCACCCTGTATTCTGAGCACCTGTTTATTGACTTGGAAACACAAGCTTGTTTGTCTTTATCACTGCCCAAACTGTTCTTCATCTAGTGTTTTTCTTGGCTGCCTCATTCTGCTCTCTCCTCACTGTGTAGTGCACAATTGTAACTGGAATTCCGATGGCTCTCATTTTACGTCCAAACAGTTCTAGTTTCCCCTTACCATATGGTCATCCTGATGTTACCATTTGCCTCAATCATCCTTTTTGTAGCTGCTTGAACATCTTAATTGATCTCATGAGCTATGTTAGGGATTTATAACAGACATCAGTATAATTCATCTCACATACACACACGGATGGAGTATTTCTTCTGATTGGATGTGTTACATGTACAAAGATATTTACAATTCTCTAAAACCTAGGTTTCACCCTAGCAATACCTTAAATGAGCATTCAAGGGCTACAGCTCACCAGAGGAAACAATTACCTGTGTCCCCTTGTCTGACAAGGTATTTTCCATTTCCCTTAAGTGTTTGGTATATTACAACATACTTAAGTCTTTTCTTCTGTTTAAACAAAGTGATAAATATACTCAGCTTTAAAGGTTTTTTGGAATAAACTGTGAATTCTTATTTTACTAGGCATCCACATCGTTTTTCTTACTTTCTCATTCATCTGTTTGTATTATTAGCAAGGCACTCAGGATTATTAAACAGTATGTGCTCATTAATTTTTTTTTTAATCTTCTGGACAGCAGATTTGCATTGGATCTCTTACAATGATTATGATGCCTCTTTTGAAGCCTGCCCTTCATTCAATTATCTCTCTATTTTCAAAGTAAATTCACAAAAGCAGATTTTTATAGCTGTGTAAACTCACCCACCCCACCCCTTATAAACCTGGCAGAGGGAAAGCTAATATAGACTGAAAAAGTAATTTTAAAGATTTTCTGTCTTGTGTTTTTTAGTTTTTGACAAGTGGGTATCAATCAGAGTTATTTTTTAAGGCAATTTTTTCCACAAAGGTTATTTTCTACAAACAGGAATTGGGCCTCTTTTCAGAAAAAAAATGGCAAGTGAACCAATTAAATTTTTGTACATTTAGCTCTCTTGTACCTCCTAATTCTCTATCTTATTTTAATACAAGAATTACCTCTGTTTTCAACTTTCTTAAGTTGTATTCCTTGGGTATAGTCAACATCTTGTATGTTATCCATTTCCCTTTATTTTTGAAAACTAACTTGTAATTGTGAAACAAGAGTATTTACCCTGAGGCAGAATTTTAAAGAAATTTTGATGATTATGCTGATATTTTTGTAGGCCCATTGGATGATGATCTGATCAGTTAAAATTATATGCCTGATGTTACATCTCTTATATATAGTGCTTTACAGAGTATCAGACAGATCTCCTGACTCTGCCTAGGGAGAGGGCTGTTGAGTCTTTTACAATCTGAAGCCAGATACCTACATAAGGAAAAAAGAGAACACTGAATATCCTAAATAAATACTATAAAAATGAATCTGAGACAGCATGAAGCTTAGAGTTTTTGTCCATGTGTTTTAGCTCACTTGAGAATTTCAGTGAAAAATCACTCAGAGTAGGAAATAGTCCACAGAAACCTATTTGGTATACCTACAAGATTTTACTCAGAAATTCCAGGGAACCAAAACTTAAACCTTTTGCATAACATGTTTTACTTATGTGATTTAACATATTTAGGTGACTTCACTTAAATAATTATAGATACATACTGAAGCATATACTTGAATGCCTGGCTGTTGTCAGGTTACTTAACCTCTCCCTCCATGCCTCAGTTTCCTAATATATCACATAGGAGTATATTTACACTTTCCTTCAAATGGTGTTCTGAGATGGATGGAAGGTACCCATTTTAACTAGGCTGACATCCAGGCTGTGCTTTGCACAGAGGGACACCAGAACAATTATTTTGTGTTTGGGGACAGACTTGTCTATCTCAAATTCTAATTCTATTACTTACTAATTCTGAGTTTATGGGAAACACACTTCTCCATTTCCATTTCCAGTTCTTTAAATAGGATAATGATGTCAATCTGGGAAGGTTTTCATGAGCACTAATGGCAGAAACAATGCAGTGTTGGGTGATGCAGTCACCAGTCCAGAGCATCGGCAGTGTTGTGGATGAGATGAGACAAATCCACACCGACTACCGAGTCCTGTGGAGGAAAAGGGATGGCACTGTCAGTCTCTCAAGGGGACAGTGCCTCAGAGTGCCTCAGCCACTCTCTCAAAAGGAGAGCACACCAGCCCTTGCCTTGACAAGCTTTTATTGCTTTTCTGAGCACATTACATTGAGGATGGTCCTCATTTACTATGCACAGGTTCACTTTAGGTGGTTACCTTTTACAGAAAACAAAGAAGATGATGTTGCTAATTACATCAAAAAAGAAGGATATTTGCAAATGTAAAGGGAAAAGTGGTTGAACTGGTTGCACTTGTCCTTGGAACATTTAGCATAGATTTTAGGAAGTTACTTTAAAGATATGTAGTAAATGTTTGCTGCCTCAACTCAAGGTGAGGGAATTTTAGCAAAAAGCAAGTCTCAAAGTGGCCTAGGTACAATGAAGACCTGATTCCCTGTGGGAGAACCTATCGGTGTGGGTCTTATGTACTGTATCTCGCTTTCCACTGTTTTTTCCGAGTGGGAGCTGGGCCCATGCCACGCAAAACAGTCTCCTATAGTTGGGCAGAGGTGGCTTTACCAGGTGTCACTTTCTTTTCTGATATGGGTGGTGTAGTAAGGATGAATCTTCCTCCAGATGAATATTAAAAGAGGGTTATTATTGAAAATGAAAATCATAATGAAAACAAACAGTTACAGAATGTCCAAGGATAATGCTATTGCTATAAGCACAATTCTTATAAACAACTGAATTGAGGGATACAAAAATGAGTAAGTTGCCAAGAATTAATAGAAGCATAGGCTTGAATGAGAAACTCCCTGTGGAGAATTCCAGAAATCAGTTTGAAAGATGCTGAGGGCAAGTGAAGAGAAAAAGGGTCATTTGAATATGTATGGAAAGGTAAAAATGAAGAAAAGATATGTACTTCCCAAACTGGGCATAAGGGAAGTGTTTCTTTGTAAACTTAAGTCCTGTAAAATGTCTTTTAGAGACTACAAAGACAATTTAGACAGTGATTCTGCTTTCAGTAATCTTAAAGGATATAGTTTGAAAGTAGGATTTGAAACTATTCCAAATGGTGAGTTTGTTTTAAAGACTGGGTTAACTAAGAGATGAATGTTATTCAAGGATGTGACACTAGACAATAGGCTCATAAGATTAGCATATGAGTCAGGATAGACAAAACCACTCTGACCTAGTAATGTCCTTAAGGAGACCCAAAATCCTGTAGATGACAAGAACAAAAATAGATGGAGATAGTGGTGCTATTGAAGGACATGATCTTCAAAGAAACTGGAGATTGTAAATAAACACAAAGGAACAATGACTGGGTAGCCTCAGGAGCCATTCCCACAGAGGTGATAATTAAAGCTGAGACTCTATGAGACTGCTGAGGGCTAGAATACAGAAAGTGACTTCAGGGATAAAATCCTAACATGTAGGCCAGTGGAGACTATAGAAATAGCATCATTTTTGTTCTGCAAAGTGGATAGTGATGGGCACTGAGTCTGGGATTTACTTGTGGCAGGTGATTTGTCGATGGTCAGTTTGATACATGTATGTCTAATATCCCCACAGCATCTGCCTTATAAGAAGAGAAAATGTAAAATTGCATCTGAAGATGACATAAGCTATCATTCAATTAGTATTTTTTTATAGTTTCCTGATTTATAAGAACTTACTTTTCATTGAAAAAGCCATTATTTGGACCTATTGACATGGACCCATGGTCATTCATCAGTACAGTGTCAGAAAGGAAAAAAAAACTTTCCTCTACCTAAATTTTTCTCTCTTGCATAAGAATAAATTGACATGAGACAAATTAACAGGGGCAAATCAAATTAAATTTCATATGTAGGGGCAGTTCCATAGAAAATGAGAACCACAAAGTGTCAGACAATTGGGAATTTTATGCCATTCTGAACTAAGGAAAGTAGGTGGGAGTTTGGCACTCTAAAGGGAAAAAATGCAATTCCCATGAGATGGAATTTCCAATAAATGTTTAGTAAACAAATGTTTGTTACACCATGCAAAGACAATGGGTATGAACAGAACTTTATATCTTGCTGAGTTTCCCTTATTATACTTAACCCATATTCTTTGTAGAACCTCTAGTGATAGTATTCTTCTGGACCAGGTCTTTTACCTATATTCTTTTAGGTAGTGAAGGGGAAGGTAAAATGTTCTTCCTGAGCCTTTTAAATCTTAAATTAATAAGCTTAGACTGACTTTATGCCATTGTATGTTCTAGCCTCCTTTGTCATAGGTTTATTGATAATATAGACATGGGTTTATTTCTGGACTCTCTATTCAGTTCCATTGATCTATGTGTCTGCTTTTATGACAAAACCATGCTGTTTTGATTGCAGTATAATTTCATACCAGGTAGTGTGATACCTTCAACTTTGGGTTTAATTTTAATGATTGATATCACTATTGAAGGCCTTTTGTGTTCCCATATGAATTTTTGGATTATTTATGCTAGTTCTGTGAAAAACACCACTAGTATTTTGATAGGAGTTATGTTGAATCAATAGATTGCTTTGAGTTGTATGAGCATTTTAATGATGTTAATTCTTCCTATCCATGAGCACAATGTATGCTTCCATTTATTAATATCATCTTTGTTTTTTTCCCTCAATGTCTTCAAATTTTCTGAGCAGAGGTCTGTTACCTCCTTGATTAAATTTATCCCTAGGTATTTTTTTATACATTTGTAAGTGGGATTGTTTTTTATACAACAAAAGAAACCTATCAAAAAAACAAAAAAAAAAACACATTGAATGGAAGAAGATATTTGCTAATGATACATCCAGCAAAAAAGTTAATATCCACACTTTATAAAGAATTCAGGGGTGATGGAAGATGGCAGCTTTACTCTAGGCAGCGTTTTTCTTGGCTTCTGTGAAGAGCGGGGAAACTCGCGGATCAGTGGAGAAACAGAGCAAGTGGGCTAGGTTACTGAATCACTTTTGAAAGCAGGACATCAAAAATTATTGCACTCACTGGAAAACCAGATGGTAAGGAGACTGCTACAGGACAAAAGGGGCCCAGGGATCAGGGCGGGGTCTAGGGGTGTGCAGACCCCAGGCCCGCCCGGTGCTCCGAGGTCTGCCCCAGGGCTCCCGGGAGAGGGAAGTCGCTGCTCCCTCCCTCCCCTGAATAGGGGGGGTGGTGAGCAACTCCAGGGGAGAACGGGTTGCTAGAAGGAACAGATTGGCCAGTTGGACTGAGAAAAAATCGCCCAGGGAATATGAACATACGCCAAGAGACCGGGGAGAAGTGAGAGCCTCTAGCCGACAGGACCAGGGGCAGCCTGGAAAAACACCCACACCCCTAGCCCGGTGGAAGTGCAGATAGGTGGAGAGTACGAGCTGGGCCGCGCTCGGCTCCCACCCCATAGGGAGGCCGGAATCACGCACTGCGATCTGGTGAAGGACGTGGTGCTGGGTGCGTTCCTATAGTAGTGGCTCAGAAATTTCCAGCAGGCCCAACCAGGGGAACCGGGAAAGGCGCCAACACCCGGTCAGAGTGCGGTTCGGTGGGGAACACGGAGCTGGAAACTGCTGGGCTCGCGCACCATCAGGAAGACTGACTCTTGCACGCCAGTGTGTTCAGGAGCACCCAGGGTACCTGACAGACTTGCTGAGAGCTGGCTGGGAGAGAGAGAAGCATTTCCAAGGCCCCTCAGCCAGCTGAAGCCAGCAAGATCAGAAAAACTGGTCTGGCCAGTTAGAAACCAACAAGAGGTTTTTGTTTGTTTGTTTGTTTGTTTCTTTTGTTTTTTTTTTGGTTTGGTTTCTCTGGCTGTTGTTGGTTGATTTATTTTATCTTGTGTTTTATGTGACTTTTTTTTCAATTGTTATTACTTTTATCTAGAAATCCCTTATGTTTCTCTTCCTTTCAACCTAATATTATTCTTTACACTCCAAATTTATCTCTCCTGCACTAAATCTTCTGCTTTTCCTTCCTTTTTTTAATCTTGCAAGTTACTGTAAATTTGTATTATCTTTTTCTCACTTTTCTGACATTTTTTATTTTAATAATATTTTGGTATTCTTTTTCTTTCTGTATAATCTTCTTTACTTGGCTGGTTATACTGTCATTTGATAGGTTCCCCCTGGTATCTCAGTCACAAGGTGTTCATAAGTTAATATCCTTCATCTGTGTTCCATTAATACACCTCTCAAGGTTCTATACTCTTTATTCTTGTTATCTAGACCTCATCGATTCTGCCACAAGACTGTCACTTTACTATTACTGCTAGTAAGACCTAGTCTATACAATTGTAAATGCTTCTCAATACCCCTACCTGAACTCAGCCCACTTTGCAATTTTCTGAACTATGCTATTGTGGGGGTTGTCTCTATTCTTTTACTCACTACTCCTATATACTAATCTTTAGTCCAACCCTACCTTAGAAGCTGACCTCCCACAGCCTCACAGCTTTCTAGATCCAACTAACAATCTTCTCGTCCCCAATAAGAGTCTTACCTTCTTTCCATCCTTTCTAAAACGTGGATAGTGGGGTGGAGGATCACAGTTAACACTATAAGGAGCCAAAGGATAACCCATCTCTTCTTTACTGGCTACTAAAGTAAATATCATAGTATACTGTCTTGCTGTTTTAAACCATTTTGCCTTACTCCTCCAACTGATCACAAAAAAGAGTAGGGGGAAGCTGTGAACACCAGGATACATGAAGGAGATTGCACCACTGAAACACACAAATATTCTACCACAGAACTTCACACCATAATTACAGGGAATCAGAACAGTTCAAATTAACAAACAAGAAGAAAAAAGAAGAAACCCTCGAACAATGAGAAATCAAAGAAACAACCCCCAACTGAAGGGAAATGAGGAAGCCTCAGGAAAAATGCTAAATGAAAGAGAGGCAACTCAACTATCAGATAGTGAGTTCAAAACAATGATTACCAGGAAGTTCAATAAACTCACAATGAGCTTTCAGAAATTAGAGGGAACTACATCAATCTCACTGCAAACTATATAAACATGAAAAAGGAAATAGAAACTCTCAACAAAGGTCAAGAGGAAATGAAGAATACAATTTCTGAACTGAAGAACACAGTAGAAGGAATGAAAAACAGGATTGATGAAGCAGAAGATCGGATTAGCGAGCTGGAGGACAAAGTAGAAAACAATATCCAGAAAGAACAAGAAAAGGAAAAGAGGCTCAGAAAGAATGAAGAGGGATTAAGAGAAATGCAAGACAATATGAAACGTAATAATATCCATATAATAGGGATACCAGAAGGAGAAGAAGAAGAGCAAGGTATCAAAAACCTAGTTGAACAAGTAATGAAGGAGAACTTTCCTAATTTGATGAAAGTCACACAAATCCAGGAAATACAGAGAGTCCCAATCAAGAGGAACCCAAAGAGGCCCACATCAAGACACATCATAATTAAAATGGCAAAATTTCAAGACAAAGAAAGAATCTTAAAGGCAGCAAGGGAGAAAAAGGAAGTAACATACAAGGGAGCCCCAATAAGGCTAACAGCTGACTTCTCAATGGAAACACTTCAAGCCAGAAGAGAATGGCAAGAAATACTCCAGGTAATGTGAACCAGAGGTCTGCAACCAAGGCTGCTATATCCAGCAAGGCGCTCGATCAAGATAGAAGGCCAAATAAGAAGCTTCCCAGACAAAAGAAGTCTAAAAGAATACACCTCGACCAAAACAGCTCTGCAAGAGATTCTAAAAGGACTGCTTTAAGGAGGAGAGAAGAAAGAGAGAGAGAGAGAGGAACACACATACATAAAAGACAATGAATAAGTACCTATCAATAATAACCTTAAACATAAATGGATTAAATGCTCCAATCAAAAGACATAGAATAGCTGATTGGATAAGAAAAAATCACCCACATATCTGCTGTCTACAAGAGACCCACCTCAGGATAAAAGACCTACACAGGCTGAAAGTGAAGGGCTCAAAACAAATCTTCCAAGCAAATGGACAGGGAAAAAAAAAGCCGGGGTAGCAATACTCATATCAGACAAAATAGACTTCCAAAAAAGGTCCATAAAGAGAGACCCAGAAGGTCACTTCATAATACTCAAGGGAAGAATCCATCAAGAAGACATAAATATTGTAAATATATATGCACCCAACATAGGAGCACCCAAATACATAAAGAAAATCTTAGAGGACTTCAAGAAAGATATGGACAGCAACACAATTATAGTGGGAGATTTTAACACCCCACTATCAAAAATGGACAGATCTTCTAAACAAAATATCAACAAAGATATTGTGGCATTGAACAATACCCTTGATGAAATGGACTTTACTGATATATACAGGACCCTCCATCCAAAAGAAGCTAAATATACATTCTTTTCAAATGTACACAGAACATTCTCAAAGATAGACCACATGATAGGACACAAAGCAAGCCTCAAGAATTTCAAGAAAATTGAAATCATACCAAGCATTTTCTCAGACCACAAGGGACTGAAGCTAGAAACCAACCCCAAGGAAAAAAAAACCAAAAACACTCAAAATCATGGCGATTAAATAGCATGCTATTAAACAATGAATGGGTCAAGAATGATATTAGGGAAGAAATCAAAAGGTTTCTGGAAACAAATGAAAATGAACTCACAACAACCCAAAACTTATGGGACACAGCCAAGGCAGTCCTGAGAGGGAAGTTCATAGCGATACAGGCCCACCTAAAAAAGTTAGAAACATTCCAAACAAACAACCTAACCCTACGTCTAGAAGAACTCAAGGAACAACAACAAAGGCAGCCCAGAGCAAGCAGAAGGAAGGAAATAACCAAGATCAGAGCAGAATTAAATGACATAGAGACTAAAAGCACAATTCTAAGGATCAATGAATCCAAGAGCTGGTTCTTTGAAAAGATAAACAAAATCGACAAGACTTTAAGCAGACTCATCAAGAAAAAAAGAGAGAAGACACAAATAAACACAATCAGAAATGAAAGAGGAGAGATTACAACAGATACCACAGAAATACAAAGGATTGTAAGAAATGACTACAAAGAGCTGTATGCCAAGAAATTGGAAAACCTAGGTGAAATGGACAACTTTCTAGAAAAATATAATCTTCCAAAACTCAATGAAAAAGAAGCAGAAAGCCTGAACAGACCAATAACAACAAAAGAAATTGAAGCAGTAATCAAAACACTCCCAACACACAAAAAGCCCGGGACCAGATGGTTTCACAGGAGAATTCTACAAAGCATTTAAGGAAGAGCTAACCCCTATCCTTCACAGACTATTCCAAAAAATCCAAAAAGATGGGAGTCTCCCAAACTCTTTTTATGAGGCCAACATCATCCTAATTCCAAAACCAAATAAAGACACAACAAAGAAAGAAAACTTCAGGCCATTATCACTGATGAACATTGACGCTAAAATCCTCAACAAAATACTGGCAAACCGCATCCAACAATACATTAAAAAGATTATACACCATGACCAAGTGGGATTCATTCCAGGGATGCAAGGATGGTTCAACATTCGCAAGTCAGTAAATGTAATACATCACATAAACAAAAGCAAAGACAAAAAACACATGATCATATCAATTGATGCAGAAAAAGCATTTGACAAGGTACAGCACCCATTCATGATAAAAACACTCGGCAAAGAGGGAATAGAGGGGGTATTCCTCAACATAATAAAGGCTATATATGAGAGACCTTCAGCCAACATCATTCTCAATGGGCAAAAATTAAAACCTTTTCCATTAAGATCAGGAACAAGACAAGGCTGTCCACTTTCACCACTTCTATTCAATATAGTACTGGAAGTTTTAGCCACAGCAATCAGACAAGAAAAAGAAATAAAAGGCATTCAAATCTGAAAGGAGGAAACAAAACTGTCACTGTTTGCAGATGACATGTTAGTATACATAGAAAATCCTATAGACTCTATCAAAAAACTGCTTGACCTAATAAATGAATTTGGCAAAACAGCGGGATACAAAGTCAATATCCACAAATCAAAGGCATTTCTGTACACCATCAATGAAACAGCAAAAGTAGAAATCACAGAAAAAATCCCATTTGAAATAGCAAAAAGAAAAAATACCTAGGAATAAATCTATTCAAAGAGGTAAAAGACCTGTATTCAGAAAACTATGTAACACTGAGGAAAGAAATCAAGGAAGATACAAACAAATGGAAACATATACCGTGTTTATGGATTGGAAGAATTAATATCATCAAAATGTCCATACTACCCAAAGCAATTTACACATTCAATGCAATTCCTATTAAAGTACCAATGGCTTATTTCACAGACATAGAACAAACACTTCAAAAATTTATATGGAATTATAAATGACCCCGAATAGCTGCTGAAATTTTGAGAAAGAAGAGTAAAGTAGGAGGGATCACAATACCCGACACTAAACTATACTACAAGGCCACTGTAATCAAAACAGCCTGGTACTGGCATAAAAACAGGCACATGAGTGTTTAAAAAGTGGTGGTACATATATACAATGGAATACTACTCAGACATAAAAAGAATGAAATCTTACCTTTTGTGACAGCATACATGGACCTACAGGGTTTTATGTCAAGTGAAATAAGTCAGATAAATGATTTTATTTATGTGTAGAATTTAAAAGACAAAATAAACAAACCAAATAGAAAAAGACTCATAGATACAGAGGATAGACTGATGGTAACTAAAGGGGAGGAGTTAGGGGGTTGGGTGAAAAAGGCGAAAGGAGTAAGATATGCAAATTGGTAGTTACAGAATAATCACAGGGATGTGAATTACAACATAGGAACTATATTCAGTAATATTGTAATAAGTATGTATAAGGCCAGGTAGGTACTTGAAATATTGGGGGTCACTTTGTAAAGTACATGATTGTCTAACCACTATGCATATACCTGCCAATATAACACAGATAATATTGAATGTAAACTATAATTGAAAAATTAAAAATAATTCAAAAGCAATAAATAATAATAAGTCTAAAATAATGCTCGTGCCAAGGAGATATATATTATAAAATCCTGGATAACAAAATCCTGCCCCCCTATACTAGTATCTACTGTTAGGAAGGAGATCTAGATGACTGAGTTTGTCAGGATGGTGTGAGATGTTTTCCCCTTAGTCCTCATTATGGCACCAAGATACTTTAGCATGACACCCAAAGTATACTTCAACGTATTTCGGTTTAAATTATCTATTAATTATTGTATTTCTTTATATTGATAGTTAAACACTGACCTTATTGCTTCCATCATGTTTCAGCTACAGAAAAATGTTCTCAAACTCTAAGGTTGAGATTAACTGGGTCTTATATTAGTTCTCTAACATTTCCTGTTGTTAGTACAGAAATGAACCACTAATTTATTCAGAACCATTTCCAGGAGGGAAACAATGCTGCTTAAATTTCACCTAAGGAATCAAGATTTTGCCATAGTTGAAGAAATTTTATTCATTTTAAAAACATTTTTCTTTAGCTTGAAATACTGCTTAAAACAATAATAATTTATCAACTGCTTAGAAAACATCAGATATTGTGCTAAGAATTTATCTGAATTGTCATAACTGAAACCAAAACAAGAAGTTGTTTTATTGTTGTTACAAGATGTCCATAACTGGGACACTTTTGACAGTGATAGGCAAAGTTATCAAAAATTGTGCAAGGTACACATGGCCACCTAATTATATTCTCATCTATTTATGTAATACTGAAGCTTAGAGTTTGCAAAAATTGTGTTAGCCTGTACAGTGGACATACACATTTTATGTTAGTATCAATTCTAATACATTCAGGTATAAAACATTTACATTTATGTATGTATATGTATGTATATATGTTCTATATGGTAATTAACTTAGTTATTTAGAACATTTAATCCTGGAACTCAGTAGTAACAAAAATTTAGTCCTGGAACAAAAATTTAATAAAAATGTAATCCTGGAATTGTTACATTTACAATTTATAACAGGGTAGTGCCCACTCAGTTAAGGATCTCCATCTTTTCTACCTATTGTTTCTCCCTTTCTATTCAGAGTGATGTAAGTTCTAGGATGACTGAGGTTATTACCATCATTGTGAATGGGTACCTTGTTAGGGCCCCACTGATTTGGTGGTTGTTCTGCAGTCTTGAGCATAAGCTTCTGCCTCCACTGTGGTTGCTGTGTTAACAGAGGTTTCTCTATATCACTTAGTAGTTAGCTAGCAGCACCCATGTCCAGGTCCCTCCAAGTCCTCTGTGACTGAACTATTGGGAATGCTGCAGGAACCCTATTCCACTCTGGGTTTCCTCCCTGACTCTCTAGGAACTCAGAGATTGTGTCTTTGTCCTATCACATTGTAGTACATGGAATCTTCTTAGGCTGCCCTCACTGGTCTCAGGCTCAGAGATCTCCTGCAACCTGTGCTTTTATGTGGCATCAAGTTTCCTAGGATTTACCCTTGGAAATCAGCTTATACTCTAGCTCCTCTGCTATTCTCTCAACCACCTGGAGGTCGTAGCATGTATCTCTGAGACTTGGACAAGAAGGGAGAGGAGTTGCACACCTTCTCAGAAACTCAAGCCTCCTTTTATTTCTCCTCATACCCTTTCCAAGTTTTCCTCCCCAACCATCTGGGAAAATTTTTGTCTCCTTCTAAAGTCTCTGGAAATATTATCCTATATCCTTAGTTATTCTCTTTTATTCTCCATGGTTTGTAGTTTAAATTCTATTTCCCAATTTCTGATGCAAAACTAAAAATTTTACAATTCTAAAATAAGTCTTTTTTTTACTCATCTTTAGTTTAGCTCTTGCAAGCCAGAAGTAATTTTATATTGGTTTTATTCCTTTTGTTATAAATTAACAGCCATCTGCAAACAAACTTAATATAAGAATCTAACACATTTCCATGTAGTATTGTGTCTCCCATCTATTAGGCAGAGAGGTCAAGTTGTGTGGAGAGATTTGGTAGTGGAAGAACTACACTGTAAACATAATTTACTGTGAATGAAAAAGACATCAGGGATTGTTCAATGTTAGTCCTGTGCTCCACTAAATGGAAGATTTAGGTTCAGAAGCCAGTGATTTTATTAATGACCACTATATGATACTATGCTGTTAAACTGTGTCAGAGTATTTTAACTTGGCTCTTAGAGAATGAATCTTCTTGTTTCTGGAAAAAGTGAATTTTTTAATTTGTTCAGCAATTATTTGTTACACTATCTGTATGACAGCTACAGTGCTGATCATGTGATATAGAAACTTTCAAAATTATAGTCTCTGTCCTCAAAGAGCTTACAGAACAGTGATAAAAATAGATTTAGAAATGGACAATTATACTACTCTAGAAAATAAAGTTCTACTAATAAGACCTTGGTGTCTTCCAACTGTAATGTTTACCTTTTATAGCCTATGAGAGACTTAGATTTATTGGAGAGATTCCTGTGACTAAATATTTCGTGAACACTTTAAAAGTTGTATGGATAACTTAGAAGTATGTTTTATTGTGTACAAAAGTGTAAAAATTGAACTGTTACAATCCTTGTTTTCAAGGATGGTGCCCACAGAATATATACTAATATCAATACAAAGCTGAAGATGAAGGAATTATCGCAGAAAGAATTTGTAAAGGAAAAACAAACAAACAAACAGGATTTAATTCCACAATTATTAGATGTTTCTCTTGAAACAGAACATTTAAAATATATGCATAAAAGGGATTTCTCCAGGCAGTTTTTGCCATTCTGTGATTTTCTATCCTCCTTCCCAAAAGGATAAGCCAGGAGAGGGAACTGTGTAGAATCCCCAGAAACAATTGAATATTTCCCCTAGTGTTGGATTATACATAAAGGAACAGAAGCAAACTTTGGTAACAGGATAGAGATAATGACTTTGGTATCTGCTTGGATCACAGTTTATTGGGGCAAGAAATGTATTTGTATTTCTGATTAACTAAATGTGGGCCATAGAGAGAAACTGCCAGGCTGGAGTAATTTTAAGTTCTGCCAAAGTATTTCTTGGAAATCCGAGAGCAAGTGTCTCTGTGAAATGAACACAAAGGGCATCATGAAGAGAGATGACCCCAGGGAAGCAGGGCAATCTGAAGAATCCACAAATATGCCCATTAGAAAAAAGTTTTCATTCTCAGAACCTGGAGGATCTGAGATAATGAAGCTAGCCTACACCAGTGTCCATCATTAGCCAAAAAACTCTCTCTCCTGGTTTATCCTTTTATCTCTGCTCCTGGTACCTGCTTAGACCCCAGGTGTCTAAAATATTAGCTTGAAGTTGGAAAGAAAGTAAACAGGGAGAGAAAAAGCCAATCATCCACCCCCCTCCCATTCCTTCCCACACTCTTCACTAGGCCAACTTTAATAATAGTTTTATTTTAAGTTAACATAAGAATGTTTTAAATAACAGTCTTATAAAAGAAGGGAAAAAAGAAAATAGACCTGTTTTATTTTTTAACTAGAGGAAGGACAGGTTGCCAAAGCAGACATTAAAAGGAAAAATGGAAGATCAAAGTAAACAAACAGAAATGGTGGTTTAATTGCCTCAGAAATCTTGCTTTTTATACTTTTAGTTATACTTGAAGATGGTGCTGACAATTGGTATTCAGAAAGCTTTAAGAATTGATATACAGAGAAACCCTAGACTGTGATATTTATCAACATGTTGCCTCAATTAGAGCTGATAACAGAAGAATTCCATTTCAGCACTATATGACAATTATTTGCAGAAATTTATTTCATGAAGTTTATTTTGACCAAGTCACAGATATCTCTCTATAAATAGGTTTGTAATACAAATTTGATCTTTTGAATTATTTTATTGATATGCATTTTCAAATTGTAGGAAACTCTATTAAGTATAAGGAATTAGCACAGAGCTAACTGTCCTCATTCGGGGCCCATTTTCATATGCACAAAGTCCTCCAAATACCTATCTGTGAGTGGAGCTCATATATCCCCATTTCCATGAAACTATGACTCATTTTTCCCTGGATGAAAAGCATAGGATACTGCTGCTCTCTATGATATATAAAAATAATAGATAATACACACACCCAATCCACATTTCCTATTAGTATGTAGATATATAGCTAGTGCATTCTAAAAGCAGTTGTAAATTTAATTTACAATGTCTTAATCCTTTTGAAATGTTTAGTAGAAAAATCAATGTCAGATGAAATGTGAAACCCCAGAATTAATATTATTACCTGTGTGACCTTGGTAAGTTTCCTTAACTTTTCTAAACTTTAAATTTTCTTCAGTAAAATTGGCAAATGAAGTAATAACACTGAATTCCCAGTGTTTCTTGAAATATAGCAGGTTTTTAATAGCCAGTAGTATAATTTCTTACCTTTCTGAAGAGTAGAAGGTGAAAATAGAACAAAAGATATACACTAGAAAAACAAATTCTTGAATTCCTTGTGACCTCTTGCCTCAATATTGCCCCTAGGTTGACAATTTTTTCCTCATTTCCAAGAGGTTATATTTTTGAAGGCTCTGCTCCAGGTACACAAGGTGAGTTGTATAGTTTTTCTCTGGACAAGGTGTCAGAGCAGGCACACTGGCTAGTGGTGTAATCACCGGCTAGTGATTACAGTGGGCATTGTCCAACTCACAAGAACAGAGTTTGACACAGACAAGTTTATTTCTCCTTTCTATCCTTCTCCTTATTTGTTTCCCCTTTTGGAAAATATCTTTTCTATTTTGACTCACCTTTTAGCTAAACTTTGTTTTCCAAAAACATGAGTGTAAATGAATTAATCAACATTATTTTTGTTCATTTGTTAATATTTTATATAAAATGTATTGTTCGGGAAAACCATACCAAAATAAAAATGTGAATAAAGAAAATTTTTAGGAAGGCCAATAAAATGGAAAAATCATAAATACTGCAGTATGAAACTTACTATCTCAATCATAATAAGATATGATTGAGGGGTCCTTTTGCTCTGAGTAAAACTTGGATTGCTAGAGGACAAAATAGTAGTTTCAGAATATTAATAATTCAACAAAATAAATCCTGGCATTACATTTAGCTGAGGAAATTTTAAACAGCTGTTTTGTGTAGGGATATACTCTTTTTAACTCTACTGATATTATTGGGTCATTATTGATTGGCATCCCCTGATGGGCCTGTTGTGAATTGCTAAGAAAGCACTAACATTTAATTTTCCAAGGTTTTATACTCACAATATTTGCTCAACAAATGTTTTCGTGTTTTAGCTCAGTATACTTAAAAAATTACCGTTAATTTCAATTACTCATTTGAAATATGTTCCTCAAATGTTGTGTAGGAGGTAGAAGGAAGCGTATCTTAAAATTAAATATTTGGGATTGAAAGATAAACAGACCTAAATTTTATCTCAAGTTCTGACAATAAATTGCTACCTCTTCATTAGGTAACTTCTTAACCATTCTGAGTCTTAGTCTCTTCATGTGTAAATGAGAATATTATCTTCATGGCTGAATTGTTGAGTGAAGTATGTGCAATAGTGTTTGCAGTGTCCAACGTGGAGCCTGACAAACAGTTCTGTTCAATTAAAAGAAAGCCTTACTTAATAAAGTCAGTATATAAGCTACCAATGTTGTGTAAGGATATTTTTTAGGCCAGTTACAACCTATCTCCAAGCACTTCCCAAAATCAAAGGTAAAATCAGATCTTCATGAAGTCTAGGGCACTATGCAACACAATGGAAAGAGAACGGGTACCTTATTTGCTTCCTCCTAACTTAGATGTATGATCTTCAGAAATAACCTTGTAACTCTGATCTCCAGTTTTCTGATCTGTAAAATGAGAATAATATCCCTCTAACAGAATTGCTATTAGAACAAAGTAACTGAGTGCTTAGCATAAAATGAAGCAATGAGAAAGTACTTCATATCTGGTAATTAGTATCAGAAGGGATGGTATACTTTCTTAATATAAATTCCTTATCATAGCATTAACATAAAATCATAATTTATTTTTCAATTTTTCCATATATACTATTTCATGTTATTCATACAGCAACTTCAAGAGTTGGCTTAAAAAGAATCACCATTTATTTAATAGATGAAAATCTGAGGTTCTGAGAAATTTATGTTTCCTCATCTCACACAGCCTAGTAGCTGCAAAACTAGACTCCAAATCAGCAAACTCTCCACTCTTGGACACCTTTTTGGAGACTGTATTGTATTTTGATTTCAGAAGTGCTAACTTACAGGTTTTGGTTCATTGAAGAACTTTAAGGATGCAATACTTTGTGAAAGAAAGAGAAAGAAAGGGGGGAGAGAGAGAGAGAGAAAGAGGAGAGAGAGAGTGAGAGAGAGAAAGAAAGAAAGAAAGAAAGAAAGAAAGAAAGAAAGAAAGAAAGAAAGAAAGAAAGAAAGAAAGGAAGGAAGGAAGGAAGGAAGGAAGGAAGGAAGGAAGGAAGGAAGGAAGGAAGGAAGGAAGGAAGGAAGGAAGGGGAAGAAAGGAAGAAAGGAAGGGAAAAGTTACAGAAGTCTTAACCACTTCTCTTCCAAACTTAGTATCATATTATGGGTTTAAAAAGATTCTTAAATTTTCTTAGCTATTTCAAAAAATATATCTAGAGATTTATTAAATCTGACTTTGCTTTTGTTCAATTAATCAAATGACTTCAAGATAGTTATAGTATATTTTTCAAAGTTTATTTTGTATTTTTGCAATAGAAACTTGAATGCTCCTGTATTTTTCCACTGCAGGTGATTTTGATATTCAACAGAATGAGAAGACTAATGGTTCTGATTAGAGTGAAGCAGAAAGTGAGGAGGATGTGTGAACTTCCCCACACAGACATTTAGCCAGATAATTTCAGCTTAGATGTCTGTTACTTTATTTTATTTAAAACAAAATTGACTCATTTCTAGAAATTCATGACTTAACTATGTACTTCAACTTTTACCTAAACTAGTGTAATTTTCATACACCTAAGATCAAATTAGTAAGCGAGAATACATGCAAAGCATGCATTTTCAACTACACTGTGCCCTCTAATCTGTAACATTTTCAGATCCTTGGAGGTGTCTCCACAAATGGACATTTTCATGACATGTCTGCATGTATTTAGTTCATCATGTTTCAAATGTGATTCTTTAACAACTTTTATGTGAAAAGGAAATATTTAATGATCAAAGATATTTGTGCGCCATTGGGATGTTAATCTAAGTCTCTAAGTAAGAGATCCTGTTGTTAAAGATTGTCAATTTTATTTGACTAGCAATCACTCTTTCCAGAAAATATTTATTCTTTGCAGTTTTCTATTCTTGGTGAATTGGCAAAGTGTGGATTTTATTTAATAGTTTTTTACCTTACTTTCCAAATTCCTTTGTTGTAAAATAATTGTAGATGATCAGCTCTTCTCAGTTCATCCATGACTTCCCCAGTTTTATCATTGCAAGTCCTGGCCTCCCAGGAAACCCATAAATTCCAGGCACATTGAGCTGGTTGGTCATCCTCTTATCCAGGTTAATTTCTATTACATAATTTGATACTGACAATGTGATTAACATGTCCATAAGTTCTTTGATAATTTTCCTGTCAAGGGGAAGCATTTAAGTCTCCTCTTCTTGAACAAGAAGTGACTGTAGTGCTTCCATTCATGGCTTCTGAGGTTAGGAAATAAGAGATAATATAGCTCCCTTCTTCCAGGCTCTCAGTCTTGAGGAACATACATTTGGAAAAGACACTGTATAAGAAGTCTGGGTCTCCAGAAGCTTCCATATTGGAGAAGCCACAATGAAGGCATTGGAGGTGCCTTCAGAGCCACATCTATTTCATCTCAAAATCTTCACATTCCAGACAAGTCTGTATATAAGCTTCCAAGACGATTTCAGCCCCAGCCACCTCGGATTACAAAACCTTCAGCATGAACTGCCTATTTGAGCACAACCAACCTCCAGTACTGTGAAAAACATGACTTAATTTTTTTAAAAAACAGCCAAGTTTATTACATAGCATAGATTAACTGAAGTAATACCCAAAATACCATCCAGTCTGTCACATTGAGAACATATTTTCCAGTCTACCAGTGCTCATTAAGATCACTAAACAAATATTTTAAAAATACGTGTTGAGGGAACATTACTTTATAAACTTCAAGGTTCATACTCACCCCCCTCAAGAGAAAATAGTACAGTTATAATCAATCAGTATGTATTAAGAGCCTATTATGTTTATGCATTTATTTATTATGTATGTGTTATATGTGTAATATATATTGTATAATATATATTATATAATATATAATATATATTTGTGTGAATATTCTAAATATATTACCTTAAACCTAAATGTGTTTTCTTACATTACTGCACAGTATTAAAAAAGAGTTTGTTTTAAATAGTTATGTAAGAAATAAAGAAATAGTTGAACAAAGGAGAAAGAGAAATAGAAGGAAGAAACCAAAGAAGGAAGTGAGGAAGGAATGAAAGAAGGAAGAGAGGGAAAGATAGATAAAGGGAGTAGAGGGAGGAATTGAGGGAGGGAGGGAAGGACACAGGAATCTCTCTTATATAGCCAGTCCTCAAGAGAATCTGGGAAAATATGCACAAAAGCCCTCATGAGAAAATAAAAATTACACTTCTTAAGAGTTTTCTGGAACTTGGTTTGGATATAAATTAGCTGATTTCCTTTATGAATTTGACTTCTCTGACATTAATTTAAATATCAATGTGTTTCTACTTCTGCTTCTGCCACCACCAACTATCTGTTATATATATTTTCATTACCCATTATGCCTATCTACTCATTGCTTTAGTTTACTAAAGGTTCATGATCTCTTATGGCATCTGAGTATATCTTTTCAGGTTCTTTCCACAGGTGACTTAGATTGAAATTCTTCTGAAAGGAAATATGGCTAGTACAATTAATGACCATCACCTACATTGTACAAATCATTTATGTTAAGGCAGGTCAGACATCACACACAATTGCAGCCACACCCAGAGAGAGTCAGAGGCCTGTTTGGTCTAATCAGCTCCAGTGAGGGAGAACAGAGTCACCCCCACATCACATGGCTGCTTAGGGCTGCTTCCTCAGCAGTGAGCTGTTTGCATGGTTTTTGCATTGTAGAGATGACATAGTTCAGGGACAGTCTTCCCAAAATACTTGAAGCATAAAATTCACATCTCTATGTTACATGTCTTTCTTGCTATCACTGTCTGGGTCATCATTACATTGTATTACATTTAAAAATTATCCCTTAAAAGCCTCCTTGATTCTTGGTTCATCTGTTTCAAATTTATTTTGCATATTACTCTAAGGATTAAAAATTCACTGCACTGAGTTGATACTGTTCTTCTGCTTTAATTTTCCATCATTAAAGAATACATGTTCCTTACCACAGTTTAAAGCACCTTTCAAATTACACTTCTTAACTATCTCACAAGCTTCATTCTTACAATTCCTTTTAATGAATCCTTACCCCATCCATACCAAAATGCTTACCATTCACTAAAAAAATCTTGAGCTTAGGTGCCTTTGCTCAGTGTTTTATTCTATTTAAAATGCCTTACCCCACTCTTCCCTTAAGTTGAACCAAAGGATTTTCCAAAGTTTATATCAAATACTACCTCCTCCATGAAAACTTAAAGGGTCATCATATTTGGAAATGAGCTGAAATTCTCTAATATCACATACTTGCTCAAAAAAGGGCTCACAATGATATAACATACCATTCTACTACATTATAAGTTTCTTAAGAATAGTAGATTCTTTTCATCACATCATTTGTTTTATTTTTTTATCTTACCATAGCATTCACTTAATAAACTTAATGAATTGAATTTTATAAATAAGTGTTTAACTCAGTAAGCTCAAAAGACAAGGCCAGTTCCAGAGAACAAAATTTGGGAGTCAGAAGAACAAATTATTAAAACATTAAAAAATGAGAGTACAAAGTTATAGATGAGAGTAGTTTAAGTAAAAATGTCAAGAATCTGTGTTTTGAGAAAATGAACTTTAATTTAGAGCAATATCAACAATTCATTTATTCAGTCATTTGTTCATTTATTTAGTCCACAAGTATTTACCATATAATTAATTATTCTGTGCCAGGCAAGTTAGAAATGTGGGAATACAATAATAAACAAGATAGTGAATGTCCCTGTTTTTAATAATTTACATTCTAGCAAAGAAAACTAAAATTAAACCAAAAAATATATATAATATGCTCTTCAGTATTGATAAATGTTATGAAAGAGATTAATGATAGAAGAAATGGCCTATTTTTGACAAGTAACAAAAGCTTTTTTATTAAGGAGATGGATATCTCAGCAGGGTCTGATAAAGTGATATGGCTCTCTGTGAAACGGTCTCAGAGAAATTTCTAAGCAGGAAGAAAAAAAATCAAAGATCTTAAGATAGGAAAGGCAAAGGCCAGTGAGGGTAGAGTGAAGTGCAGGATCAGGAGCAGTAGGAAGGAGCATGGAGAGGTGGGCAGGGAACAGATGCTAAACACCTTATAGGCCACAGGAAAGACTTTTGTTTTATTTTTAAGTTTTGTGGGAAGTCATTGGAGAGTTGTGATCAATTGAAAGCCATAAACTAATTTACACTTCTAAAAGTAACTTTGACATATTTGTAAAGAATAACTTTTGAGGAATAAGAGAAGAACCAAGGAGGACCAATTAAGAGAAGAAGTCATTTCAGTAGCTCAGAGGAGTTGATGGGGGCTTGGATGATATTGGCAATGGTAAGAAGTGGTCAGGGTCAGGATTCATTTATAAGGAGTCTGCATGACATGATAATAGATTGTTCATAGACTATGAGATTATAATATATATGCTTTGTCAGTATACTTCTCTAAGTGTAGTAAAACCTAACAGTCAAAATCTAGTATATTCTAATTTATAAAACTAACAAAGCAATAATGTTAGATGAAAAATTAATGATGATACAAACAGTAACTGAAAATGCAGGCTTGCCTTCCTGCTGCAACAAAAGCCAAACTCATGAGACAGGTGCCTGTGAAAAAGGACAGAGATTTAATCAGATGCTGCAGCCCGGAAGAATGATGGACTTGCATCTCAAAGACCGACACCCCTTCCTGCTAAAGCCCATGGTTCTTATAGGGATAGGGAGGGAGGGCCTTTTTTAATCCAATTATCTTGCTAGTTTTTGTCAAGCTCAGATTCTGTTCATTCTTTCTGGCTTTTGACACACTTGGGCCCTGTTCATTCATCTTTCTAGATTTGGCACACTTAGGCCTGACCCATTTATTCTCCTAGCTTTCAGTGTGCTATGTTCTGTCCATTGATCTTTCTAGCTTTTAGCACACTCATATAAGAACCCCTCCCCATTCCATTATGGAAACAATGAGGGATACTCCCCAGTCCTCCAACTTTACCGTAATATGCCCCCCCTTAAAAACTGTGGACCCTTGCAATCTTAGAAGGGAAAGTGGATGGAAGTCTCATCTTTATAGTTTCTTCCTGTTGTTAAGGGATGTAGTCTCACCCGTCCCTGAGTCCAGAGATTCTTGCTATCTACTAAAGGAAAAGGGATCAAGAATGGAGGGAAGCCTTTACATGAGGGAGGATTGCTATCCTGGAAGGCAGCATAGACAGTGTCTAGAGGATGGTGTTGATGAATAAGTGAAGCTAATTGACTGCTTCATATTTCAAAAGGTGGTGTTGCAGCCCTGGCCAGGTGACTCAGTTGTTTGGAGCATCATTGCATGCACCAAAATGTGTGTGTGATCCCCAATCAAAGCACATACCTAGGTTGTTGGTTTTCTTACATCTCTCTCTGTCTCTGTCTCTGTCCCTGTGTCTCTCTCTTTCTATCTCTCTCTTCCTCTCTCTCTTCCTCTCAGTCTCTCTGTTCCTTCCCCTCTCTCTCAAATTGATAAAGAAAAAAGAGGTGAGGACTTCTGGCAAGATGGAGAAATAGGTAGACGCACCGTACCTCCTCGCACAACCAAGATTAGAACAACAATAATTTACAGATAGAATAACACTCAGAACTGATAGAGAATTTATCTGAATGGAAGTTGGACAGCCAAGAAGTTGAAGTAGACCTGTACATCCAGACTGGTAGGAGACGACGAGCTGGGCAAGCGCGGGGCTGGCGTGGGTCGGCGGCGTGCACAGGTCGGGGAAAATTTGGCGCGAAATCGGTGTGACAGCCATCGGGGCGCAAGAACGCAGTGGTGATCCCTGAGTACGCAAGCTGTGGCTGGCGGACCCAGTGAGGCAGAGATTGTGGACCAGGGCAAAGCTCGCAGCCCAGGATCTCAGAGAAGGGTCTGAGCCCAGGAGAATGGAACTACCGCCATTGTTTCCTCCTGTCCCCTCTCCCACCCCCGCCCCCACATATAACATCACAATCTATCGACTGGGGTGCCCAGTCCCGGTGAACACCTAAGGCTCTGCCCCTCACCATAACAGAAGCAACCAGACCGGGGGAAAAAAAAAAGGAGATACAGAGAAAGACATAAGACATGTTTCCAACAGAACAGATCAGTCCCCCAGGACTCATCCTTTTGAGTGACTAAGAAATAGCCAATCTATCAGATGCACAGTTCAAAACACTGGTGATCAGAAAGCTCACAGAATTGGTTGATTTTGGGCACAATTTAGATGAAAGGATGCAGGTTACCATAAAAGGGATGCAGGAAGATACGCGGAGGAGAGCCAATAGTGAAAGGAAGGAATCTGAGTCTCAAAACAATACAGTGGACCAGAAGGAAGATAGAATCAACCAAGCAGGAAAGCATGATGAAATAAGAATTCAAAAAATTGAGGAAAAGCTTAAGAGCATCCAGGACACTTTTAAATGTTCTAACATCTGAATTATAGGGGTACCATAATAGGAAGGGGAAAAGCAACAAATTGAGCACATATTTGAACAAATAATAAAGGAGAACTTCCCCACTCTGGCAAAGGGAATAGTCTTCTAAGAAATCCAAGAAGCTCAGAGAGCCCCCAAGAAGTTAGACCCAAGAAGAAACACACCAAGGCACATCATCATTACATTAGCCAAGGTAAAAACGAAGGAGATAATCCTAGAAGCAGCAAGAGATAAGGGGACAGTAACCTACAAAAGAGTTCCCATCAGACTGTCAGCTGATTTCTCCAAAGAGACCTTACAGGTAAGAAGGGGCTGGAAAGAAATATTCCAAGTCATGAAAGACAAGGACCTACATCCCAGATTGCTCTATCCAGCAAAGCTCTCATTTGGAATGGAAGGGAAGATAAAGTGCTTTTCAGATAAGGTCAAGTTAAAGGAGTTCATCATCACCAAGCCCTTATTTTATGAAATGCTAAAGGGACTTATCTAAGAAAAGAAGATAAAGAAAAGATATGTATAGTAAAAGGACAGCAAACTCACAATTATTAACAACCACACCTAAAGCAAAACCAAAAGAAACTAAGTAAACAACTAGAACAGGAACTGAACCACAGAAATGGAGGGCACATGGAGGGCTAGCAACAGGGGGGTGGGAGGAGAAAAGAGGGGGAAAAGGTATAGAGAATAAATAGCATAGAATGTAGGTTGAAAATAGATAGGGGGAGGGCAAGAATAGTACAGGAAATGTAGAAGCTAAAGAACTCATAAGTATGACACATGGACATGAACTAAAGGGGGGGAACGTGGGTGGGAGAGGGGTTACAGTGTGGAGGGGAGAGAAGAGGGGAAATGGGACAACTGTAATAGCATAATCAATAAAATATATTAAAAAAAAAGAAAAAAGAGGTGATGTTGCAGATGGGTTTCCAAAGTAACATCTACTGTATAGACAAGCAATGAAGTATTTAGTGAGGGGTATGCCTAGTATTGCAGGGGGAATTGTAGTGAAATCAGAAACTGGAGAGTCTAAAGGATCCCCATGATCAAATCCTAGATGAGACTTTGGGTGGCACATTCAACTCTGAGACAAGTTTGCCAAGGAAACCACTGTCTGGGCAATGTGAACAAAGGTGTTATCAGTATAATTATGGTATCAATTGTCAAAAACTAATGATAAAATAAAAAGTAACATTGTTGCTTAGCTTTGAGAGGCACTGTCCTTTTCTGACAGGAGTTTTAAATCTCAGGTGTCAGTCCAGCTTTCCTTTTAACTGGCACCCCTGAAGTATCAATAGTAGCAGAAAGATCAAAGTCCTCCTCAGGTGATAATCGCTTTGTGTGTGATGGATCCAGAGTTTTATTCCCATGTTGTCAACAGGATGTCATAGGGACTAGTCCATTGTTTGACTCTCTGATGTTCTTGGGTCTTCCAGGTCTTTACTAAGACTCTGTCTCCCAGATGAAGAAGGTGTAAAAAGGCTCCTGAGATGCATAGATAGAACTGAAGTGAACAAACTTGTATAAAGTTGTTAGTGTTTTCCCTAAATTGTTGTACATATTGTTTTATTTTGATTCATGTTCTAAATCTGAAGTGGGTGTTCCTAAAACAGAAACCTGGAAGGATCTTCCAAAAACTATTTCAAAATAGCTTAATTTAAACCCATGTGGAGTGCTATTCTAATCCAGAGCAAGGTAATAGGTATGCCTAGTCCCATTTCAAAAGTGTGTCCTGGTGTATTTGTTGCTGGGATCTTCTTTATTGTGTGGTTCATTTCCTCAGTCTTCCTTGTATATTGGGGCCTCCAAGAGGCATGTTTATGCCATAGAATCTATAGTATCTGTCCTATCTGCTGGGAGATTTTTGAAGTAATAATGGTCCATGGTGCTTTGAATGCTGTGAGGAAATGAAAACCTAGGGATTATTTCTTTGAGCAGAAGTTTTGCTATATCAATTACCTTCTCAATTCTTTTGGGTTATGCATCTGTGTAAAATAAACTTGCCAGGACTCAAATGGGCATATCTGTTTTACATTATAATTTCTCTGCTTCTGGTAAGATGTCACAAATAGCTGCTATCGCATTTTGTCACAAGATCTTTATATGAGAGATAGGCTCTGGGTTGAGGGTTATTTCCCAAAGTCTGGGTTAGTACACCATGTCCAATTACTTGTTTTTCATGAATTTATAATTTGAAAGGTTTCTGTAAATTGGGCAATCCCAACTCGAGGGCCAAAACTAGTTTTTCCTTCAATGTATCAAATACCACCTGACAGTCTCTTGTTCTTTCAAGGAGTTCAGGGTCTAGTCCTTTCAGAGAATTATATGATGGTATTGCTATAAGGCCAAAGTTTAGAATCTAAATTCAGCAAAACACTGTAACACCTAAGAATCCACAAACCTGTCTCTGATTCTCTGGGATTTTTATTGTAGCAATGGTTTGTTTTCAGTCAGCCATTGTGCTCCTAATGCCATGTTTCAATTGGAATCACAAGTACACCACCTCCCATTGAAAAATCTGGGTCTTGTAAGGCCATGATTTATAAGTCTTTTTTTTTGTCAAATGATTCAGGACTATTATGGTGTTGAGCAAACAGTCTATAGGTATTGTTAGCTATTAGTAAGTCATCTACATATTATAGAAGAATTCCTGGTTTCAATCAAATAACTTATAAATCTTTTGCTAATATTTCCCCAAATAAGATCAGAGAATTTGTGGCAACATAGTCCAACTGTTTTGGAGTGCAGCTTCAGTTTCTGGGTCTTGCCATTGAAAGACAAATAATAATTGAGCCTATTCATCTATTGGAATGTAGAAAAACCATCCTTCAAGTCTAGGACTGAAAACAATTTTCTATTCCTGGGCACCATGATCAGCAAAGTGTAAGGGGTGGGCACCAAAGGATGAATGTCCTGCACAATGTAATTTATGGCCCTAAGGTCCTGTACAAATCAATATTGATCGGTGAGCCTTTTTGACTAGCAAAACAGGGTTTTTTAAATCAGGAATTGATTCTGATTTTAAGAATTTCTGCAATGCTGGTTGAATTTCCTCTAAAACTTCCTTTTTAAGAGGGTATTGTTTCTTCTGTGGGATCTACATCCCTTCTTTTAGGTTAATGTTTACAGGTTGGATGTTAACCTCCATATCTGGAGTTCCATTACCCCAAATGACTTGATCAACCTGCTCAGAGATCTTGGGTGGGAAAAGTTCACCTCTGGGTTTTTCCACGCAAGTAAGGAGCATATGGAGCTGGAGAGCATGTTCTAGTGGGACATCTACATATAATTATGGCTTCTAATGGGAAAAAGTTATTTGAGCATGCAATTTACAAAGTAAATCTCAGCCTAACAATGGAAAGGGGCAGTCTGGACAAACTGTGTAAGTTTGGTCCAGTTTTTATAATTGTCACTCCAGTAATTGACACCACAGCTGAACTTTTCTTGGTTAGTTTTGTATTTAACACTGAGTATGTAGCTCCCATATCTATGGGGAAGTCACTTAGTTTGTTCCCCACTGTCAATTACACATCCCCAGGGCTCCTGCAGGGAAATAGTAGTAGGTAGGAGAGTGTCTAAGGGAGCCCATGGGCCTCTTCATTCATCATGAGATTCATCATTTCCTTCTAACATTTCTCAAGTGAGGGTTTCTATCCTTAATTTTTTTGAGTTCTAGGCAGTCCTTTCTCCAATGGCCTCCCTCTTTGCAGTAAGAGCATTGATTGGTGCCTAGTTGGTTTTTCCCTTTTCCTTTCAGGTCCCTCCTTCCCTTCTGGTTTCCCCACACTGCTTCTAAGAAAACAGTGGTCTGCTTCAATGCCCTTGTTTCCCAGGATGACAGACTTTAAAGGATATGACCACCAACTGGGAGGGATTCATTCCTAAAGTGCTGCCTAAATGTTGGAGGTTCCTTCCGCTATCCAGGGCACTTTGCCCAATAAAGGTCATGTTTACTGTCCGGACAATATTCTGGTGCCCAAGAGTCAACATCAAGCCTGATAGGTGCTTTTAATAGTCCTGATAGAGTCTTTCTAAAAAATCGGAAGGATCTTTGTTTGGTTTCTGTTGAATGGAACATATCATATTCAGCTTTTTGTTTAGACTCCTGCTTCCTAAGCCCTTCCAATATACACCATCTGTAATGTTCTACAAAGGCTAGGTTCCTGCTCTTTGGGTCCCAGTTGGGCTCTGTCAAAGGAATTGCCATGGCTTGGTTGGTGGTCTCATGGGGATTCTCCTGATGGAGATGATGAACCTCTTCATTAGTCTTATTTATAACTAGCTGCCTTTAATCTGCTGTTATGTTAAGGGGAACCTGTACCTCTGCCCAATTTTGATAGTGAGTTGCAAAAAGTGATAACATCTGTTACTTTATGAGGATCATCCCTATATAAAAGGTTGGAATTTTCCCAGTTCACTAAACCTGACATGGAAAATGCAGTATGGACCCAATAGTGGCCAGTGGGCTAGAATTCCTGGTTTATTCCACCTATAGGGTATTGCCTAAAATGGAATTGTCCTGTTCCAGATAGTGTTGCTCCCTGGCCAAATTGGGCGCCCTTCCAGGTCTTTAAGGGGGAGACCATTTGTTTATCATATAGGGGTAGGCTATTGCCACTCTGGAGTATGTAGCAGAAAAGGTGGTGGCAGGGGAAATCTTCCTGTTGTTAATACTGGGTCCCCAAGGTTCAGGGTCTTACAAAAACTCATCTCTCTATTTTCCTTTGTTTTACTGTCAGGGCAGGGTTTGAAACCAATTCCCTTCTCTGCATCATTAGGTTGTTCCCTTTCTTTGCTGAATACATATTGTGTAAAGACGGGTGCTGGTATGGAAGGAAACAGGTTTAATCAGGTTCCATGGTCTGGAAAAATGGTGGACTCCTGTCTCAAAGACCATTCTTCCTTCATGCTCAAGCCCCTATTTCTTATAGGGATAGGGAGGGGAGGCCTTTTTTTTTTAAACCAATGATTTTGGTAGCATTTGGCCCACTAGAGCCCTGTCCATTCATTTTTCTAGTTTTTGGCATGTTCAGTGTGAGAATCTACACTTGGACAATCTTAGACAATGAGAGAGGCTCCCTGGTGCTTTGACTGACTGTCTATGTGAACAAAACCACTCAGGAACACATCTTTTTTTTCCCTACTTTTTAAAAAGATTTTATTTATTTATTTATTTTTAGAGAGGGAAGGCAGGGAGATAGATAGAGAGAGAGAAACATCAATGTGTGGTTGCTGGGGATTATGGCCTGCAACCCAGGCATGTACCCTGGCTGGGAATCGAACCTAGGACACTTTGGTTCCCAGCCCACGCTCATTCCACTGAGCTATGCCAGCCAGGGCCAGGAACACATCTTAAAGAAGGTACAATTCTATTGTTTTAACAGATTTTTCATAACAAAGTTGTGTTTATACATTGAGGTAAGTATGCTATTTTGTATTATAATAATCTAATAGAAATAAATATTTTATGTTATTTAGAAGATATAGTTCTAAAATTGCCTACATTTTTCTATCTTTGAAAAATCTTTAATAAATCACCACATACCTTAAATAATAATCATCACATACCTTAAAAAACAAAGAACCTACTTTTTTTTTTTATTTGTTTCACACTCTGAATTTAAGAGCATGCATTCCTTCAGACAAAATAGATGGGAATCTTTTACCAGAAAAGGAATTATGTTACCACAATCTGCTAAATTTTGTCTTTTCACAGTATCTGGAAGAATTTTTCTAAAGCATGTCCATGTCTACAAATGCACTGGATTGCTCATTTTTAAAAAATGTGCACAAAGGAATTGATGATACGTTTTTTTTATTATTCATCTTTTTACAAATTTATACTCATCAAGACAGCATATTCACATATAGAAGATAAAGCTATTTTTCATACAGACACATGATTTTCTGTCATACAAAAAATCTTTCCCAATAGTTTTATTTTTTCAGACACATTTTCACTCCTTTATTTTCCTTTTGCTGACAATTTCTCAACATTGTTTTGTAATTTATTTTTATATTGATTAGCTGATATTTTTATCTTTTCATATTTTTTATACTTTTCTTATGCATAGGTTGATTTTACTGTTTATTGCTTTGTCTGTAAGTTTCTCCTTGCCAGTTTTAATGGTCCATAATTTCCAATGGAAAGTCTGCTGCCAGAACCTTCTTTACTCTAGTGTTAATGGCTGCTCTTGAGAACCTGCCCTGCCCTCCATCATCTAATTTGAGTCAA
The DNA here is from genome assembly GCF_019186645.2 of Phyllostomus hastatus. Taxonomy (NCBI): domain Eukaryota; kingdom Metazoa; phylum Chordata; class Mammalia; order Chiroptera; family Phyllostomidae; genus Phyllostomus; species Phyllostomus hastatus. Next base: position 41,659,962 of record NW_025333498.1, read on the forward strand.
TGAGGGGGCAGACAAAACAGATGGTTGGCACAGGATGGGATGATTCAATGTTTGAAATCATGGTGAAACATTTTTGAAATTGGTGAGGGAGAGAGAAGCCTGACATTTGACAGAGCCATGTAAAATTTGCAGTATCCAGACTAAGTTCAGTTTAATTTTGACTGCTATTTTCCAGATGTAGTGATCATATGATTACAATTTCAAGATTATACCAAGAATATACCTTTTCCAGAATGCACTGTAATCATTTTAACAAAATGAGTTTATCATCAAGTATCTGTTAGAACTATTTTTGAAGTTATCTTGTTACCGTAACTTATTTCTTGTGTCTTCCATGACTTATTGAACACCTCCTCCAGTTCCACTCTTGTGAAGCTTACCATTTTTGCCTAATCTGTCTCCCTGTCATGTAACTAATTTCTGCACAAGGTATGGCTGCAAGGAAGAAGAGCAGTAAACTATGTATATTTTATTTGTATTCTATTTCTATTCCGGTGCTGAAAATTTATGGCATGAGACTATATAACTAAAAAGTACTTATCATTGAACTAAATCATCATGAAAATATAAAGAGAATAACAAAATTTAGAATACAGATATTTAGAATTTAAAATATCCTTGTAATTTTTATGCAAAGGTTTCTTAATTGAAATAAAAGATAATAAAATAAATAGTAAAATCACCATGATGAATTGATATCATAGACCATGTATTCTTGACAGGGATAATATCACCTGGGAATTTTATCACCAAGGGAAAAAATTGGATCTTGGGGTATAAAAATCTTCAGATATTAAAATGTTTTTTTAGCCCTCCAAAAGGCCACATTACACAAACAGATATACAGACTTTTGTGACTTTAAAATTTTATGGGATGAGGTAAGAAAAAAAGTATTTTGAAAGATTCTTCAGGGGGATAAAATATTTTTAAAGTTTGAGAAATACTGTCATAAAAAAATTGGGTTTTTCTTTGTCAATGTAGCAAAAAATTATGATTTAATGATCAACCTTCCAAGTGATTTTGGCATATCTACAATTATAAAGGCATATTATATAGTTCATCAACATGATACATTGAGTATTGAATTAATATTCACCAAATCCATGAACTTGCTTACAGAAATCTTCTTTGAAAAAATGACATTTTAAAGTTAAATTGTAGTAAAAAGCCATCAATTAAAGGGTGTGATAGTCATAAGAAAGCGGCTCACAGGCAATGTTTAAATATATGCACATATACAGTGGTTTACACATAGAAAGTTTTCTAAAAGCCATTCCACACAATATCTTCCTGAGGGAATTTCTTAGAACTGAAAGCAGTTTTGAGAGGGATTTATGCCTTCTATACTTTCTTTGATGTTAATATTAATTTCATAGCAAAATTAATTAATGTAATATCAAAAATAAACAAAATGAGAGAAAAGAACAATAGCAATGGAGTAGATTGGTTCTACAATCATGTAAATAAAAAGCATATCTGTGCACACAACATTGCAAATAAATACCTTACTATATTGTTTGACTATTTAGTCTACAGATATTGTAATCATAAGCCAATACAATTTGGTGATTATAGAAGTAGCTCAAATACAAGGAAAAGATGATGAAAACTGTTGCTCATTCAGAGTGTCATAGTGAAGACAGTGTTAAAAAAAACTAAAAAGCTTTGACTTTTAGAGAGAAATCATTGGTGACCTACAAAAAAAAATTTTACCAGAACGGTTGAACCAAAGCAAGATTATAAAGCTCTTATCCATAGTATCCAAAATTGCATTTATTTGCTTGGTACATTTCTAGAACATAAAAAAATAGATGACATGACTTGATTTTGTTTTGTTATCAATATAGTACTACAATGATGTGTAGAAAATGTGTGTGTGTTCTATATGCTAAATAGATATTTTTTAAATTTAAAGAAATTTCATAGGAATGGAGATTTAAATGTAGCCTACTCTTTAAAAAAAATTAGTGCTGTAGAGAAAACAAGAAGGAAATATGAGCAAATAGTTGGTAAGGAAATTAGATTTAGGATTGCCCATTCCTTGAACAAACTACTAGGCAGGTTGGATATAAACTGTGCTTTGCCCAATTCGCTTTACATAACTTTGGAATTCATTTTACGTTTCAAAGTAATAGAAAGTTCTGGAAAACTAGTGACATAGGATAAAAACTCTAATTAAATTTATTGTTCAGCCGGCTAACTTACATTTCAAGTAAATGTTCATTTTTTGATCACCATATATACTGTGTAATATTATATTATTTGCATTTTTTATGTCTTTTTCTCAACTCTGCTATTTTGGGGAGTATTACTGATTCTTAAATTAGGTTAAAAACCAACAGACACTACTTTCCTTAGACATCTTTACAAATTTAATTTTTAAAATTTGCATAATATGTTTGTGAATGTTCATCCAGTTTTCTTCCCAACTTGTATTATTTATAAAGTATCACCAAGTTAATTTAAAATAACTGACTAATAGTTAAAAATATTGAATAAAGTTGTACAAATTTAAAATAAGATGGGATAAAAACATGAAAGCACTAAATGGAAATTCTGTAAGTGAAAACTTTAATAATAGAGATGTAGAATATCTTCAATGAGCAAATAAATAGAATCAAACAACCCAAAATACCCAAGGCAATAATCAGTGAACTTGTAGACAAGTCAATGGAAATTACTCAAACTGCAAAATAAGAAGAAAATATAGTTAAAAAAAAAAGAAAGAAAAGGATAAAAAGAACATCAGAAAAAATATCCAAGGTCTGTGAGGCAATGTTAAGCATTCTAATACATGTCCCCAGAAATAGAAGGGGACCAGAAGATAAAAAATACATGCAGAAAAAATGGTCTACTATTTACAAATTTATTATCATACAAAAACCATGGATCAAAGATACCCAGAGAATACCTACTTAGATAAATTCCAAAACATAACCATACCTCAATATTGCATATCCAAATTCTTGAGCACAAAAGACAAATAGAAAATATTGAAAGCAACCAGTAGAGGAAGGGGAAAATAGCATTACATTCAGAAGAAAAAATAAAATAGTTGCTATAGTATTCTCTTTAGAATTCATGGAAAATAGGATAAAATAGATTGACAAATTTAAAATACTGAAGAAAAAAATTGTCAATGCAGAACTTAATACCTGGAAAAAATTACCTTTCAAAATTGAAGAAATAATAAAAGACTTTCACTGACAAACAAAACTGAAGGGAGAAATTTTAAGAAAACTCATCAGCCAGAAATATGAGGCTGAAAACATGGATCTACACAGAAAATGAAAAGCACCGAAAATCAAATAAATGAAGGTAAAATTAAATTCACTTTTTATCATTTTAGTAGCTATAAATTATATCTTATTGTGTAAAAGAAAAATAGAAGCAATTTATTGGTGGTTATAGTGTGATTAAAATAAAATATATAACAAATGTAGCACAAAAGATGGGCAGTGGAGTAGAAATACATAATTGTAAGAATTTTACATAAAGTGCATACTATTATGTGAAGATAGACTTTGCTTAATTAAAGATGTATATTGTACAATTTTAGGAAAACCACTATAAAAATTAAGAAGTGAGTAAAAAATAAATAAAAAGAGATGAAATAACATTATTAATATATCTTAAATTAATTTTAAAGAGGCAGAAAAGGTGGTAAAGGCACAAAGATGAGATAGACAAATTTACAACAGTTTAAAAGATGATGTATTTCAGTGTAATCATATTGATCATCTTATTGAATTTGAATGATTTAAACACACAAGTTAATGAAAGGAGATTGTTGGTTTTGGGGAAAAAGCAAACCAACATTAAAGAGAAAGACATAGTAGACAGGTTGAATATAAAAGGATACAAATAGATATACCATGTAAACAGTATCAAAAGATAGCTTGGTTAACTATACAGTTTCAAATAAAGATAACATCAGAGCAAGGACGATTATTAGGTATAGAGAGAGATAGTACAAAATAAAATTCTCCAAGACCTACTATTATAAACACTAATTCTCTTTAAAACAGAGGTTTAAAGTATGGAAAGCAAAATACTGATGGAATTACAGAGGGACATAAGTTCATAATTATAGTTGAAAACTTAAACAACCTTTATCAAAAATAGATATATCATGTAGTAAATTATGGTACAAAAAATCAGTTTAGGTATAGGAGAGCTCAATGATGTTATCAAACAATAAGTTTAAAATAAAATATATTAAAACTCCACCTAACAATAGAAAAATATACATTATTTTCAAATGCAGAAGGAATGCTTTGCCAGGTAGACCACATTTTGGGCCATAAAATGAAACTTAACACACTTGAAAAGAGTACAAGTCATATGAAGTATACTCTCAGAACATGATGGAATTAACTCAGATTCAATAGCAGAAATGTATCTGGGAAATATGTAAAATTTAAAAATTAAACAACATATTATTAAATAAATTACTAAATATCAAATGAGTCAGAAAGAAAATTTAAAATATTTTGAACTAAATGAAAGGAAAACACAACATATCAAAATTTAGATTGCAGCTAAAATTTACAGAAAACATATAACATTGTTATTAGAAACAAATAAGGTCAGTATCAATAACCTAAGATTTAACATTAAGGAACTAGAAAAATTAGGTCAAAGCAAGCAGAAAGAAGGAAATAAAAGCATTAAAATATATTTCAAAAAATTTAAAACAGAAAACAAATAATAAATTTAAAATCTTACTCATTGAAAAGATCAATAAGCTTAATTAATACCTGAGCATATTGATAAATAGGGAAAATGCAAATTACCCTAATTGAGAATGAAAGAGAAGGTGGCAAAGAGCAATAAGGGAATACTATATAGTAATTTACGCTCATAAATTTGATTAGACAAAATTCCCAAAAGGCACAAATTACTAAAACTTAAGAAATAGATAGCATGAATAGACCTATATTTATTTTTTTAATTTATTTATTTTTAGAGAGAGAAGGGAGGGAGGTAGAGATAGAGGGAGATACATCAATGTGCGGTTGCTGGGGGTCATGGCCTGCAACCCAGGCATGTACCCTGCCTGGGAATCAAACCTGCGACACTTTGGTTCTCAGCCTGCACTCAATCCACTGAGCTACACCAGCCAGGGCAACCTACATTTATTTTAAAATTAAATTAAAGTTAAAAACCTTCCCAACCCAAATAATTTTATTGGTAAATTCTACCCTTTAATGAATAGCAATTATACACAACTCATGCAGAATATAGACAAAGAATTTAACACTTTTCACCTCATTTTATGAGTCTCACATTATTACCCTGATAAGAAATCCATCAGATTGTGACAATTAAAAATATTCATTTTTACAATAGAGAGACTTGACAGACTCACCTTACAACAGGATCAAGTGTAATGTTGCTAGTAATAAACCATTTTGATATTATGTACCGCCTGATATAATGCAATTCTTTCTCAATAGACTTAACCTCTGTCTAATCATGAGAAAACATAAGCAAGCCCAAGTTAAGGGACATTCTACAAATACCTAACTATTACTCTTTCAAATGACAAGATTATTTTTGGTTTCTCATCCATGTTTTTAATCCATCTTGAGTTTATTCTTGTGCATGGCATGAGAAAGTGATCTACTTTCATTCTTTTTTATATGCCTGTCCAATTTTCTCAGCACTACTTATTAAAGAGACTGTCATCACTATACATTCTTGCCTTTTTTTATCATAGACTTAATTTACACTATAGGCATGCATTTATTCAGGAGTTCTTTATTCTGTTCTATTGATTTATGTTCCTGTTTTTTTATGCCAGTACAATGCAGCTTTGATTACTATGGTCTTGCAGTATAGTTTGGTGTCAGGTAGCATGATAACTCAACTTTATTCTTTTATCTCAGGATTGCTTTGGCTATTTAAGATCTTTTGTGGTTCCATACAAATTTTAGGATTATTTGTACTGGCTCTGTGAAAAATACCAGTGTTATTACCATGTGATTTCACTTACATGTGGAATCTAAAAAAACAAAACAAATAAATTCATAGATAAAGGGAACAAATGATGGTTGTTTGATGAGTAGGGGATGGGAGATGAATATAAAGGGGAAGGCATTGAAGTGTACAAATTGACAGTTGTAAACACAGTTATGGAGATACATAGTAAACCGTAAGAAATATAGTAAATAATATAATAGCTAAAAATAAAAAATAGAGAAATAAAAATGACAAGTTTGTAATGGATATAGAAAAACCAAATATTTACATAGTGGAGAAGACAAAGTGGACTTGACAACTACATGCAATGTAGTATCTTGGGCTGGGTACTCGTAAAAATATAATACACTGTGACAGAATTCTGGGAATCTGAGTAGAGCCTGAAATTCAGTTAATAGTACTAAATCAATGCTAATGTCAAAGTTTTGATAAATATATCCTGATTATGTAAGATGTTGATCCTCAAGGAAGTTGAGTGATAGATATGAAGACTGCTATTTTTGAAACTTTTCTTTAAATTCAAAATTATTTTTATAATTAAAAATTATTTAAATTAATATCATGTCCTTTTATAAGGACTCTTTGGTCAAATATGTTCTTGTTGAGTCCATATGGCAGCATGGCATGAAAATTCATCCTGAGTATTATTTTGCTACTAAAATATTAAGCATGTTTTTTTAGTTTTAAAAAAAGAGAGTTTCATAAAATAAGATTGAATTTTAAAGAACAAAATTTACCAAAGAACATTTTATTATTCAAGTAATTTATAATATATATTGTTAATTATTTAGAAATTCCAGTACAAAAAGTGTCAGTATCTTTATTTAGAATTTACTCTGAATTAACACTGATGAATGACCCTTGCTTATTGGGTAGGTTACTTTTTAATTTTAAGTTTTTTTTTAATTACTTAAGGGAATATTTAAGTAAATTAATAAGATAAAGTCATCTGATATATGTCATCAAAAGTAGTTTTGTAAAAATAATTGTAATGATTATCATAAATATTTAATTAATTCGATCACAATGATCAACACTCATTTTTATTATATCCCAAATATCAACTGCATTTAATAGTCCTGGATAAAAATGTTTCTCTTGAATAAGTAAGTATAAAACAGATTACAGTAAATGGACAGATTAACTTATTTCTCTATAACAATGCAACTTTAAAGTCATAAAAATTGGAAATAACCATCTAATTTAATAATTTGTTTTTTTTATAAAACAGGTGAAAAGATTGAGGTGCCTAAGGATTGACTATATAAATATATTGTTATCAAGAAAGTCAGGGAAAAAAAACCTTTTTCCTGACTCCAGAACAATTTTTTTAGTGCCACACCATGGAATATTAAATAATAATTATTCAATGAAAATCAAATAAAATGGAGCAAAACAAGAAGCAGACAAATCCACAAGGTAGAATATTCTGTGGGAATGTTGGCCTAGTCTGTTTATGAAAAGGGGGTTTTATTAGATGGCAGGCTGTTTAAGGGAATGACAATCAGAGGCAGAGCCTGCTGGGATTATATACAGATATCCAGAAGTGTTAAGTAGTCTGTGCGTTAGATGAGATGATGACTTACCAAAATGAAAATATGAAGATCAATGATTGAAAAATAAAGATTGTAAAACAAAATCTGTAATCTAAAATTACTAAACAAAAACTCTTTTTTGAAAACAGTTACATGATTTTTGTGTATCCATGAGTTGGCACATAAATATATTCAAAGAATATATACTAAAATATCAGAAGACATAATTTGTGGGTAGTGAGGATATAATGTTTGTCATACTTTATTTTACTTTTCTAAAAGTCATTAATTTATGAATACATATTTATGACTATTGTGTTAATAAAAAGTAATTTTTTAAATAAAATAGCCCTGGCTGGTGTGGCTTAGTGGACTGAGCACCAGCCTGTGAACCAAGGGGTCTCAGGTTCGATTCCCAGTTGAGCACATCCCTGGGTTGCAAGCGAGTCCTAAGCGAGGGGCACATGAGAGGCAACCACACATTGATGTTCTTCACTCTCATTCTCCCTCCCTTTCTCCCTCCCCTCCCTTTTCTATAAATAAATAAATAAATAAATAAATAAATAAATAAATAAATATAAAATTACTCGACTTATTTTTAAAACAGAATAAAATACATAAAAATTGACAAAAGTTCTTTGTCTATGGCTGATACAACCAATCAATAAAATGAAAATACTTTAGATATTCTGTATATATGTAAGCCAAGTTAGCCAATTATTTACATTTTTTAAATAATTGTGGAAGGCATTTTTAATGTTTCACACAAAACTCCTGTTGATATCAACAAAATTATAGCAAAACATCTTAGCAAAAATCACAAGTTATAAATATCAGTAATAAAATTTCAGCTTAAGGCCTCAGAATGCAGCCAAAATATTCAATTGTGTTAAGTAAACTGATTATTTACTCTACATATGTATAGTTCAAAGGACATATTTAACAATAAACAATCAGTTATTTTTAGTTTTGGAATTATCATACTAGATATTAGACTCACTAAAAAATTCTATTTCTCATTCTTCTAAATGCTAAGTTAGCAATTCAACCTAAAGATAAAAATTATATAAATTTGTTATAGTTATTAATAACTACAATACATACATTTTAAATCTTTAATTCCATACATTCTGTAGAAGAGTATCAACTACTAATATATTAATGGAGAAATACTTTGTAATTATTCCTAAATGACATGAGAAATAAGAACTGACAAAGAATAATACCAAATATTAAAAATTTATATTTTATTTTCTGATGCCAACTCAGTTTCCAAAACAGTTCTAACTATTTTAAAAAGTGTATGCTGGATTTTTCAATGTATTTCTCTTAATGTGTAGATTTAAAACAAATCTCAGAACAGCTCATTTATAAGAAAAATACAGTAAATATCTTTTCTCCAACAGTTGAAAAAATCAAAGCCTAGTTAATATTAACACAACTAAACAAGTTAATGATTTTATAATACAATTAACTGATCAAGTCATAGAGTCATTTTTATCTGATATTACTGACAATGAAATATTAAAGAGTCATCTGTATCTTGTACCACCGTCACTCAAAATATGTTGTGACAAAGTTGTGCCACTTCCCCAAACTTAATAGTATTTATATTTAAGTTAATTAGAATGCAAGGGAGAAAGAAAACTGCTAGTTAGCTAAGAAACTGAAGAAGAGGATTCTAAATGCAATTACATTTAACAATGTTCAATTTAATGTTCTAGTATATTCTGCTATTTGTAAATCTGATGCATATATGAATACCTACACATAGTTTCCAACAATTCAGCAAAGAGAATATAAGTCTAAAGAAAAAAAGAGCAAATAATATATTCAATCAGTTACAAACTAGTTTAAAAATAAAACAAAAATAATTACTTATGTTTACATCAGAACTTAAGATATAAAGATTATTATTTTATATTTGGCTTTAATAAACATTTCATTAGTAGTGTGTTTCCTGAATGTATCAAAGTTTTGCCATATGAAGATTTCTTACATCAAAATAATTTCATTTTGATAGAACAAATAGATCTAATTCTTCTCGCCAATTGTGTTGAGTCACATTTTGGGATCATGTTGAAAAATAATTTATACTGACTTCAAGCCAAAATGGAGGCATAGGTAGACACACTTTGCCTCCTCACACAATGAAAAGGACAACTAATTAAAAAAAAAAGACATAACTACTAAAAAATTGAACTGAATGGAAGTCTGAAAACCAAAGAGTTAAAGAAGAAACATTCATTCAGACTGGTGGAGATGGGCAGCAGGGGTGGATATGCAGAAAGGCAGCAGCTGGAGGACCAGGCATGCCAAAAAAAAATATGTGTGTGTATATATATATATATATCCCAAATGAAATAACAGATCAAAGCCCCAGAAAAAAAATACAACTAAGAGATGAAGAGATAGCCAAAATATCAGAAGTACAGTTCAAAATACTGGTAATTGGGATGCTCACAGAATTGGCTGAGTATGGTCACAAAACAGGGAAAAAAGTAAAGACTATGAAAAGTGAAATAAGGAAAAGTATATAAGGAACCAACAGTGAAGGGAGGAAACCGAGAATGAAATCAGTGATTTGGGGCAGAAGGAAAAAATAAACGTTCGACCAGAAGAGAAGGAAGAAACTATAATTAAAAAACAGAGGAGAGGCTTAGGAACCTCCACAACAACTTTAACCTTTCCAACATCTGAATCATGGGGGTGCCAGAAGGAGAGGAAAAGCCAGAAATTGGAAACCTGTTTGAAAAAATAATGAAGAACTTCCCCAAACTGGCAAAGAAAATAGACTTCCAGGGAATCCAGCAAGCCCAGAGAGTTCCAAAGAAATTGGAACAAAGGCAGCACACACCAAGGCACATCATAATTACATTAGCCATGATTAAAGATAAAGATAATCTTAAAAGCAGCAAGAAAAAAGGAGACAGTTACCTACAAAGGAGTTCCTATAAGACTAGCAGCTGATTTCTAAAAAGAAACCTTGTAGGCAGGAAGGGGCTGGAAAGAAGTATTCAAAATTGTGAAAGGTGAAGACCTACATCCAAGGTTACTCTATTTAGCAAAGCTATCATCTAGAATGGAAGGACAGATAAAGTGCTTCCCAGGCCAGTCAATTTAAAAGAGTTCATCATCACCAAGACTCTATTATATGAAATGTTAAGGGGACTTATCTAAGAAAAAGAAGATGATCAAAAATATGAACAGTAAAATGACAACAAACTCATAACTATCAACAACTGAACTTAAAACAAACAAACAAAAAAAAACTAAACAAACTAGTAGAGCAGAAACAAAATCACAGAAATGGAGATCATATGAAGGGTTCTCAGCAGGGAGGGGAGGGAGGGAGAATAGGGGAAAAGGTACAGGGAATATGAAACATAAATGGTAGGTACATACTAGAAGGGGGGAAGTTAAAAATAGTATAAGAAATGGAAAAGTCAAAAAAGTTATATGTACAACCCATGACATGAACTAAGGATGAGAATGCTGGTAGGAGGAGAGGTTAGGGCTGAGGGGAATAAAGGGAGAAAAAAAATGAGGCAACTGTAATAGCATTATCAATAAAATATACTTAAAAAAAGAAAAATAATTTATATGTGCTCATTATTTAAATACAAATGTTTTCAAACTATATTGGAGTAAAACATATAGATTGTTTTATATTAAACTGACCTTGATACTAAAAATATGGTTTTGAGTCTTGAAATTATGTATCCTACAATATGGTAGATTAGATGTCTGTAGAAACCCCATCTATACAGCCCTACTGGAAACAGATGAAAAAATACAACTCACTCTCTCTCTGTCTGTCTCTCTCTGTCTCTCTCTCTCTCTATATATATATATATCTATACACACACACATACACACACACACACACACACACACCTAATTTTATGTATGTATATATATATAAAATATATAAATAATTTTTAAAAGTGCATATTCTTAGCAAAATTAAATATTAATCCACAGTCTGTGGTAGGAAGGCAGGACTACCCCTGGTGACTTAGAGCAACAGGAAATTGTGTCTGGAGGTTAGAGACTGAGAAGATTGAAACCACAGTTTCAGAGGAACTGAGAAGGCTCTAGAGAGGCATTTTTGACAATACCTAGTGAGAAGTGTTCTGACTTAAAACAATTTAATCATTCTTGGGCTCATGAAGTCTATTCAATCCTGAATTGAAAAACTTGGAGAAATGCGTATTGGTACAAATCATTGTGAAACTGTAGAATGGCAGTGCAGGGAGGAAAAATCTTAGGGCAGCCAGAAGAAGAACAATGCAGATAAACTAGAAATAAATGACAAGAAGAATTGGCTTTTTTATAACAACAATAATAAAAGGTGAAAAGCAATAGACTATGTCCTCAAAATTATTAGTTTTGAAAAATACTAAATTGGTGAAAAAAAACAACTGTTCATAAAAATTTCATATTCAGAGTTATGGTTTTAATTGTGTCCCCTAAAAAGACATTTTAAAGTCCTAACACTCCGTACCTCAGAATGTGAGTTGATTTGAAAATTGGGTAGTTGTAGATGTAATTATTTAAATTAAGATGAAGTCATATTGGAGTAGATGGTCCCTCAATCTAATATGATTTGTGTACTTACAAAAAGAAAGAGACAAAGATACCAAAATGTCATATAACCATGAAGATAGAAGTCTTACAGCTACAAGCCAAGGAATGCTAAGAATTGCAGGTACACCAACAAAAGCTGGGAGGAAGCAAGGGCAGAGTCTGTGTTACAGGTTTTAGAAGGGAGCATGGCCTTGTTGATAGGTTAATTTCAGACTTTTAGACACCAAAACTGTGAAACAATAAAATGTATTTTCTTTTAAGCCCCAATGTTTGTGTGTTTGTAGTACTTTGTTAAGGTAGCCCTAGAGAACTTATATACCCAGATAATTTACATTTTAAGAATTTGTGAGGCAGTGAGGAACAAAAACCATATGATCTCACCTTTAAATGGAACCTAATCAACAAAACAAACAAGCAAGCAAAACATAACCAGAGACTTTGCAATTAAGAACAAACTGACAGTAACCAGAGAGGAAGGGTAGGGGAATAATGGAGAAAGGGGGGGAAGGGTTTTCAGGAACAGCTATAAAGGACACATAGACAAAACCAAGGAGGAGTGGAAGCAAGGGAGAGAGGTGGGGATGGTTGGGGTGGGGGGAATGGTGGGGGCTAAGTGCAGACAACTGTAATTGAACAATGATAAAATAATTTAAAAAAAGAATTTGTAGACAACTAATGCTGAAGTTTTTATGATAAAAGACACCTAAAAACAAGAAAGAAAATGACATTTGAAAGAATGTGAGAAATGTAGCAGAGCATGAAACAAAAATATGTGAATTTTACATTTCTAAACAAACATTTACTGTATAAAACAACATCACTGTTGTCTACTTTCTACAGACACAAAATAGTTAAAATTAAAATATCGGATCACAATAATATAAAAGCTACTAAAAGTCTGTTCAAATTAAAAAATAATTCTAATAAATTAATATTTAAATACATAGAAATTAGTAAGAATAAAGAAAATGTGAATAATATTAAGGAACAACTTGGTTTGACATTTTTAGAACACTGCCAATCCACCATCAACACCAGAATGCATATTTTTTAAATGCACATAAAATTTTCACCAATATATTCTATATGGTAGGCCATAAAACAAGTTTAATAGGATTCGTGTTACACAGAGTAAGAGAATCAAGACTACATACTGTTCTCTAACACTGCAATAGAAAACATGCCTCCTTTAACTACTTATATTGACAATTCCACTCAAAGCCTTAGCTGTGCATTCACACAAGACAAAGAAATAAAAGACTTATGTATTGTAACAGAAGAAATAATACTGCATTTATGTAGAGAAAGCATATTCTTATATATGCAGAATCCTAGGAATCTACTAGAATACCACTAGAACTAATAAAGCTGGCTTTAAAAAACAAAGAATATAAGGTAGCCAAACAAATGTGAAAAGAACAAATTTGGAGGATATATGCAACCCAGTGTAACAACTTTATTTTTTAAAATTTTATTTCTTAATTGTAGAGAGAGGGGAAGGGAAGGAGAAAAAGAAGAAAAGAAACATCAATGTGTGGTTGCCTCTCATGCGCACCCTACTGGGGACCCAGCCCACAACCCAGGCATGTGCTGTAACTTGGAAATGAACTGGTGACCCTTTGGTTTGCATGCCTGCACTCAGTTCACTGAGCCACATCTGCCAAGCCCCCAATGTAACAACTTTCTAAAAAAACCAAGGTGATTAAGGTAGTGAGATATTGATAATGAAAAGTCTTTAATCTGAAACAATATCTGTAGATTCAGTTGATTTGGGACAATGGTGCCAAGGTAATTCAATGGAGAAAACATGGTCTTTTCAAAAAATGGTATGTACAAACTGGATACTTAAATTGCAAACATATTTATTGAAATTTCTCTTCATACATATACAAAAAATGAGAGAAAAATTCTTCATAATCTTTGGGTAAGCAAATATTTATTTGATAGGAAAAAATCATTAATCATTAGAGAAAACATAATAAATGGGATTTAGGAAAATTAAAATATTCTGCTCTTACAAAGCATTGTTAAGAAGATGTAAAGGACAGCCACTGCCTGGGGAAAACTATTCACACTGCATATGACTGACAAAATTTTGCATTCAGAATATGTAAAAAAGACAAAGACAAAAAGCCATATTAAGAGGGCAAATTATGAAAAATAAAAATTCATGAAAGAAATACAAATGGATGATAAGCACATGGAAATATGCTCAGCATCATTAGTCATAGAGGAATTGCAAATTAAAACCAAGTTAGAAACTACTACATGCTCCAAAGAATGACAAAGACAAAAATAAATAAAACAAAAAATAAGATTCTGAGAATCAAGTAATAGTGAAAAAGTGGAGCATCTGGAAAGCTTGTAAATTTCTGATGGGAACAAAGGTGTACCAACAGTTCACCCATTGTAAAGAACTCTACCAGTTTCTTATATAATTAAACTTAGCTTTTTTCATATGACCTAGCAATTCTAATTCTGTGTATTTACCTAACGTGAGCACATATGTCCTTTTTTACTTTATATATATGTCCTTTTCTAATATAGATAGATGGATATATAGACAGATATAGATATATAGATTTCAGAAAGGAAGGGAGAACAAGAAAGAGAGAAATATTGATGTGAGAGAAACATCAATCAGTTGCCTCCCTTACACATTCTGAGGGACAATGAAACCCACAACGTAGTCATGTGCCCTGACTGGGATTCAAACCCATGAAGTTACAGGACAATGGTCCAACCCACAGAGTCACATCATCCAGGGTGCCCTCTTCTATTTTTAAAAAAGTAAAAAAAAAATAAAATCTTGTAAATGAATATGCAAAGCTCTATTCACAGCAATGAAAAACTGTTTACAACTCCAATGTCTGTCAACAGATGAGTAATAAAATAAATGTGGTAACCTCATTTGATGGAATACAATGTAATTTATTGCAACTCAGAAAAAAAGAAAGAGGGAAGTACTAATAAACAATACATGGATGAATCTCAAAACCACTATGCTGACTGAAATTAGCTAGACACCAAGAGTACATATAGTATGAAGCCAGCTTCATATTTAGATAATAGATGGGAAATTCTAAATGAAACAAAGTAGTATGGAGACAGATAGCAGCTTGATGGTTTACTGGGGTAGATTGGGAGGAGGGGGTCCACTAGTTTGGAAAGCAAAGAAACTTTATGAGTTGATAAAAAGATTATACATTAATTGTTGTGGTGGTTACATTTGCACACATTTTTTCAATATGCATAAAGTGGGTGTATTTTTGTATGTATCTGATATCTCAAGAGCTGACTTTCAAAATTAAACAAAAATACTGAAATGATAAAGGCTTTACAAATTGGTCTTAGTATTGTTCTGTCTGTCCTGAATAATTTAATAATTGCACTGATACTTAGTTTAAGTTCTCAGCAAATTCATTAGTATGAAATGCAATGATATACAGAACATATATATATAAGATGGTGCCCAATAAATGTTGATTTACTCTTTTCATCTACTCTCACACTAGCTTATAAAAATATTCTAATCATAGAAAGTGTGGTTTCTGTATGTTGTTATGATTTTCTGATATATTTTATCACAACTCTGTCCTTAGACCATTAGACCATAGTCTGTAATATCATCCTTAAAAATAGAGTATTTTTTAAAAATTCAGGGAATATAGAGATAATCTGAAAATTCTACAAGTTAATAGTTTATAGATTTAGGAAGTATTTGTTGAATTGATTTAAATTTTCATGGTTATATTATAAGAAGTTTCTAGTCATTTAATGATTTAAAAATTTTCCATTGAATATGCTGTGTACACTGTGTTGACTTTCCTGTAGCTATATAAAAATGAAAAGGACAAGATTACACTATCATGTAACTAACATTTCCAAAAAAACTACTGAAGATATGATTAGGGAATTGAACAGGAGAACATTCATGATAGTATAATTATTCGAGTATTGTCTGGGTGGTGGTTATTTTATCACCCAGTTACTTCTGACTGTTCTATGCTTTTGACTTATCAAAGCTCATTAATTTACTGGAGGGAAAAATCAGGTCAATTTTGTTGTTGTTATTGTTTTTTATTTGTTTCATGAACCACAAGCAACATAAAGAGCACATTTGTCCCACAATAAGTTCAGTATTTATGTGTATATAGCTGTAGCTATTTCCCAAACATACATACATATAAGCATGCTTATAAAACAATAAAATAAAATATCGTAGGCCATTGCCAGATTTACCAATTTCCTAATATCTTGCTTGGTTCTACTTAGATCAAATAATATTTCTAAAACTAAACATGCCAGAACTAGTGGCCTTAGCATGAAATCTCTTCCCTGCAACCCATTCAAGTTAGTCACATGCAGTCAAGCATAGCCTTCCTAAATGACCTGGAGAAAATCTGCACACCAAAAATCAGATTTCTGGTCATACCAGGTGCTAATAATCCCAACTACTTTTCAGTGAGGAATACATAAAAACCAACAATAAAAGTATCCAATATGGTAAAAATAATTCCTTTTAAAAATATTTAGATTTCTAGTTTTAATCTTTGTACATTTTAACATTTAAAAAATTGATTTGCTTTACCACATTTTTAAGAAAAAATTCAAAGTTTCTGTATGTGAATGTTAAGACCTGTGATTTCTCAGAGGAGTCCAAGTTTACCAGCAGGACTCACCCAGGAAGACCAGCTGAACATCTAATGTACTTTCCCTCGCTGTGGTCAGTGAATCAGCAAGTGTTACCGGAGTTCAGCGTGAAATGCCAGGTGCTATTTCAGCAATCCTCCTTTCACAACATCTGGGGTGGGGTCATTTTGTTAGACTCTGATAAGGTTACTGGAACTTAGTTCCTAGGGCAGTCAACACCCTCTATCCTCATGCTCTCTGAATGTAGAAGGTAGTCACAGAGACCTGGTTCCCTTTTTTGGGCAAAAGGTTACTCAACCACAAGCTGCTTATTAAACTGTGTCTGGAAAATATTATTCACTGAAATTATGTCTCAATAGCATAAAGTTTAATTTTGTAATTAACCAAACCATCTGTCATTGCAAGCCTCTCTTAAGGCCATCCAAATGGACAAACTTTTTATTTGTGGAACCTTGCATGGAGAGTGATGTTTTTTTGTTAATGACTGACTGTGAGAAGGAAGTGGCATGAATTTTAAATTACAGCTACAAATAGATTGTCAGCTTTCTTCTGCCTTTGATAACTTACCCAACTCAAAAAAACTAATTTCCCAAAGAAAATCTCCCACATATTTCAGTAAACTGATTATTGCCCTTTCCATAAAATGTTTAGCTCTCTGTTTTATAAAATAAAGTTCATCTGAACATTGATGTTATTGCAGCAAAGAATTATCCATCTGTGTTTTTACTGGGTGTGAATAATAGCAACATTTCCTTGGAAATTTATGAATAATTACTAAAAAAACCCAACAAGTTAGTATTAGTTAAGTGCTTTATGATTCTTTTTAGATTTTAAGCTTTTCTTTATTAATGAGCTGGCAATCCATAGGTATTTAGAACATATGCAAATGCAGGGACATCAAGGAATCAGATACTTAGAAGGGATAAAACACTGTCAGCTGGACATGCCTTGAATCAGGTTTACATTAGGTTTGGATTTTTAATGACTATTATGTCATATATTTGGGTCTGGTATCATCGAAACTGCTTTGAACCAAAAGGTCAGACTGCATCTTAAAGACAGTTTTTGACTTTGGTGGCTTTATTTTTGGATGTACATGAATAAAGTATCAGAAAAAAATAGAATTTAAAAGTTACATTGTTCAGCTATGTGTTTATAATTCTAATATTAGAATTATATCTACTCCAAAAGAAAAAGTCACCTAAATGGAAAATTATTCTACTTCAATTTACACAATTCTTTCCATACCTTATGAGTTCATATCATTAAATGTTGATACTACATAGTCCACAGGAAAGAAGGAAATAAATGAGGAAGATGAGGGAGGAAAGCAAGGAGGGAAGGAAGGAGGGAGAGAAGAAGGAAGGAAGGAAACATTGTTTTATTGAATAGATGCCAGAAAAGTAACTGTAATCTACATATATTGATTCTTAGGCTGTTCAAAGACACCTTGGTCCACCTGGTATTAATGTTTTAGTTAATATATAAATAGATGTTTTCACTGTCAAGCAGATTTTGACCCAGGTTACCTATCACATCAACTTAATATTTTAATATCACCAAATAGATGCTTTACTCTATTGATACAAATAAGCAGAAAATGCAATTTTAAGCCCTCAAAAAGTTAGTTTATATGGGTTAGCTATTTTCCGATGAGATCAGTCAAGCTCTGCCACCTGCATTCCAAATGATTGGTCCCGAGAGAGTAGTGATGTCATTATGCCATCACCATCACATCTCAGTGCTGTTATACTGAGTCAGCCAAATGTGGCCCTATATTGGTCTCATTTCTATTCTTCTGGCTTAAATCCACACTGCCTGCAAATGGTATTCTTCTTGAAACGATTGATGCCTTTAGCTATAATTTTCTTAATTATCAGTTACTCACTGGGAATGCTATCTAGATATTAATGAATCAATTAAAAATTATGGGATTTGATCTCATATAGAGCATTTTAAGTGTTATCATTGTACACCTACTATTCCACTTATAATTTCTTCAGTATGTAATCTACATGTGAACTTTATTTGTATAGTCAATGTGTTGCCAGATAGTAATTTCCAGTAAAGGCAGAGGGAGAAAATACACTAATTATTTCTAAATTTCAAATCATTTTAAACAATGGAAGAAAAAGAAAACCCAATTTTTAATTCCAGATTCTGGAGATATATACAATGAGTATTCCACAAAACTCACTGAAGACAATTACAAGAAAGAGACCACCAAAATTAAAAGTTATTGACTGTTATAATTTTAATTATACACCATTTTTATTTTTATTAGAATGTAGCTACTGAAGAAAATAGTAAGTGCATTTTTGCCATGTTTTAAACTTTTAAAATTTTTTGGAAAATGCATTTGCCCAGTGATCTATAATGGTATATCTTACATTTGAAACTCAGTAAATCAATTAGTGAATAAAGATCTTATGAACTTGAGCTAGGCTGCCAAACTCTTTATCTTTTAAGATTACTAGAAGATTAAAAAAAAAAACAATGACAAAACAACAGGAGAGAATCCCACAAAGTACTAGAATTAAAATACATAGCACACACTAAAATTAAAAGAGTCTACTCTGTATATGAAAATTACACATCTAAATCTTCCATAACAAATAATAAAAACTAAAAGAGAAAACCAATACTGATGAAAAAAATTCTTCTATTATTGGTTATCTGAGTAGACTACTTTGAAAAGAGAAAATCTCCAAATCCCTTGCTCCTTTCAGAGCTAATCCTTAGCAAAAAATAAGATGAACAAGGAAGTAATCCATTATGACTTTAGGTCATTATCCTCAAATAAAAGATCTTCTTAAAAGAACACAAAGATATTTCCACATCTTTTAAATGCTTCTTATTTTGTTACTATATAACATTGTCAAATTGTTTGGAGTAAGCAATTTTCCCTTTATCTTTTTAACTATGGTTTAAAATCTTATCAGGTCATACATATGAGAAAGAATAAAGGAACTTTATCAATTTGCACTGAATTTACTAAAACATTGAAAGAAAGCAAAGATAAAGACTTTCACAAAATAATACTATTCTAAAATAAATAAATAAATTACTGTTCTAAAATATTTCTTTTGATTATTGAGCTATAAATGCCATCATCAGTAGCCCTTATATTTGTAAAATTGGTTCAGATTGGGCTGGTTTTATGCTACTGTGTAATCCAGTTTGGAAATTTACCAGTAACAAATCATTACAGTTAACCCCCTTGATCTACCTCCACTTATACTCATATATTTCAAACTGTTACTTTCAGAACAAAAATAAATATTATACAATTTTGGGTACATTCAAGATTCAAATATCACTAATAACTCATGTTTAAAATAACATATTATTTTCCTTAGTGCTTTTTAATTTAAATGATTCCTAAAATTACTATATTCTATCAAAATGGATGTATTATGACTCAAATTATGTTTTCCAAAGATGGCATTTTCAGATTATTCAAAACAATTATGAGTGATTTCCTTCAAAGACTTTACCAATGGATTTATATTTAATACACTAAGAAGAAGAGATATTTTCTTATTGAGGCTCTATGATATAAGCATTTGTGCAATTTATCAACTAGCAAAAGTTAATATCATAGGATTTTAACATCCCATTTTTTCAATTAATTAATTTAGATGGAACACAAGAAATTTTCTAATAATCATTATTATTTAAATTGTTATGAATTTGTCTTTAATAAGATGTAAAACATCAGTTTTGTGCTTACAGAAAAAAAGCACAATGGAAATTAACTTAATAATTTAATATTTACTCAGAGAGAAAAAAATGTATAAATATTTCATATTCTAGAATACTAAACACCTTTTTTAGAATTAAGAAAATTTGTCATAGTTAAAATAATTTGGAGAATTAAAATAGTTAATTTCTGTTTTTGTAGGTAATTTCTTGACAATCATTTAATTACTTTGAATGTGTTTTTTAAAATATGCTTTCAGAGCTTTTAAAATGTACCTTTTTCCTTCTAAATACTATTGCTTTCTGAAGTCTTCCTTGCTGGAAGGGAGTCGAAATGAAAATTAAAGGGAGAAACATGTTAGTTTACAGAGACCAGTTGGGAGAGTCTCTTCACAAAAAGGTCATTCTGATGGTTTCACCAACCTACTTAAATTAGGAATATTATTGAATATTGATAAATTTCCTCTTTCCTTCTGATGTTTTGGTGTTATGTACACCAAGCCATGAAAATTTACATATTAGTTTGAAAAGTCAGTGTAGTATCAAAAATACGTGGAGTGGGCCTCATTCTTCCAGGTTAATAGATTTTGTTTTTGTTTTATGATATCATAAAGCATGACTGTATAATGTTAAATTGTTTATATACTTTATGAATTTGGGTCAACTTTCATTGGTGATGCTTCAAATATAAACTTCATCCCAAAATAGTACTGTATATTTCCCCCAGAGAGATTACTATATTGATGCATTATGTGTCAGACATTGATGACTTTATATATCAACATCTGTCAGTATGAGAAGCAATGCGTGTCACTGTAGTCACACAAGCTGTACACACACAAAAGTCAACTAAAATTAGTCTCAGTTTTCTCATCAATAGAATGGGTGATCATTAATTCCACTGGGACCTGTGAGTGGGAAAGGAAAATTATTAATGTAATGTTATGTAGTGTTCCTATACAATAGGCAGAAACAGAAACAGAACAACCAAATACATATGTTAATTCTATTACTTATCTCACTTCTGTTACACCAGTGACTCATAAGCAAAGTAGTTGAGAATAGAGTTCTGATTTGACTGCAAAAATCAAGGTGGGTATGCACTCAGGTGGTAAATTCTAACCACTCCACCCAGTTTGCAAATATGGCTAAGAAACTTACTCTTTTTCTCCTACTGGTACTGTGCTCTTCTCTCCATCCTTCCCCTATACCATCTTTTTCCAAATTAACCCCTCCTAGCCCAATCCCAAACATTCTGGTTCTTCTTGATAGCTTATAAACCCTGTATCAAACACCTGTGTGTGCAATTTATTCCAACAGAAAACACGATTTCTCTTCAGAAGCAAATAAAGCATATGGCAATTGATTTTCTAAGCACACTCTCAAATATTTTAAGCAACTTCTTGATTTTCATAATTCCGGCTTCTGAAGTGCTTCCTTTTTTTTACCTCAATTTCAAAATTACTAGGTATCATATGATTATTGTAAAGCTGTGCATTTTGCAAATCAACCTCAATTATTATTAGCCTTTGCTTTTTCAGCAGGAGAAATAAATTCCCCACAGTGACCATTCATTTGCCTCTCAGCATGAACATGTCCCTAAAGAAACTTGAATCTGAATCTACTTCCTCTTTTCTGGTTGGAAAACAAATGTTTGATTTGGGGTGAGCATGTACGTGAGTTTTATACATACATATAGGTAAAAGCATGTCCCCAGCACCACCTGACCCATTAAAGCAATTTTAAATCCCCAGAAATAGGACTTGTTTCACCAGAAAGCAAAGCACTGGAGATTATAGGTAAGCAATTTGCAGGATTTAGGAAATTCAAGTACTCCCAGTAACTTGCTGCACTCTGCCCTCATTCTTTCCTTTAAGCTAGAAAGACTTGGTGGAATGCAGCCAACACATTAGCATTTCCAGAATTGAACATATTTTCTTGGAAGTACTCTCTTCCCAAGATAGTTCTATTGGAATGCTAGCAAAAAAACATTGAACCCAACTTTACTGGCTCTCTGCAGGGTCATGGGGAATGGGGTAGTTTCATAGATCTGCTTCAGAGTCACCTGTGACAAAAAATCTGAAAGGTTAAACATCTGTAGTTTATTATTTTTTTCCTCAATTAGACTTTGTCCTGCCAGGGTATCTTTGTACAGGGACTGGGGAAAGCATGTTGACAATTCATGCAACCCTCATATCACAGTATTTCAAGGGTAATAGTCTCATGACAAGACTAATCTGGTCATTCCTCTTAAGAATAAAAAAGGAAAGAAAAAACAAGAGAAGAGCATAGTTACATCATATTTAATTGAAAGTGTGGTGGTCAGTTATGTAAACAATAGAATAACAACAGAAAATACTTTTCTACCACATAATAGATAATAAATCTTTTAATGATATAGATAGCTAATGAGATAGCTTATGAAGATCTTTTGTGTTTTTTTATTCCATCAACAACTTCCACTCACTTTACTCCCTCATAAAGACATAACTTTTAGGGAGACCAACCTTAAATAACCCATTCTGTAGACATGATCAATTTATGTTTAAAAGCCACCAGAGGAGCATGATTGCACATTAGACTGCACATATTGCAATAGTGTATATCAGTAAGTTCCTAATTTTAGTTTTAGGTAAAATACAGTGAAAGTATATTTCATATTAATAATAAGGAATACAATGTAAATAGTGTCTTCTGGAGTTGTGTAGTGTGGTGGCACCAAAACTTTTCTTTATCAT
This sequence comes from Phyllostomus hastatus, assembly GCF_019186645.2. Taxonomy (NCBI): domain Eukaryota; kingdom Metazoa; phylum Chordata; class Mammalia; order Chiroptera; family Phyllostomidae; genus Phyllostomus; species Phyllostomus hastatus. The sequence continues at coordinate 41,683,166 of NW_025333498.1, forward strand.
TCATCATTTAATCATTTTTACTGATAGCCACTGAAAACACTAGTTTAACAATATAATCACCCAGACCTAATTGTGAGTGAGGAATGTATTCTGTTTTAAAACATCTCTCAATAAGAGACAATTAAAAGACCTCAAGGAAGTGAGTAACATCAAATTCTAATACACTTTCTAGTAATGTTATTTCCATAGTATCAAGGTTTAGAATGAGCACCTGGACACCTCATGTACATTTTGTGATCTACAATCATTCAAAACGAATTTGTTCAACAAGGCTGTTTATAACACCTAATCTACTAAAATTTTGTCTAAATCAAGGACAAGATATACTGTTGCCCCAATTTGTTAACCCAGAGTTTTCTGTGTCATGTTTAATGTTTTATTCTGTTTCTCTGTCCTACTACAATTACAACTAAGCACTGTTGAATACACTATTGTTTTCATTTGTAACTGCCTGAGCAGCAGTTATAATAGTTTAAATTGATCAGCAGCCATTTACATTCTTTGTGAACCAATGGCATAAGATGATGTAGTGCAGCATTAGAATAGCTTTCCCTCTCTTTTGTGATATCAGCACAACATGATGTAAAACACCATTGGACAAGTTGTACTGGCTTAGGTGACACCACACCTGGGTCAAAACCCTGAAACTTATTTTGTCAGTTGGCTAATTATCTTATAACTCCAGAGATTCTCAAGTACAGGATGGTGAAATTAACTTAAATGGGAGTTGATACACTTATTTCTCTGCTTATACACAACCCCAAAACAAGTTTTACAGCCTACCTTCCTTCTAGGTACTAATTTCCAAAATCTTATCTTGGTTACTCTAGTCAATGGAGTAACAGGAAATGACTCACTAACATCTACTAAAGCAGTTTTCTTCTGGGAATTACCTACAGTAAATCAAGATATAAATGTGACAAAATACTTTATGAGCTAAAGCTATTATTTTTATATTGAAAAAAAGGCCTCTACATGAACACACAGATTCACATCTGCTCAGATGATGGGTTTGTTGGAAATGAGTACATTCTGTATCCCAGTATTTCAAATATATTTTAATTTTTAAAAATATTTTATTTATTTATTTTCAGTGAGAAGGGAAAGGAGGGAGAAAGAGAAGGAGGGAAAAATTGATGTGTGAGAGACATATCCCATGGCTGCCTCTTGCACACCCCCAACTGGAGACCTGGCCCACAACCCAGGCATGTGCCTTGACTGGGAATCAAAACAGCAACCTTTTGGTTTGTAGACTGACACAACCCACTGAGTCACACCAGCCAGGGCTCAAATACATATTTCAAATTCTCCTGTTTAACATTAAAAAATGCAACAAGAGAAAGAAACATTCAAAGAAGCTGATTCAGGATGGCCAAGAACATAAAATGAAACAAGGCAACAAAAATGAAAATATTGAAAATCTCCAGAAAAACAGTTACCCTTAGAGGTTCATGCTATAATCCTTCAGGTCAGATTTATAGAAATTTTCTAAAGAAAAGTTGTTTTTTTCTTACTGGTTGTAAAACTACTAATCCACTTATTATGTCATTTAAATACATCCTAATACCTTTGAAGAAGTTTTTTTCTGTTCTAAGTTTTTTGTTATAAATAATGTAGTGACTTTAGAATCCAATGGAATAATGAGAAGTTCAAAAGACAGAATATGTCTTCCATGCATTTTGACTGTGGAAACTGTGGCAATTATAGTTATTAATTTTTACAAATTAGCTCTTAATTGCATGGTATGTTTCTTTTGCCCAATAATACATAGGAACATATTCTTTGAAAAGCATTTTAGAGCTAGTTGAAATCCAAGATGGCAGCAAAGTGGGTGGGTATTATAATCACTCCTTCCCAGGACCAAACTGAAATTACAACTAAAATATAGAGCAACTAACTATAGACTAGCAGAATAGAAATCTTATAACCAAAGATTTCCAGGAAAAGCCAGACTGAAACTGGAAGGAACTATAAAGATGTCAAAAGGGGTAGCCCTGATCCTTTGGCAGTGGCTGAAATTCCAGAGGGATATCTCAGTTGCAAAAGTTCCTGCTGAAGAGGGTAGGACCTCACCCCCAAGCTAGGATCCCAAGCCCAGAGCACCAGAATTGGGGAGAGGCACCCACATAACATCTGACTATAAAAATCAGTGAGGATTCTGCCTGACAGGGAAAGATAAGAGTCTGCTAGAGACACAGGCACCCCTTTAAAGGGCCAATATGAGAAATACCATTTGCAGCCACCCACCCTAGATTCCAGCAGATGGAAGGAGGAGTGGACTAGAGTCATGTGAAGGTAGTTGGGATTTGTGGTTCTGGGTAGAGAATGGAAGGGACAACAGCCAGAACTCTCGTGTTGACTCCCTCTCCCACACTGCATAAGTATCAGCTCGAGGGAATGCAATAGCCTCCACCCTTTGAACTCCCTGTCACAGTAGCCTGTGGAGCTCATGTTTAAATAAAGTGGGCCATCGTGTAGAGGTTTAGGAAGACTTAAGGGTATCAGTGACTGAGGGATGTTGTTTTAAAGTGAAGGCCATCCCTCCCACTTTCCCATGAACCTGACTGGTGGCCCCACCCTCATGGGAGATTCTCAAGCTCAACTCTCTGGGCTCCAAGCAGTCCCATTTTCTCGACTCATATAAGCCCTGTCCTGCCAAGGCCTAGGCAGAATTTGGGGCAGACTGAATTGTGTGATACTGGGGCAGGGGACACTCCCCTAAGCTTGACCACTACCTCTACCTCATGGGAGACCTACTAATGTCAACCTGCCAATACCTAGGGCTTTGCTTTGATGAATTCAGAGTCAACAAAATCTTGGACAGACTGTCATGTGTCTATAGGACAGGAGCCATTTTTCACTGACATGATCTATCAATGCAGAGACCTCCCTTCATGTGGCCAAATCTTGCTCTGTTTGGGCCTGATAAATTCTGATTGGCTAACCCTGATGATACTCTGTGACCTGCTCTCCACCACAAAGGTCACAGGCAACATGGCTGGGACAGCTAGACTTGGTATTCTTTGGGATATTTGCTGAGTAGCCCTAGGTCCAATACTGACACTGAGTTTGAATTTGTATCAATCTGGTTAACACTACTCGCCTCTACCTGGTGACTAATTGAGAACTTACTTCATGAAACTTGAGCACTGCCAGAGGCCCATTAAGTGATTGAGCCTAATAAGCACCCAGAAGGCAGAGGCAAGTGGAGGCAGATCTCAGAGTACCTTTGGACATTTGCTGAACTGCCCCTAGACTAGTTGCTGGTAAAAGCCAACTATAGTGTGCAGCTTGGTCCATTCTGCACACAGCAGGGCCAGGAGAGGCAGCTGTGAACTGTGGGTCACTTCAGAGTTCCAAACAGGTTGCCTAGGGCCAGTCAAAGGAAGCAACTGAGTGCCTCCCAAGAGGCCCCAGAAACGACATACACAGTGGCCAGCCTCAGACAACATCAGATCAGGATTCAATTAGTTTCATAAGTGGCATATTCAAAAGGAGATCTTGACAGACACAAGACACCACTGTGGTAAATTCTGCTTCCTGTGGTCAGCACCTGCACAGCAGCTCATAACCTATGGATGGGGTTGATTCTCACAGTCAGCCAGTCTGAGGATCTAAACTACTTATGAATGGGCCAATAACAGTCAAGACTCAATTACAACAAGGGGGCCTACATAACCTACACAAAGGATATTTCTGAAGCATCCATATCAGGGGATCAAGGAGACTGTATCACTTGATCCCACAGGACACTTACTACATAAGGTCACCCTACCAAGAGTGGGAGTCAGAACAGATCCAGCTAATACCTAGAAACAACCCCAAAGAGTCATCCAAAAGGGGAGATAAAGAAACATGACCCAAATGAAAGACCAGGAGAAATCTCTTTAAAATTGCTAGAATTAAATGGAGGGAAGTAATTTACCAGGTAAAGAGTTGAAAAAACTGTTATAAGGATGCTCAGGGAGCCTAGAATTTCAACAAAGAAATAGCAATCATAAAAAAGGACCTAGAAATCATTAAGAAGAATAATTCAGAAGTGAAGAATACACTACCTGAAATGAAGAACACACTGGAATAAATGAATAGTATGTTGGGTGAAGTAGAAGATCAAATCAACAATAGGAAAGACAAGGTAGCAGAGACACCCAATCAGGACAATTAAAAGAAAAAAAAGAACGAAAAAACAAATGATAGCTTGAGGAACGTGTACAATAGTACAAAGTTTAACAACATCCACATTGTAGGTTACCAGGAGAAGAGGGAGAACAAGGGATCAAATACCTATTTGAAAAAATAGCATGTAAACTTCCCTAACCTGGTAAAAGAAAAAGACACAAAAGTTTAGAAAATGCAGTGTTCCAAACGAGATGAACCCAGAGGCCCACTCCAAGATACTCCATAGTTAAAATGGCTGTAAGAACCTTTTTAATTTGATATAGTAGCACTTTTATTGTTTTCTGATTTGTTTCCAGTAACTTAGGAGTTATATTAGCAAAAATGTTGTTACATTGGATATCTGAAATATTATTATCTATGTTCTCTTCTAGGATTTAACAATTTATATTGAAGTGTTTTATCCACTTTGAATTTATTTTTGTGTATGCTGTAAGTTGGTTTTCTTATATCATTTTTTGGCATGTACCAGTCCAGTTTTCTCAGCACCACTAATTAAAGACCGTCTTTGCTCTATTGTAGGGTCTTGCCACTTTTGCCAAATATCAATTGTTCATACAGATGTGGATTTATTCCATGGTTCTTTGTTCTGTTCCATTGATCTATGTATCTGTTATTATGCCAGCACCAGGCTGCTTTTATTACAGTGGCCTTGCAGTAGTTTGAAACCAGAAGTTGTGATACCTCTAACTTTGTTGTTATTTCACAAGATCGCTGAGGCTATGTGGGGTCTTTTTTGGTTTCATATAAAATTTTGGAATATTTTTACTAGTTATATGAGGGATGCCATAGGTATTTTAATAGGAATTGCAATGAAAATACAGATTGCTAGACTTCTGGCCAAGATGGAGGCATAGGTAGATAAACTGTGCCTCCTCACATAGTGCAGAGAAGGACAACAACAAATTTAAAAACAAAAAACAATCAGAACTGCCAGAAAATCAAACTTTATGGAAGTCTGACAACCAAGGAGTTAAAGAAGAAACATTCATCCAGATTGGTAGGTGGGGCAGAGATGGGCAGTCGGGCAAAGAGGACTCGTGGCAAGGCAGTGGTTGGAGGACCAAGGTGAGTGAGGCAGTGGCTGGTGAATCAGGCTAGGTGGTGGCAGGAAGAACAGGTGGTCCCACATTTGCATGTGGATAAATCGGGAAGAACAACTGGGGAGTGAGACAGACCACACAACCCAGGGTTCCAATATGGGGAAATAAGGCCTCAAAAACTCTGACTGAAAAAACCCATGGGGGTTGAGGTGGTGGGAGAAATTCCCAGCCTCACAGGAGAGTTCATTGGAGAGACGCACAGGCTCCTAGAACATACAGAAAACTATGCCTGGGGAATCAGCACCAGAAGGACCCAATTTGCTTGCAGGTAGTAGAGGAAGTTACTGAAAGCCAGTGGAGAGCTTAGCAAATGCCATTGTTCTCTCTCAGACCCTTCTGCCACAACACAGTGATGTGGGTTGCTCTGCCCTGGTGAATACCTAAGGCTCCACTGCTTACTAGTAACAAGCATACTGAGACCTCCCCCCCCCCCCAAAAAAAAAGGCTCAAATGAAAGAACAAATCAAAGCTCCAGAGAAAATACACTAAGCGACAAAGAAATAGCCAACCTATCTGATGCACAATTCAAAACATTGGTAATCAGGATGTTCACAGAATTGGTTAAGTATGGTGGCAAAATAGAGGAAAATGTGAAGGCTATGAAAAGTGAAATAAAGGAAGATGAACAAGGAGCCAACAGTGAAAGGGAGGAAACCAGGACTCAAATCAATGATTTGGACCCCAAGGAAGAAATAAACATTCAGTCAGAATAGAATGAAGAAAAACAATTCAAAACAAAGAGGAGAGGCTTAGGAATCTCCAGGACTTCTTTAAATGTTCCAACATCCAAAACACAGGAGGGCTAGAAGGAGAAGAGGAAAAGCAAGAAATTGAAAACTTGTTTGAAAAAATAATGAAGGAGAACTTGCCCAATCTGGAAAAGAAAATAGACTTCCAGGAAGTCCAGGAAGCTCAGAGAGTTCCAAAGAAGTTGGACTCAAGGAAGCATACACCAAGGCACATCATAATTACATTACCCAAGATGAAAGATAAGGAGAAAATCTTAAAAGCAGTAAGAGAAAAAGAGACAGTTACCTACAAAGGAGTTCCCATAAGTCAGCTGATTTCTCAAAAGAAACCTTACAGGCAAGACAGGACTGGAAAGAAGTATTCAGTCATGAAAAGGAAGGTCCTACATCCAAGATTACTCTATCCAGTAAAGCTATCATTTAGAATGGAAAGGCAGATAATGTGCTTCTCAGATAAGGTCAAGTTAAAGGAGTTCATCATCATCAAGTCCTTATTATATGAAATGTTAAAAGGATTTGTCTAAGAAAAAGAAAAAAAGAAAAAATGTGAACAGTAAAATGACAACAAACTCACAACTATCAATAACCGAACCTAGAAAAACAAAAAACAAAAATGAAAACTACAAAACAACTAGAACAGAAACACATTCACAGAAATAGCGATCACATGGAGGGTTATCAGCAGGGAAGGGGAGGATGGGAATGGAAAAAAAAGTATGGGGAATAAGTAGCATAAATGGTAGGTAGAAAATAAGTGGGGGGGGGATTAAGTATAGTATAGGAAATGTAGGAGCCAAAGAACTTATATGTATGACCCAAGGACATGAACTACGGATGGAAGGGAATGCAGGTATGAGGGGGTGTTCAGGGCAGAGGGGAATAAAGGGGGAGGGAAATGGGCCAACTGTAATAGCATAATCAATAAAATATATTTTTAACAAAGAGGGAAAAAGTACAGATTGCTTTGGGTAAAATGGACATTTTAATGACACTAATTATTCTACTCCATGAGCATTGTATATATTTCCACTTACTTGTATCTTTCTCAGTTTCTTTCCTCAGTGGCCTCTAGTTCTCTGAGTGCAGGTCTTTTACTTCCTTGGTTAAATTCAGTAAATGAAAATGGGAACTTCTTGTATAGGAGAACATTTTTGTCAATGATAAATCTGACAAGAGTTTAATCTCCAAAATATACAAAGAATAATACAACTCAATGCCAGGAGGACAAAAAACCCAATGAAGAAATAAGCAAAAGACATAAATAGATACTTCTCCAAAGAGGACATTCAGGGGGGCATAGATATATGAAAAAATGCTCAACATCACTAATCATCAGAGAAATGCAAATTAAAACCTCAATAAGATGTTGCCATATGCCTTTCAGAATGGCTACCATCAATAAATCAACAAATAACAAGATTTGGTGAGTATGTGGAGAAAAGGGAACCCTAATGCACTTTTAGTGGGAATGCAGTCTGGGGAAGCTACTGTGGAAAACAATTTGAATTATCCTTAAAAAATTAAAAATTGAATTCCCTTTTGGCATAGCAATTCCACTTCTGAGAATATAACCCAAGGATTCTGAAACACCAATGCAATATATATATATATATAATATATATATATATATATAAACATATATATATATGTTTATAACAACACTGTTTAAAATAGTCAAGATTTTGAGACAGTCTAAGTGATCATCAGTAGATGAGTGGGTAAAAAAAGCTGTGGTACATTACACAATGGAATACACAGCAGTAAAAAAGAAGAAACTCTTACATTTTGCAATAGCATGGATGGACCTAGAGGTATTTATGCTAAGTAAATTAAGCCAGTCAGTGCAATAAAAATATCACACAATCTCACTGATACAGGGAATCTAATGAACATAATAAACTAATTTTAAAAAGTAACAGAAGCTTAGATACATAAAACAGACTGGCAGCTGATGGAAAGGAGAGGGAAGGGGCAGGATGAAAGATGGTGAAGGACATTTATGCTCAACCCATGGACATGGGAAAGAATGGGGGGGGGATAAGCTTGGGGAAGGGAGTGGGTGGGCTAATTGGAGTTGGGGAAAGGGAGAACAAGTGGGAACAACTGTAACAGTATAAATAATAAAAAGTAATTAAAATGGCAAAGATATGGGAAAAGAGAGAATCAAAAACAGCAAGAGAAAAATAATTAATTACCTGAAAAGAGCTCCCATAAGACTATTAACTGATTTCTCAACAACAAACAACAACAACAAAAATATTTTAGGCCTGAAGGGATGGGTATGAAACATTCAAAGTAATAAAGAGCAAGGGCCTACAATCAGTACTGCTTTACCGATCAAGGCTATCATTTAAAACTGAAGCAGAAATAAAGAGCTTCCCAGACAAGAAATAGTTAAAGAAATGTATTACCACCAGAACAGGATCAGTATTACAAGAAATGTTAAAGAGTTTTCTTTAAAAAAAAAGAAAAAGAAAAAAAACAGGAACATAGTTAAAAGAATAGAATGACAATAAATGTCTACTTATAAATAACTACTTTAAATGTAAATGGAATAAATGCTCCAATCAAAAGACATAGGGTACAAGAATGGAATATATATATATATATATACTGTCTATAAGACACCCACCTCAAAATAAAAGATACACAAAGGCTAAAAGTAAAGTGAAGGAAAAAGATATTTTGTGCAAATGGAAATAAAAAAACAAAAGCTGAGGAAGCAATACTTAAAAAAATGGACTTTGAAACAAAAGCCATGACAAGAGACAAAAAGGACATTACGTAATGCTAAAAGGGTCAATTCAACAAGAGGAAATATCCTTGTAAACATTTATATACCCAACATGGGAGCACCTAAATAAATGAAGCAAATATTGATGGACATAAAGAGAAAAATTGAGTCACAGTAACAGATATTAAAACTGCATTAACATCAATGAATAGATATTCCAGACAGAAAATAAAAAAGGAAACAGTGGCTTTAAAAGACACTAGATTGGATAGACTTAATTGATATCTTTGAGCATTTCACTCCAAAGCAACAGAATATACTCTTTTTAAGTGCACATGAAACATTTTTTTAGGATAGACCACATGTTATGACACAAAACAAGTTGCAATAAATCTAAGAAGATAGAAATCATACCAAGCATTTCTCTGACTATAATGGTATGAAACTAGAAACCAATCATAAGAAAAAAACTGAAAAAACACACAAGGAAATGAAGGCTAATTAATATGATATTAAATAAAAAACAGTTGAACAATGAGATCAAGGAAGTAATCAAAAGATATCTTGAAACAAATGAAAATGAACACACAACACACTAAAATATGTGGGACACAGTGAAAGCAGTCCTAAAAGGCCAGTTCATAGCATTACAAGCTTATCTGAAGAAACAAGAAAAATCTCAAATAAATGATCTAAGTTTAGACTTAAAGCAAGTTGAAAATGAACAACAAACAAAGCCTAAGGTGAGTAGAAGGCTGTAAATAATAAAGATCAGATCAAAAATAAATGAAATAGAGTCTCAAAAAACAATACAAAAGATCAATGAAACCAAGACTGGTACTCTGAAAAGATAAGCTGATTGCTGAATGTTCGATCAGACTCATAAAAAAAGAGAGATAGAGAGAGAGAGGACCCCCAAAATAAAATCAGATGTGAAAGAGTAGTAGTAACACACTTTACAAAAATACAAAAGATTATAAGAAAATATTACAAATAACTATATGCCAAAATATTGAACAAAATATTGGATTAAATGGATAAATTTCTAGAAAAATACAATCTTCCAAAACTGAATCAGGAGAAATAAGAAAATCTGTATAGACTGATTACAATTAATGAAATTGAAGCAGAAATCAAAAAACTCCCAGCAAAATTCCAGGACTGGGCTTCACAGTTGAAATTCACCAAACATTTGAAGAATAACTAACACCTATTCTTCTCAAACTATTTGAAAAAATCAAGGAGAGAAAGACTTCCAAAGTCTTCTTGCAAGGCCAGTATTATCCTAATTCCAAAACAAGGTAAAGACACAATAAAGAAAGAAAATTTCAGGCCAATCTCTGATGAATATAGATTCTAAAATCCTCAACAAAATATTAGCAAACTTGGTGTAGGAATACATTTAAAAAAATCATTCACCATTATTAAGTGGGCTTTATTGTGGGGATATAAGATTGGCACAATATCCACAAATCAATAAATGTCATGTATCATGTTAAAAAAAGGAAGGTAAAATTGTATGATCATATTAATTGAAGCAGAAAAGGATTTCATAAAACCTAGCATCCATTTATGATAAAAAATTCATCAGAGTGGGAATGGATGGGACATACTTCAACATAAAAAAGGCCATATATGACAAACACATAGCCAACCTTATACTCAATGGGCAAAAACCAAAAGTGTTTTCCTTAAGATCAGGAACAAGACAAGGATGTCTGTTTTCACCATTCTTATTCAACATTATACTGACAACCCTAGCCACAGCAATCAGGTAAGTGGAAGAAATAGAAGACATCCAAATTAGAAAGGAAGAGATAAAACTATCATTGCAGATGACATAATAGTATATACAGAGAACCCTAAATTTCTCCCAAAAAACCACTAGAACTGAAAAATGAATTCAGTAATGTAACAGGATAGAGAGTAAATATCCAGAAATCAGTTGTATTTCACTACACCAATAATGAACTATCAGAAAAGGAAGCTAAGAAAAGAAAACAATTCATAATTGTATCAAAAAATAAAATATCTAGGAATAAATATAACCAAATTTGTAAAAGTCCTATACTTAGAAAATAATAGAAGAAGATACAAATAAGTGGAAGCACATACTCTGTTCATGGATAGGATGAATTAACATCATTAAAATGCCCCTACTACCCAGAGCAGTCTATAGATTCAATGCAATTTCTTTTTTTTTTTTCTTTAAAGAGAGAGAGAGAGAGAGAGAAACATCAATGTGCGGTTGCTGGGGGCCGTGGCCTGCAACCCAGGCATGTGCCCTGAATGGGAATCAAACCTGCAACACTTTGGTTTGCAGCCCGCGCTCAATCCACTGAGCTATGCCAGCCAGGGCTCAATGCAATTTCTATAAAGTTACCCATGGCATATTTCACACAACTAAAAGAATTATTTCAAAAATTTATATAGAACAACAAAAGTCCCCAAATGACCACAGCAATCTTGAAAAAGAAGAATAAAGTGGAGGAATTATGCTACCTGATATCAAATTCTAATATAAGGACACAGTATTCAAAATAGCATGAAACTGGCATGAAAGCAGACACATAGATCAGTAGAACAGAATAAGAGCACAGAAATAAACCCATAACTTATGGTCAATTAATATTTGACAAAGGAGGAAAATATACAATGGGGTAAAGATAGTCAATTCAATAAATGATGTTAGGAAAATAGGAAAGATACATGCAAACAAATGAAACTAGTCCACCTTCTGAAACCATAAACAATAAACTGAAAATGGATTAAAAACTTATATGAAAGCCTTGAAACCATAAAACTCCTAAAAGAAAATATAGGTAGTAAAATCCCAAACATTTTTTTTCTGATGTCTCCTCAGTCAAGGGAAACCAAAGAAACAAATGGGACATCAGACTAAAAAGGTTTTGCATGGCAAAGAAAAAAAAAACATCAACAAAATGAAAAGTCAACCCACTGAATGAGAGAACACATTCACCAATGATACATACATCAGATAAGGGGTTAATATCAAAGTTTATAAAGAATTTATACAAACCGACAACAACAACAAAAAATCCAATTAAAAACTGAGCAAAGGACCTGAATAGACACTTCTCCAAAACAGACATACAAATGGCAATAAACATATGAAAAGATGCTTAACATCTAATTATCAAAGAAATGCAAATTAAAACCACAATGAGATGTCACTGCACACTTGTCAGAATGACAATCATCAATAAATCAATAAACAAGTGTTGGCAAGGATGTGAAGAAAAGGGAAACTTTGTGCACTGTTGGTAGGAAGGTGAAATGTTACAGCCACTGTGGAAAGCAGTATGGAGTTACATCGAAGAATTAAAAATGGATCTGCCTTATGACCCAGTGATTCCATTTCTGGGAATACATCAAAAAACAAAATACAAATTTTGTATTTTGAAAAAAACAAAAGTACTAATTTGAAAGAATATATGTACTCCTATGTTAATTGTAGCATTATTTACAATAGCCAAGATTTGGAAGCAACTCAGGTGCCCATCTGGTGGTAAATGGCTAAAATTAAAAAGCTGTGGTACAGCTACATAATGGAATAGTATTTGGCCCATAAAAAGAAGGAAATCTTACCATTTGTGGCAACATGAATGGACCTGGAGAGTGTTAGGCTAAGTGAAATAAGCCAGTTGTAGAAAGATAAATATCATATGATTTCACTTATATGTGAAATCTAATAAACAGAATAAACTAACAAAGAAAACAGAAATAGTCATAAGTACAAGAGATCAGACTGACAGCTGTCAGAGAAGAGGAGGTCCAGATGCTGGATGAAATAGGGGAAGAGATTTAGCAAAATAAAATCTCATAGACACAAAGTATGGTGATTACTAGAGGGAAAGGGGGTGGGGAGAGGTAGGAGAGGGTAAAAAAAGGAAAAATGGTGATGGCAGGAGACTTGACTTTGGGTGGTAAACACATAATACAATATATAGATGATGTCTTATAGAATTGCACATCTAAATATATAATTTTATTAAGCAATTTTACCACAATAAATTAAATAAAATGTAAAACAAGTATTTTAGAAACATAAATTATTTATTATTTACTCTATTCTAAGCATGTTTACATACATTGTTTCAATTGTCCTTCATGATACAACAAAGAGGTCAAAATAATTACCATGAATTTTTATTTTCATAGAGATTAAGCATTCAGAGTCACATACAGTTATAAAATTACACAACCAGAATTTAAAATTAATTGGCTCAGATGGTCAGGCCAGCATTCTCCCCATCACTTTAAAACAAACTAACAAACAAACAAAGTAAACATAATGAAATGCACAGAAATTATTTTAGGACACAGCATTCCATGGCTCCTAGAAGGTTTAAGGCTTAAAAATCTTTATTTTTAACAATGGTGTCTCACCATCTGTTATGGACTGAATGCTAACTGTACCCACCCCCGATTCATATGTTGAAGTTCTAACCACCAATGTGATGGCTTTTGAATGTGAGACCTTTGGGAGGAAATTAGGGTTAGAGTGGGACTCTCAGAGTGGGACTCTCATAATGGAATTAGTGCCTTTATCAACAGAAATACCAGATAACTTGTTTTCTGTTGTTGGGTGGTCATAAGAAGAGGTCATGTGAGCACACACAGAGATGCTTGCTGCCTAAAAACCAGAAGAGGAGGCCTCATAATGAAACCCACCTTGGCAGCACCTTGACCTCATATGTCCTGGCTTCCAATAAATTTTTGTTTTTTAAACCACCAAGTCTATGGTATTTTGTTATCACAGCCTCAAGCTGACTAACCATGTTACCACAACCTAACTGACTACAATTTCATTTTAACAATTAATATGAAGAAAAAGAGACTGGTGGAATAAAAACATCCATTTCCTTCTACCTTGAGAGAGCTATGTTCTTCGGTGAATTAACAGAGGCTGCTATTTGCCCTGTTTACCAATTACTGGTCTCCTAGCCACCATCTTAAGTTTATTGTTTATTTTGAAGTATAAAATAATATTTACTCAGTGATATTCTTACACTTCTTTGCCTTATTCTAGATTTGTGACCTAATATCAAATTCATATGTCAAAATAGTTTCTGAGGATTTTGGTTGAGTATCATCTCTTCTCAGATCTTCTCTCAAGTTACTATTTATTTGAGAAAAGAGTAATCCAACAACAAATGACACTGATGAAAAATATAGCAAAAGCCTAACCTCTCATCAGTTTATGATAGATGTGAAAAATTACATGTGAAAAATTTAGTCATACAATTTTAACTTTTCAAATAAAAAATAGACTTTAGAATCTAGGAAGTTTATAGTAATTAAGTGATAATTATTCATTGTTTAAGATAGACTTAGCAGTTAGTGGTCAAAGAAGTTGAAATAGATAATAAGCATTTGAAATGCAGCAAATAGAGCCTATAAGTAACCAATATCCACTTGCCTTTAAATTGTTACTTACATTGCAACTTCATGATATAATTATCTCAAGGCAACCATCAATAAGGTCAATATTATATATTTTTAGAAATAAATGTTTTAAATTAAAAAGAAAACAGAAATGAGCTGGAACCTACATTCTCAAACAATAGCATGTTAAAGGAAGGAGGGTGGTCACACTTTGATAATAGCACTGTTCTCTTTGGAGCAGACATCAAGCCTGTGAGAAGTTATACTTCTGAAAGGACAGGGACACTCTGCTGAGGCAGGAGGTAACTCTCACAACTACGATATTGCTCAACTCTTTCTCAAGTCCTGCTTCCACTTCTCTTTCTCCAAGTTATTTAAAGGTTTCAAAGTCAAGAAGAGACAATCCACTGATATTTTCAGTTTAGCTAAGAGCTCATTAGAGTAGACAACTGGTAGCACTTTCAATTAAGTGTGCTTAGCTCCTAAATATGCATAGAATTTATATCTAAAGGCCCAGTTACTGTATGGTAATTACACGAAGCAGTGAGATGGCACATTCAGGTTCCCTGAACACAGCTGTATACAGACAGGAGGGACTGGAAAAGCTTGACCAGTTCCTCCCAATGACACATTCTGCACTCATCTTCTCATTCTTCTAATCAAAATAATCTCTAATAATAAAAGTAGTTGTTCTCATGGTAGCTAAGTCAAAAAGAGAAAAAGTTACATTTATTTATATGTATTAATATTTGTTAATTTTGAATACTACTTTTATTATTAAAACTATCCTTTAAAAATTGCATGATTTCTATACCTAAAAACCTCTAACTTCCAATGATCAGCTTTTTTCTTTCCAAATAACAATTTCTGGGATAAAGAATAGCATATATTTCTCTAAGTATAACTTCTCTAAGTATTTTCCTATAGTTTAATGCTGTGAATTGATGCCTTATACATACATATATGAGGTCTGTCCATAAAAAGTCCAGCCATTGTTCATATGATGAGAATGGTTTGTGCGACATCGATATAACCTGGCAATCAGGGAGAGTGGACTGGAATGAGCATGTGTGAACAATGATGACTTCACTCTACTAGTCGTTGGGGGTGGTAGACACCATTGAGTGACTATGTGTACTGTGTGGTTGTCACATTCAAAGTGACAGAGTGAGTAGAGCAGAAAATCTGCATGAATTTTTAGTTAATTTTAATTTTTGAACACTGCTCCATAGAAACTATTTGGATGATTCAGAAGTCCACATCTATGGGCAACTCATAATTGGCAGCTTCATAATGACCACATGCCCTCTCATTCATTGTGTTTTGTGCAGAGTTTTTTGATGAAACATCAAATCATCCAGGTGATTCAGCCCCCTTATAGCCCAGATGTGGCACTATGTGACTTCTGGCTTTTCCCCAAACTAAAATCATCTACAAAAGGGATGAGATTTTAGACCATCAATGAGATTCAGGAAAATACAATGGGGAAGCTGGTGGTCATTGGGACAACTGTGTGAGGTCCCAAGGTGCCTACTTTGAAGGGGACAGAGGCATCATTGTCCTGTGTACAATGTTTCTTGTATCTCCTTCAATAAATGTCTCTATTTTTCATATTACATAGCTGCATACCATCTGGACAGACCTTGTGTACATATATACACACACATATACATGCACCTATATGTACTTTTGCATGTACACAAAATAATAATCCATGGTCTACTAATATAAACTTTACATAGATGATTCCTTTTTATCATAAATTCAGGGAAAATATATTTGTTTTTCATGAACATTACTAAATGTATTACTTTGAATATTATTCTATTGCATGAACTGTAGAGCAAAACAAAAATTAAATAAATAAATTTCACATTTTACTATTTCAAAATAAAGTTTACAAAGATTCTAGAAGAAGAGGTCTTTATTTTTCAAAGTAAACATAACTTCTGAACTGATCTCACAAACTATAATCATTTCTCACTATGAAATTTTTTTGTCAGAAACATAAGTAATCATAGATAATCTTATTGGAATAATACTGAATTACTCTGTAAGGACTGTTCCAAATTCTGTTGGCAGCTCTTAATATATGTTCCCCAAGAAACTCATGTGCTACAAATGGGAAGCAGGTACAAGAAAATCTGCCCACTCCCATTCCTTAGAGGAACTGTGTGGAACTTCGGTCTGTGGGAGCCCATGGGCCCAGAGGCCTTGGGCTACAGGCAACTTTCTTCTTTACCCTAATCTGTCATACACATATTTTATTTAAGAATATTTATGTTATAAAAAGAAAATGTGTTTTTTATTAAAAAATTATTTAGCACATTTGCTGGTCAACATAAAGTGTACAGTCCAAATGTGTCCTGAGCAGACCTATTTTAGTAGAAGAAAAATATTAAATCCATAACTATTTGATATGGCATTATCCTGGGTTAGCTACAGGATAAAATCAAAATTGAAACAATTGTGCCTCTAAAATTTCTGAGCTTACTTTTCTTTTTACCTAACCTGTTTGACAAACCCCACAGGATCTACCAAATGATCTTCTGAAAATTTCCTGTAGGCATCATCCCATATGCAGACATCTTGATCCCTATTACTTCTCAGACACACTTATCTATGTCAAGTTCCATCCAACAGGTAAGTGTTCTTCTTGGTGACTAACTAATAACTTGACAAAAATTAATGGTTAAGTGTTTGATGTGTTAGCTTATTTAGATGATATTTACGTTTTAACAGGGATAATCATTTTTCCTAGATGGTAAGGAGTTTATCTAATGTTTGCATAACCACTGGACAAAACACCTGGTTTATAGCTGTTACTTAATTTTGTTTGTTTCTTTGCTTTTTAATGAATTTATGGAATGCTCTGGTAGAAAAAGATAATTGCAACTGAAATTATAAGTTCGTTAGATTCCTAACAGCTAGTTGTGTATATGTCCCTTCTAAAGAATTGTCAGTTCTGGTTTAGAGAAGAATATTTCCAGGCAGAAGAAAACAGATTGTAAACAAGTCTGAGAGGTAAAGAGACAAGTAGTTTTTAAACTATCATGCCTAGACTGGACACTATGAGGAAAATGATAATTTGATATTTCTTCCTAAATGATTCTGATTCAAGAATAAAATATGTGTTAATCTTTGATTAGGAGTATTTTATAAAGGTTCATACTATGTAAATAACCAATAAAAGTAAAATATGCTGACTGATAATGATGTAAGGAATCTTTCTACTTTTGTTTCTTTGCTATTGTGACACATTTTATTTTGAAATTAAACTTCTCACATTTGGATGGGAACAGGGTATGTTCTTTAAATCCTGGTAAAGAAAACACACAGGATGGCTTTGGATTAGAGGACATAAGGTATTTCTCTCAGTAGCTAGCCAATTTTCACGAGGGGGCGGTGTGCTCCCAGTACCCATCTGCATGCCTGTGAACAGACCTTCTACCAGGTGTCCGCCCCAAGCACACTCAAATGTAGAAAATGAAGGTATCTCTAGTAGAGAAGAGGAATGGCCATATGAAAAATTTTACAGACATTGTGTTCTAACTGGAAATTTTACCAAATTAATTGGAGAGAAAAGGCAAAAAACAAAATGACTCATTATACACAAAACATCTCTCAATTATAGGTAGTCTTTTAGATAAAGTGGATTTATTAAGATTATAACTATTAAATGCCACAGTCATGGTATTTAACAGTAAAGAATACAACAAGAAGTAAAAGACATAATTTCTGCCTTCATGGAGTGTATAATCTAGTTAGGAATAAATATGCCTAACATGAAAAGAGAAGGAATAAATTCACTTTAATAAGCATATAAGATTCAAAAGATGGTATATATAATTGCATATAAACATTTCTCCTTAGTTGATAGGAATCATCAAATGAAAGTAAAACAATAGATGCTTAATAGCAAAATGGACAATTGGGTGATGGTAGATAGAAAGGCATAGTGGTTGAGAACCCAGGTCCTAAATTTAGACATTGTGAACAAGTCCTGACTCCACCACCTAAAAGAATAGGAGACATTATGGACAGAGGAAAATAAGCAAGGGGAACCAGCGCAGGATCTAGGAGTGAAAGGAAATGTATCTAGACAGGCAGACAATGTTTGGGTCATGGCTCTAGGTTTGATTGTCATCTAAAACTTTTTTCAGTAGACAATGGGGAACATTTCATGGGAGAAGTTGTATCATAGAGACTGCAGTACATTAAGTCCAGAACAGATGATATCCTTAGACCTGGGTATGAGGAACTCCACACTTTAGATGACCTACATATCAGAAACACATAAGGAATAAATTTATTAAATTACAGATGAATGTCTCTGTCACTCAGCAGTGGCACAGTAAGACCCATAACCCTGAAGGTCTACTTTGTGGCTCACACCATTCTGGCTTCAAGGAAATACTCTTCCACATCTCCCTCCTTATGTCATTGAAATAAAAGACAATTGAATCAGAATGCTATAAAGATGTGAAGGGCTTGCTCCTGTCCACACCAGAGAGGCACAGTGTGTCATAGAGTAGAGAGCATGAACAGTGGAATTGCTCAGTAAATTGAAAGACAAATTAATTAACTTGTCAAATTCTTCCTCCCTGAGAGCATGCATGCAACACATTTTTCACAAAGTATCATTTTCCAGGAATGTTAAGTGTCCATTTTCATGCTTTTTTTCATGTTGTAATTTGAAGTTCTGGAGCTATTCATGAATTAACACAATATTTGTGACAGTTGTTCTTGATGGCTGAGAACTGTTTTTCAATGTTAAACAATTCATGGTTAACTTATTTTTTTTAATGTAGGTCCAGATGTCACACAGTGATGCGTGACACCACTTCCTTACATCTGGGTAAGGTGAGCACATAACATAAGAACTGCACTAGTTTTGTTCAAATAGAAGTGTTTATTAAGACTTAATAAAACTTTCAAAATTTAAATTAAATTATTTACTTAAATAATTTTATTTAGTAATTATAATTTATATTTGACTTTTAATAGATTATTTTAACCATTTAAATCAAACAAATATGTTTGAAAACATAGAATATCTAACTTTTCCTTTGTTTTTTGGAAATTTAGTGTACAGTGAATGTGGTAGCACTTTATTTTATTATCCTTTACATCATCATTGCCATTAGAATTGAAATTATGTACAAATCATGACTAAGTAGTTTAGTTAACATTAACAAACACAAATTATATTGAATAAAAATAGAATAACTAGCAATTTATTTTATTAATTTATGTCTTTATATTATTAACCATACAAACTTTTAACTAGTATATTACACAATAATCAAAATTTCATAAATAATTAAATTATATCTTTGATAGTTTACTTATTTTCAGTCATTTTAGAAAAATAGAACTTTATAAAATATAATAGGATGGAAAAGAAATATCAATTGTGATCAATATTTTATATATATATGAAAAATGGAGGGTTGTTCCTCTAAATATCTTGATTATTGAGATATTTTGGGATAAGTGAATTACTTTCCTGAAGACATCTGTTTCTGGAAAATCATATCTCAAATTTTCACTTTGGTTGTATAAAAGCAGTTCTGTTAGCAGTGTTAAGACTTTTGAGAATAAAATTTGCTCATGTCTAAATGTTAAATAATGGAAAGTAAAGGGGGAAACATCAGAAATAAATTAAATCACATCAGGACTTAAAAAACAAGTTTCTGAATGGTTAAAGTAACGAATGTTAAATACAAGCAAAATAAGAACTTAGAATGGAAGCAGTGGTTTGACATGAACACAAAATTTATAATACAAAATGAACTCAAATTCCTAACAAACAAATTGAAATGAATCAGAGTCAACAAAATGTAAACAGAGAGTGTCACCCCTCTGTAAAGTTGTTTCATAGAAATAGATACCACTAAAGTTCAAAATGAAATTAACCAAAAACCAATAGAATGTCAGGCATACAAAGTGAAAGTGAGAATAGAATCAACTGTCCAAATACTTCCACTTCCCCAAATATGACTGTCTAAATATCGAGAAAGCTGAACGTCAACTGATATAGCTTGAACCCTGAATAATCGTATATTTCCTAAGTTATACTCTAAATCTACATTTCAATGAGCTACAATGTTTTAAATTTGTTTTGATTACTTTAAAACAGGAGTAATAATAGCAGCATTAATTGTATTTTTCCTATATGCATAGCATTGTGCTATACATTATAGATGTATCATAGATTTTAGGGCCACACTTGGAGAAACAGAGGCAAAAAGTAAATGTTTTGTCACTAGAGAATTCCATTAGTGGTGGAGCTGCAAGTGCAACCACGTCTACTTGATTTGGAAGAGTGACACACTTCACTCCCCTAGATATGAGTGAAGAGCTGATCCTACAGATTCTGACTCATTCCTAAGAAGGATCAGTATGTCATCTGCCCATCATCAACATTTAGAAGTTCCAATGAAACTAACAAATTGAGTTGAATAGGACTGAAATGAATATTGGAAAATATTAGAGTCCAGCATAAGACATTAAGAGAGTTCAGTAATATTTCATGGTTAGCACAGTTAAAGGCAACTGACATATCTAATAAGATGAGTACAGTCAAAGACCCTATTTCAGAGTTAATGGGCAGATCATTACAATCTTTGACCAAAGCAGTCCCCACACTGACCTAATCAAAATCCAGAATGAAAATTATCATAAAGTACATGATGAACCAATTAGCCTGGAGCTGGGTTGCTTCTATCTGCTCAAGTATCTCAGCTGGGAATGGTAAATTAAAGACTGAAAGGAAATGAAGAGGAAAAAAAGCACTAGAAGGCCGGAGCATTAGTTTAAATTCTGGGCCTCTATGCAAAACATTCAGAAATACTTCCCCTTTGCTTTTGTTTTTGCAGCAGAACAAACATATATAGATCTCTGGCAAAAGTGTGTAACCCTATGTGGGCCTCTACTGACTTCAGGGAGCACAGGTAGTACCTGTACCCCACTTACACAGGTAATAATAAGTGCCTTTATTCACTACCTTAATGTTAAATGCTGCTTATGGAAAATGTTAGAAAATGGTTTGGAGGTGGAGCTTCAGAGTCTTGTGTTGATGAAGATTCTGAACAGTAGCAAGTACCTCATTTGAATCAAAGAAAACAGAAATTTAACTGGAAACCCATGCAGAAGTGATAGCTTTAACACTTCCTAATTTTCCTGAGCATTCATTATTTTGTGACTTTTTCTAGTTCATATCAGGGAAAAATTAAATGCAGATTTTGGATTAAAAGTGAAAGAATGCAAAATATTTTATGAGGTGGACATGACACTTTCTCCGAAGGCCTTCTTAGTTTTGAAGACATCAAATGTAAGACCTGTTATCAGGTGCTACTGAGCCATGTAACAGAAAGTACACAAGGATGAGCTATAGGTTGGGAAACTACTTATAATGGGTGTTTTTGATTTTTTGTTTATTTTGACCTCTTTTGATTGAATAAGGGTGTTAGATACAATATTCTAAAAGATTTCTAATATTAAAAATGTTCTTTTTAAAATGTCATATGGATATTGGTAGGATAATAATAATAGTAATAATGAGGAATTGTCTCAAACATGCTTTAATCTCTCAGATACAATCAAAGAATGTCTGTTCATCCATTTTCTTTTTTTTTCCATTACCATTTAACCCCCTTACACTCCCTGCTCCCAGCAATCACCACACTGCTGTCCATGCCCATGAGTCCTCTTTCCTTTTTGCTCCATTTTTCCACCCCCTAACCTCACTTCATGCGTTTTCTAGTTTTCTGGTAAACGCTTTTTGAATTTTCTTCCCTTTCTTTCATTTCTCATTATCTCCTTTATAGTAGTCACTTAAGAAAACTATGTACTTACTCTAAACATGTTTCCATTACTTTAAACTTTTTAGAACTACCTTTATATAAATTTAGACAGCAGAGAAACATTATTATTTAGATTAATATGAATCATGTTCAAAATATAACTCAATTTAATCATAAGAGTTAATGTCAAATTACATTAAGTTCTTTTGGAAAAATAAAAAAAAATAGTTTTAATGTTGAAAATGTGCTATCTAAAAATATTTAACAGAAGGTGCCACAACCTTAAAAAAAAATTTTAAGGAAGGAAAAGAGAGAGATTCTAAATGATGGACAATGATTTGATTTCCTAAACTTTTCTGGCCAGGATAGCATTGTCCTGCTACATGAATAGTTTATCTTGTTGAGGACACACTCCTATGTGTCTCTGAATCTGTGACTGTTAATCAATATTGCCAGTCATGCCTCATAGCTGGGGCCTTTAATTTACCTCCAGATGGTAAATTCGACTCAAAGTTAGTGTAATAAAATGGCATGGGCATTAGAGTCAGACACACTTAAGCTGAAAACACAGCTTCACCACTTGCTAATTATGTGATTTCAGGCCAGTTACTGAGCCTCTGTTTGTCAACTTATAATTACAGGAATATTATCTAATTATGAGGCTATTTTAAGAATTAAAAAAGTGAAAATTCTTAGCACAATGTCTGGAACAGAGGAGCTGCTTGAGTGTGGCAGGGAGCTAAATACCACTTCCTTATCACCTTCTATGCCATAGAGAACTGACCCTTAGGTACCTCGGTGAGAAGACTCCATAAATTGGATCGATTGTAGCAATTTTCAGCAAACAGATAAAATTAGAACTTTTCAATAGTTAAATAGAAGGACTGACCAGGAAGAAACTAAGTTAAAAATGGGCATTTTTATCCTGAGATGAGAAAGTGGTAACAAGAAAGAGACCAGAGTTCCTCCAGACTGGCAGGTGGCTTGGAAACCTGACTCTTACAAGATGTGAATGGTTTCAATTCAGTATTTGATTTAGAGGATAGACCCTTTTTCATCAGAGTGGCGGCCTGTTTGGAAGCCATCAGTAGGAATTACTGTACATCTGATAACTATATACTTCATGTTGGGGTGGTGGGCAAAGGCATTTGAATGCTTAAACTTCTCCCAAAACCCAGAGAGCTTTAGCTTTGCAGAGATGACACCAACATTGAAGCCAGGGAAGAATTCCAATCATGGAATTTCAAGACACATGACAATATAGCTTCTTTTAGGATAGCCTTGTGGCTTTGGTTACTCTCAAGCAATTCATGTGCTCACACATGTAGACTAAAAGATGAAGCCATTCTGGGTGAAAAATAATGGGCAAATAAATACTGTTGATTCATTTAACCAAATACCTTGAAAACATCAAGAATGCTGGTTGGACTGAGCACTGACTTCATGTATGGTTCTGTAATTGACATGCAGTTGTCCCTCTCTTGCAGAGCTTTGCATCAAGTTTTCCTTTCTTTCTTTCTTTTATTTTTTTGTCAGAAAAATTATGAAAGTGTCACTTTCCCTTTGCAGTGGATCTAATTCAGGAGAGATCCTCTATTTGAGCAGGGCACATTTTCATGCAAATACAGCAGCACAGTTTCCAGCCCCCTAATAGCTTCTTACAAATGATGTGCCATTACAACGAGGTTTATTTAAACAAATTTAATACATCTTTAATCAAGCTGGAGAGCATTTTCAAAGGTCACGCTCCAAATCAGGATCACTGTACTGAGCTTATCAAAGTATTAGCTTAAGGGGGAGGGAGAATTATTTCTTGGACAAGTAATTTTAGGCAAATCTTTATTTACATTTTTATTCAGTTATTAAATTTTATTCCTTTCCCTCCTCCTTCTAGTCTCCATTTATGAACCTATAAGAAAGTCTGCAAATGGAGCTATAAGCATATCACTGCAGTCAGTCCTTCTAGAGGCGAAGCTTTGAAGACAGAGGTCTAAAAGGCAAGGACAAGAGACCAGGCATTTTCAATGTCAGATATAATCTTTTAGTGCCTCTAAAGCATCCATCCCAAAGGTCTCACATTAGGCTCTGTACATACTGCTGAAATTCTAATGCACTGTTTCTTTAGTGGATAAATGAAACAGACTTTGAAACTTGCCCTAACCTAGACCCTTATTCTTTCTCCCTCTCTGTCTCTGTCTGTCTCTTTCTTCTAATATATGTATAACATATATGCAAATAAATATTTGTTTTCTTTTAATATGTATAACAAGCAGTAATATGATTATCCATGGTTCTTCCTGACTCTTGAATCTTTCACATGAATATTTATGAAACAAAAAAGATCAGTTTGATGCACCTAAGAAAAATAAGTTTATCTTTTATACTAAATCTTTGGACAAATGTCAGTAACAGCAACTGCCATATAAGGTCATGATGACAGAGGAAATGTCAGTGTTTTCAGAGTGTGAGCTTCCATTCTGTAAAATTCAACCCTTTATCCCGGTATAAAAGTCACTAATGAGGCCCCAAGATTAAAGGGGAAGTGAACTCTGCAAGAACACAGAAATAGCTGATAGGAAGAGGAGAGTTACTCCTGAGGATTTTAATGCTCATTAGAATTAGGAACTTTCAAACTTCTCAACAACATGCAAGTGAAACAGAGCATCTAAAAAGACAACCCTGAAATGATGAAAAGATCATGCAGCAGTGCTATTGACTCTATTTTGGGGTCTTATCTCACTATAAGCAATTGGTTTCAGGGTGAAGAAAACTGGAGGACCAGAACAAACAAAAGAATCACAAAGATGATGGCTTTAGCAGGCCAATAAGGAGCAAAGCACCACCCCTCCAAATAAATGACTTGCTTTTAGAACTCACAGAAAGTGGCACCTAGTAGATCTGGGCAAATGCAACAGTAAGTAGGTACAAAATAAGAGCCATAAAATTATTTGTAGCTTGGGATACTAGGGAATTCATATGTAATTCCCTAGTATCAATAACAGCAGAACAAAGCTCAGTAAACAGTGATTTGAGTTTTGGAGTTGGTTCACAATGTATTAGTGAATTTCTTATTATTAAAGTCTTTGGTGGCAAAACATACAAACAAACAAAAACAACTCTGTTGCACACAGTGAAAAACAAGTGTGTATTTTCAGATATAATCCCTACCTACAAATCAATTTTCCCTGTATTTCTAAATATGATTCTCCTACCATTCTGAAGGCACAGAATGTAATTTTCAAGGGATGTGGCAAAAGTTAAAAAGTAAAGATAAGTTTTGTATTACCTCTGGTCCAGTAAAATTATGTGCCTTTTCAAAAAGGTGATAGGTTATGGGAGTATCAAAAGTTATCTCTGCCTGAATAAATAGTAGCCATTTTTTCTTATAATTTGTGAGAAAATCTGTATCTGTCTTGCTGTGTCTGTATCTTATATCAGCAACTCTGTATTAGCCTGGTTTCTTCTCTCTGTCTCAAAATATCCCTGACTCACCAGCAAAGGGTGAATGGCCAGATGCTGCTTCCCCCTGGCATGCATAGTTTATGTCTACTTTTTTTTCTATTGTACAAGACTTGTCATTCCAGTCCTATTCCTCCGATACTCTTCTTCCAGAACCGAAGGCCAAAATTCCAGGAATATTGACAGAAGACTTTCAGTGTCTGTGGTGCAGCAACTGTATTTCTGTACTTGTTTGTGGGCAAGGTGGGGTGATGTGGCACAATTAAGAGTGGTTCTCACCTCTCACTTTTGGCACTATTTGTCTATGCAGCCTTAGAAACCTGTACATCCTGGTTCAGAAACTCGGATGCATTGTGTCTGGTCTGAGATGTGGTATCTGTATTTTATATTTCAAAATGTATTAAAAATATTTTAAATATATATATTAAAATATATATTGAAATATATATATATTTTTTTGAAAAAGTTTACCTGCCGATTTCTATAAAAATAGTGAAATCCTGAAATATCCATGTCATATTTCTGATTAATTTTTTTTCTGGCTAAGTTATCCACTCACTTATCCTCTCTAAGTCTCAGTTTGAAAGATGGAGATCCATTCATTTATCCTTTCATCCAGAAAGTATTTATCATTTATCTTCTATGTGCTTTGCATACATGAATAATTCCCCCAGGAAATTTCAATCTAGTGAAGGAGACTGATTTAAATGTGATAGGTGTGTATAAAGACCTGGGAGAAATGGAGCTACCATTTCTCTCTAGGGATGTCAAAGTTGGTAAGACTTCACAGATCAAAGGATATTAGCTGGGTTTTAGATGATATACCAGGAGGAAAAGGAAGGATCTTCTAAGAAGAAAGGGAAGTACATTTAACACATGGAAAGATGAACCTCATGGTGTTATAAAGCTGATGAATTCTGTGGTCTTGAATATAAAGTCTACAGGTTAAGGAGTAGGTTTGTAGTAGGAAGTGTGACTAGAAAGCTAGGTTAAGACTAAATTTTGAAAGTTTTAGGAAAACAGGTTGTGGTATTCAAATATTTTTCTTGTGGAAAATGGGTTACCAGTTTTCTCTTAGAAAAAATTGGAATAGTACCCACACACAAACACTCACTGCACAGATTTATAATTCCAGAGGTAAATCTATTATCATGTTAGAGGAAGCAACTATGATAGAAAAAGTAATTAAGAAGGGAAAACAAGAAGGGAAAAATGTGAGATTAATTTCTCAGGTAGAATCAACAGGTGACTAGGTCTAGTCACCTAGACCTAGAAAACATCAGCAGTCATTTCTACTTAACTGGGTTGGAGATAGAATAAAAGTGCACAGATAAAATTGTTTTATAAATTCTAAAAATAATACAGTGAGGAAGTCATAATAGAAATATCTGAAGAAACAAACATTGATCCAATTATTAACTTCAAATTAATCGTTTGAAAGATTATATCATTAAATGTAGACAGCCTCCATATATTATATAATAATTTTTTAAATGACTTGGTTCTGTGAAGTAGTATTATTTTTCCACATATTTTGAAAAATCTGGAATTCTAAAGAACTAGGTTTCCTCTAGCTCTAATTTTCCATGTAAGTCTCTACAAGCTTTTAAAAAATTGTTGCCATAGTTCCTTCAACAGTTAAATAGCAAACTTGCTTATCAACTTGCTTATCAGCCCAAAATCACTCCATCAAATGTGAATTATTTAACTTTATTGTGCATGCTTATGCATTTGGTCACCAGAAATAACAAATCCATGATGTTTCACTCTGGAGTTAAGGAGTGAGGTAA
Organism: Phyllostomus hastatus; assembly: GCF_019186645.2. Taxonomy (NCBI): domain Eukaryota; kingdom Metazoa; phylum Chordata; class Mammalia; order Chiroptera; family Phyllostomidae; genus Phyllostomus; species Phyllostomus hastatus. The sequence goes on from NW_025333498.1 coordinate 41,710,394, forward strand.
TGGTGGGAGAACGATCGTTGTGCCAAACAGAAGACAACTTAGTTTTGTGGTTCTGTCTACTTACCATGTTTTGATATAAAGAAGGATGGAAATAGAACTGAAAACCCTTGCTACAGATTTACTTTTGCGTTGCTGTTTATACAGGTTATTTTTAGTGTGATTTTAGGTTCATGACCATGGAGCAGAAGGTACAGAGATTCCTCATATACCACCTGCCCCCACACATGCCCAGCGTCCCCTCACATCAACATCTTGCACTGGAGGAGTGCATTTGTTACAGCCAGGGCCCCACACTGACACCTCATTCTCACCCATAGCTGTAGTGTACATGGGGGCTCACTCTCAGTGTTGTGAATTCTGTTGGTTTTGACAAGTGTATAATGATGTGTGTCCAATATTACAGCATCATAAAAATAGTTGTACTGACTAAAAATCCTCTGATCCGCCTGTTCCCCAACCACTGACAACCACTGATCTTTACGGTGTCTCCATACTTTAGCCTTTTTAAGTATCAAATATAGTTGGATCGTACAGTATATACCCTCATCAGATTGGCTTCTTTCATTTAACTATGCTTTTAAGGTTCTTCCATGTCTTTTCATGGATTAACAACTCATTTGTTTTTAGTGTTGACTAATATTTTTTTGTCTGGATGTACCACAATTTATTTATACTCTAACACACTGAAGAATAAATATTTTGCGTCCAAGTTTTGGCAATTATAAATAAAGCTGCTGTAATTATTCATGTGGAGGTTTTTGTGTCATCATAAATTTTCACCCCATTTCAGTAAATACAAAGGGGCACAATTACTAGATTATATGGTGAGAGTATGTTTTATAAAAAGAATAAAACAAAAAACCTGATAAACTCCATTCTAAAGTGACTGTACATTGTGTGTTCTTACCAGCAATGAATGTGATTTTCTTTTGTTCCACATTTTTGTCAGCATTTGGTGTTAATCAATGTTTTCAATTTTGGCCAGTCTAATGGGTGTGTACTGGTAGTTCATTGCTATTTTATTTTGGGATTCCCTGATAACATGTGATGAGGAGCATCTTTTCATATGCTTACTTGCCATCTGTAAATCGTCTTTGGTAAGGTGTCTGTCAAGGTCTTTTGCCCATTTTGAAACAAGTTATTTGTTTTTTCACTGTTGAGTTTTAAGAGTTCTTTGTACATTTTGAATAACAGTCTTTTATCAGACACGTCTTTTGCAAATATTTTCTTCCAGTGCATGTGTGGCTTGTCTTATCATCATCCCTTTGTCAGCATCTTTTGCAGAGCAGAGGTATTTTTTTGAGGGTGGGTGCTTTATTTATTTTTGGTTTTGGTTGGGGGGTGCTTTTTAATGATTTCAGTTCATCAATTATTTATTTCATAGATGGTGCTTTTGTGTTGTATCTAAAATATCATTGTCATACCCAGGTTCATCTAGATTTTCTCCTGTGTTATCTTCCAGGAATTTTGTAGTTTTATGTTTTACCTGTAAGTACATAATTTATTTTGAGTTAATTTTTGTGAAGAATGTAAGATATGTATCCAGATTCATTTTTCAGCATATGAATATCTAGTTGCTGAACTTTTGCTAAAAAATAATTTAATCAAGCCCTGGATGGCATAGCTCAGTGGATTGAGCACGGGCTGTGAACCAAAGTTTCGTAGGTTCAATTCCCAGCCAGGGTACGTGCCTGGGTTGCAGGCCATAACCCACAGCAACTGCACATTGATGTCTCTCTCTCTCTATCTCCCTCCTTTCCGTCTCTAAAAATAAATAAATAAAATCCTAAAAAAATATATATACTACATTAAAAATAATTTAATCAGAGGTGGGCATTATATTGTTTTAGGAAAGCATTATAATGAACTATATTTCTTATATATGGTAGGCTGTTGGCCTGGTCTGGAAACTGAAAGATGAGAAAAGGAGAAGTAACAACATTCTGGAAAATAGTGTGTAAGCCACATCTATGAAAGACAGGTAGATTTATTTATATCTTACCTTTAGGAAATTGTTGATTTGTCATTGAGATTTTGATTTTATTATCTAGGAGAATCATGGTTTGCCCTTGGGAGATATGTATGTTTTGTTAAAAAAAGAAAAGAAAAGAAAAGAAAATACCTCCAGAAGTTAGCAAATACAAAAAGGGGTCAAAATGTCGACTAAATAAATCAGCAATTCAGCAACATAGTGCTAAGAACTATGTACTACATACTACCCTTGTACCAGAAAGGACAAGACTCCTTTCGTGCACCTCTTTGAGATTGGTAGGTTTTATTTATCTACAGAAATTTGAAAAAGATACACCCTGTGGAGACTGAAAGAAGGAAAGGACTCCAGAAGGAAAACACATTCAGAAATAGGGTTCTGCTAACAAAGGACTATTCAGTCAGGTTTCTGGCTTGTGATTGAGGTTGTTTTAAAAATAAAATAATTATTTTTAAAGTAGCAGGTAAAGTCTATGGGAAAACAAATAAATGATACATTTACCTAAGACTAGCAAGAGCAAGGTAGTATTAACACCTATATAGTTCAAAAGGAAAGAGTTGGCGGTAATTAAGGTTTTCCCTAAGCTTACCACTCAGTAGAGCAGTCCACAACATTCATGTCCTCTGGGAAAGTGAAGACCTGCAGTGGGTGCTAATGAAATATATATTCTCATCTCATTTTCCTTCCGTTTTCCAAACAGATCCCATTATCTCCCATTGGCTAAAACTAAATCCAAAGGCAAAAAGAAAAAGGATCTTGTAGAGTCAGTCTTCACAACCCAGCTTCCCAGAGCACAGAGCAGAATAGAATGTAGAAAGATAGAAAATGGTTCCAGAAGAGCAATAAATATGCAATAGTGACTACCTGTGTTTGAGTGTACGTGTATGAGAGAGAGGCAGACAGAGAGAAGAGATATGTGTTTTCTTTAGTGTTTAAGTCTTTAATAGGAAGTTTTTAACATTTTTCTCCCTACTTTCTCCTGTTTGTTCAATAAAATAGTTTTCCTGTCTTGGAGTATTGGCCAAAATGACAGGAGGATTCAGTATGGAAGGTAGCCTTACCTACAGTATGATCTATTGAGGCAAGTATAACAGGGATCATCAAAGAATACTATGAACCCTAGAATGCCAGAAGGTAATTTTCCATGAAGCCAACAATGAATTTTCCAGAAGGTCATTATCTATGAAGCCAACAGTGACTTGGACTGAAGTATGGTAGGGAGGAAGAGCCAAGGTTTGACAGCAGAACATCAGAGGTAACATGGACTTAGAAGTACATGTGAGACCACTCTCTTTAGAAATCTTTTTCTTCAAAATATACACAAAAGATGATGCATAGGATAAAATTTACAGTTTATTATTAATAATTATTTTGAAAATACTTATAATTATCCATTAGTAAAACATAGTCTTCTTTAAATAAATTCATAGATACAGAGAACAAACTGAGGACTGCCAGAGAGAGAGGTTGGGGAGCTGGTGAAAAAGGTGAAGGGATTAAGAAGTAAAATTGGTAGTTGCAAAATAGTTTTGGGGATGTAAAGTATAGCACAGGAAATATAGTCAATAATTTTGTACTAACTATGTATGGTGCCAGGTGGGGAATAGAAGTATCAGAGGGAAGAAGAATTGCTTCATTAACTTACATAATTGTGTAACTACTATGCTGGATACCTGGAACTAATATAACTTTAGATGTCAGCTATAATTGAAATAAACAAATATAGTAAAAAAATAGTCCTTTTTTACTTAATTCAATATTGCTTTGTATAAGTCCTCGAGGAAGAGCTTCTAAATTTATTCTGAAGTTCAATCATTTAGAGTCATACAATGAGAACATTTTTCAGCTTTCAACCTTTCTACAGGAACACTCACTTAAATTAGAGGGTATCCTACAAATTGACTCCCAGGCTGAGTTCCCACTCTCTCTCAGAGTAGATTTGGCCAAGTCCTTTAGTTATAAGCCATGTGACACACACTGATTTTAATAATGCATTGCAAATGCAAATAGAAATGCCTATTGTGTGGGTATATGTTTTGAACTATTTATTTTTCATTTTTACGCTAGATAAGTAAAAATTTATCCCATTTCTAGTTTTTGTTATTTAATAATTAAATCCCTTTGACATTTTGGTTCCAGTTAGATAGTAATTAATAAAAAGTCTAACGCTTTTTCTTTTAAGAAAATTACATATAGTGAACATCCCCTGAGAAAAATATATAATGTTCAGAAAGTCACAAGTTTGTCAGAAGGAGGTAATTTATTTAATATATAATGTCAAATATAAAAATAAGTGAGTGTGCATTTTAGGAAAATCATTTCACTCTCTATGAATAATAAATGGGTAAACATTTTATTTCTAAGATAGAGTTTTATTTTCACTTTTTTGTGTAGTGTCACTAAATCTGTTGTAGTTCCAGTAGTCTGAATAATTGCATTCAAATAAATTTTTTTACTAACAGTAGTCAAATTAGAGGCATAACCTCTCTATAGCATATATATAGGCTATATGCTATATATGCTATATATATATAATTTCTAGCTCTTAAGCTTCAATCATAACTGTGCTTATGTCAGAGATTTGGGTAGAAACTCTAAGAAAACATCTATCCAAACATACACAATTTATACTTACAGTTTCAAATCCATTGTATTTTGGTAATTACATATCCCAGATTCATATTCTAGGCCCTTTAAAGTATGGGATTTTGTCTCAGATTTCATGGCATCTTTACAACACAGTATCTGGATGCTTATTAATATAATTACACTATGCTTTTAAGAGTAAGCATTACATTTAATATAATCATTAGTATAATCCAAACAAAAAAATGCCAAGAAATATTCTTAAACTCAAAATTTTACTCAAATTCATTTCTATTAAAATCATAGAGAAATCTGTATGTATTAGTAAATTCTGTTTTTGTTTTAAAATAAAAATATTTTAAATTAGCCAAATAATGATTTATGATTACAAATGATTGCACTTGATATTTATATGCAAAATGGAATCCAAATTTACTGGGAGAATACTACTAGGCTAAAACACTTTAATGTGGAACATTTATAAAATTACATTTGTTATTCAATACTACTTATGCTTTATGAAGCACTCTAAATTTTTTTCTACCTTTTGGTTTAGAATATATGATATACTGTAAACACACACACATGTACACAGACACACATCGAAATGATAGTTCTTCATTTCAGTCATTAGTAATAGTGAGCTTCTATTCTATCAAAATATTCCACTCCTTTTCTATATTAAATATACCCTCTATTGAATGGATACTAAAAAATAGTTTGTCCTTTTTTTAAAACAGGGATATAAAAAATAAAAATAATTTAGTGAGAGTACTTCTACAACCCAATATAAAATAGTCAAGACCAATCCAAGATCTTAAAGTAAACTGATTTACTTAGTTCACATCATTTTCATGAGAGTTCAGAAGTGGTATGTATACATGGAAGAACACTACCATAAACTGAAACATTGTGGACACTGTGGCAGTTTGTGACTCAGAGACTCTAAACAAAGTGATTCAATTTCAAAAACATAGAAGAAATGGGCCCTTTAGCTTACTTTTCCCATTAGGTAAGTATTTTATCCTCCTGCTAAAAGACCCTGAGTAAAGAAATATTACAACTTCCTTCAGTGTTATTTTTTCTTTTATCTTAAAATGTCTCCAAATCAAAAAGTGAAAAGTTACTGATTTTTTCTTCTTTATAGCATATTCCATTTCAAAAATTTTGGAACAGGACCCACCATGGAAAATGTTCAAGCTTTATCTTCTTGATAGATACTAGATAGAAACTTCAGAATGAGATCAATATGTCCTCACATTTAAATAGAACATCCCATTAAATAGAGCCAGGCTGTCAAGATTGGATTGCATATATAATCTTCTTTAAAAGAATTAATGTGTCCAAATGAATATGATGGAATAGAGTAGAAAATAATATCCTCATTGCCAATTTATCATTTTAAAGTAATACCTAGGCAGTCCATCAGCATCAAAAAGATAGAGACATCTGCTACACTTTTCTGAGACAGTCTAATTTACATATTTGTAAATATTAAATATAAATTTAGAAATTGATATTTCCTTTTCTCATAAATGGTCATAAATCATTGATGGAATCTAAATATGCTTGAGATGAATTAATTCCTCATCTTACTCTCTTAGAAGCATAGCTACTTTTGTCCATGTTTGTAATATTCTGCACTGTGACAGGGTATTCATGAAAAATAAAGATGTAAATATTTTTCTTTTATTTTTCCTTCTCTCTAGTTACTAAATATGTTGACTAAAATGTTTTGTCCAGTTTTTAACATAAGTGCATCAGTCAGACACTGATTAATTTTCAGGTACCTAGTAGATGGCTGTTTGTTATGAAATCTTACTCTCTCAATTTCAAGTTTATATGAGATGTGGACAAGGTGATAGAATGTATTCATAAATGTAGTTAACTTTCTAAATTCTAAGCTAAGGCTGACAAAGCCAAACAATAAATCAGTATTTTCTGGCCTTTACTCATTGAGAACATTTGTTAACTAATATTTATCAGAGAATTCTCTCTACGGTATTTTTCTTATTTTCTTATTTCCTTTTGATTCTCCAGCTTACAATTAAATATATATATCAATGCCATTTTAAAATGCATTTGTTAAGAAAATGGCAAATAAGACGTAATAAAATATGAAGGTCAATTTATGGAAGAGTATATTCCAAATGTTTATTTGTAGATAAATGTTCACTTGTAGATTAGCTGTTTGTTACTAGGAACATGTTTTCTGTAGAATAGAGTCGTCAGGTTCCCAGGCTAGCCCACAGATAAATCATACTATTTAATCAATGCTAATCACACTAGCTTTGGTTCTTGACAGCAGGGGCCCTGCTACTTCAGGGAGCAGGAGAATGAGGAGGATAACGAAGATAATTACGCCTCCATCCTCCCTTCTTTCTTGGAGTCAAAACTGTTTCAATACCTTTTTAGAACATTTAATTTTAAAAAAATTACACCTGTACACCTCCCTTTCTACCCCCAGTTAAAAATAACCTTCTCCACTGATTCCTAAACACTTAGATTTTCTTTCCATAGCTAACAATTTTTAAGCTCTTACTATGTGCAAATAATTATTATAAATGCTTTTATGAGTATTATTTTATTGTAACCACCACTCTATGATGTGGGTACTAAAATTATTGCCATTTTACAGGTGGGGAAAAAAGCTTGGGATTCAGTAATTTTTTTACACAATAAAAAAGTGACAGTGCCTGGTTCCAGCACATTCATTTCATCCCAAGTCTCATCCCAGTGCGCCCCTGCACAAAGGTCTAATCTTCACACTTCTAGCCTCTTTCTCCCTCTCTTACACCGACCACCAAACGTCCCATTTATTCATGCAACTGATCAAAGTTAAGTCTTAAGAAGGAAGCAATAATTTTTTATCTAATTATTACTGTCTCTTCTAAATTTCCTCAGAAGAATTTAGAAAGACAATGTTTCTGAATTTAGGTAAATATCTTATGGGAATGGGCAAAGGATTTGAATAAACATTTCTCCAAAGATGACATGCACATGGCCAATGAACACATGAAAAGATGCTCAACATCACTAGCCATCAGAAAAATGCAAATTAAAACCACAATAAGGTATCACCTCATACCAGTCAGAATAGTTATCATCAATAAATTAACAAATCCGTGTTAGTGAGGATGTGGAGAAAAGGAGTCTCTTTTGCACTGTTGGTGGGAAGGCAGATTGGTGCAGCCAATCTGTGGAGAACAGTATTTTAAAAATGGAACTTCCTTATGACCCAGCGATCCCACTTCTGGAAACTTATCCAAAGAAAACTGAAATGCTAATTTAAAAGAATATAAGCACCCCCATGTTCACTGCAGTGTTATTTAAAATAGCCAAGATTTGAAAGCAACCCAGTTGCTACCCATCAGTAGATGAGTGGATAAAACTACCATGGTACATTTACACAATAGAATACTACTCACAGTAAAAAGAGAAGAAAATTTTACCTTTTGCAACAGCATGGATAGACCAGGAGAAGATTATGCTAAATGAAATAAGCCAGTCAGAAAAAGACAAATACCGTATAATTTCACTCATATGTGGAATCTAATGAACAAAATGAACTAACAAGGAAAATAGAGACAGACTAATGGAGAACAGGCTGACAGCTCTTTGGGGGAGGGGCTTAAAGGTGGAGGGATTAAGCAAAAAAGAAAACCCTACTAAGGCCTTGGACAAATGGACAACAGTTTGGTGATTGCGAGGCAGGGCATTAGGTGGAAGAGGGCATAAGGGGAATAAATTGCAATGGAAAAATAAAATAAAATGAAAGTGAGAGAAAAAAATAACACTCTGGATGGGAGAGGTGCAATTGTTTCTGGGTCCCCTTTGTGTGTCTTGCTCCTTCTCATAGAGATTTCTCTTCCTTACCTCAATTCTGTTAAAAAATATTCTTTTCATTATGAAAATGCCATCTAGTCTCTGGTCATTCAATGAACTACAGATTATAAAAATATACAAAGATTTTGATAATAAGTAATCTTAAATTTAGTCCAACAGAGAAATCAGATGATGAATTTTTGTATACTTCTTCCCAACACCCAATCACCTCCTGTATTTTGTAAATAGACATACAGCTAAGAGACTAATAGCAGATTTCTCTTTTTTAAACTTAATATATAATGTTGACATTTTTCTAAGTTTTTACCAAAATCAGAAAGATACAATGTAAAATAAATGAGCCATATATAAAAGCATGGAAAACAGGTCTTAGAGCCACTGGTCATTTATAAACAGGAGTTTGTAATTCAGCAAATAGCTTGCAAACATAATCTTTAACTCTTTGTCCTTTCTATAAAGGTTGGGTTTGTAATGCAATTATATGTATTTAAAAAACATATAAGTGAAAAAGTTTATGTGACTTGTTGGAATAGATGAAACCCAAATGCATTGCTTTCAAACTTTAAAAGTAAAACAGTGTGCTCTTTCCCTCCTTATGTTAAGTATTTTTGAGAAAGTAAAAGCAGTTTGTGTTTTTTTAAGATTTCATTTATTTGTTTGTTTGTTTATTTTAATTATTATTATTATATTTTTAGAGAGGGAAGGGAGGGAGAGAGAGGGAGAGAGAGAGAGAGAGAGAGAGAGAGACATCAATGTGCAGTTGCTGGGGGTCATGGCCTGCAACCCAGGCATGTACCCTGACTGGGATTCGAACTTGTGACACTTTGGTTTGCAGCCCGAGCTCAATCCACTGAGCTATGCCAGCCAGGGGGAAAGTAAAAGCAGTTTTTAAAAGCACACCACCTTGATGCTTTCTATTTATACGTCTGGTAAGAAACCTTTTAGTCACATGCACCTTTTATAAATGCCAGTATATGAAGATAATCCATTTGTGGGGTGATTCTATAACAAAATATATAAAAAGAAAAACTTACTTACTACCACTCACTAACCAGTCATTTAATTTTTATTTTTATCAAACTTGAGTTGACATTCATTTAATAATAAAAGACTTTAATGACCAATTTTCCAGTCAGAATAATTCAGAGTCTGGTAATTCAGATGGTTGGTTCTTCCTATACTTTAAAATATCAACACACATGCCTTTAATATTGAAGTAAAAACTACTCTATGCACACATGGTAATAGATAACAGCACCCAAGGAGGTAAGGAGAGGGGCTGACTGGGTGATCTGGTTTCTTGTTTGATTAGTGTACCTGTTCCCATACCAGTCTCTGCCTTGATCTAAACGAGCACTGGCAGTATGGAAACCACTGTTCAGATTCAGCTTTGGGGTTAGAATGCAGAAATTTTCTGCTTTGGCTCAACAGAAAATTACTGTCAGCCTTTAAAAATATAATTAAAACTACAGAATCAGCAAGTTTTCAGATCTACACATTTTACCAGTATTAGAAATTCTGTCACCAAACATAGGAAAATTTTAAAAAGCCAAATATAGTGAAAAAAATGTACAAACAGAAGGATCCAGATGATGTCTTTAAAATGTATTTCCAAGAAAGTCCATAGCAAATATGAAGAGGAGTCCCCATGCTTTTAGTCTCTATTTATGTTTTTTCTGATATTAAAAAGTGGACACTTGCTTTTACAAGATCTTACCCATAATTTAAACTGACATCTTATAGCCAAGTGCATTAAAATTTAGAAGAAATTCCCAAGAGGAATACTCACAAGGGGTAATATATATGTATATTTCTGTGTATATATCTCTGTGTAAAGAAAAGTGGGTAGGTCAGCAAATATAGGAAAATGTATTCATAATAATTAAATGCTTTCTTCTCTCACTAACACCTTTTCTTTTATAACCAAAGTATTTGCTTAAGAAAGCTGATTCAAAAAGGAGTAAATGAGCCTTGTTCTTTTGGTAGCTGGACTAGGGTAGCTTTTCTCAGTTATTACTAGTAAATAATTCTGCTCAGCAGTATGAAGAAAATCCAGCTCAGTTTTCTGCATTCTAAATCAATCTCAGGTTTAAGAGAAGGTGCAGGCTTGAAAGTTATTACAACTCCACTGTTTTCACTGATAAATTACATGAATAACATTTGAGACAATGCATTGTTAAATATTTATGTCTAGGACTATAGAACCAAGAAAAGCACAAGAACCCCTAGAAGAATAAATATATTTACCTAAATAAATTACTAAGACAAATATACTCCTATGTGCTCTGTACCAATAAACAGTAGGTATTCACTAAATTGTAGAATATAAATGGTTCATTTCCTCTAAATGTACACTGAAAGATCTATAACATGTTACACATTTCCTGTGCTTTGCATATATATTTCAATATTCATCATGAAAAGCCTTGCTTATGTGTCAATATACATTACTTTGCATATATTAAGAAGGGCTTTTTTAAAAAAAATTAACATTACGGATGCTTTTTATATGTGGGAAAGCTTAGGTCTTATTTCATGATTAACCCTTTCACGGCTCATCCTTTTTTCTCTACATGACATTTGCACAAAATGAATTGCTTGCTTAGACACAGCTAACTAAATAAAAGCAGGCCAGAGCTGATAGTATGAAAAATGGATTTTCATTACTGTTTCATTGATTCTTGTAAATAAGGGCCTGAGGCCTGCTCTGAAAAGGCTGAAAACAGTAATAATTTAATCTGAGGTGACATAGACCAAAATGTATGTGGACAAAAATCATCCTTGAATATTAAACAACAGCCTCAAGACAGAGAAAAGTGTTGCAGGAGAATTTAAATGTATGCAGATCGGTGGGTAACATATTTAAAAACAGAAATTAAAGATTCCTGTCATAAATCACATTTGCTGCCATGGATATGCCTTGTTATGCTGGCGTTTAAGAAAACCTGAAAGGTTAAGGCAGTTGGTGCATTAAATCGTACAAGGATAATTAATACTTTTCTTGTGGCTATTTATAAGAAATGGAAAATATAGTCAGATCAGCTGTGGCACTGTAGTAATTTGAGGGGGGAGCAATGAAAACATGAGTCAATAGTTTTAACTGGACAAATGTCAAATGCTTAATGATGCAGCATCCCAATTTGGAAGCTGTTTGAAACTTGTATATTTTTTAAAATGAGATTAAAAATAGTTCATTTTCATTGTACAAGTATCATTTGTTTGCCTCTTATGCTCTTCATATTTCCAAGGGGAAAAAAACAAAAACAATTTACATGAAATTTGATGCTATAACTCAATCACCTATATCCTAGATGCTGTATGGAAAGAAATACCTTTTCTGGCACTGGGCATTTCACCATTTTCACCAGAAAACAGCAATGACAAAATTTTTTTGAAGGACTAATTTAGTTGTCCTATCAGGAATTAGATTAGTAATATCAGAGAACCTTCCCATTCATTCCCCAGAAGAAAACCTACCTTTGTCACTTAATGAGTTTAGGCTTATGATTATTTTATTATTCAAAAATCCCCCTACCATAGTTTGTGGGTTTGTATACACTGAGCTAAAATCGGTGCTTTTTATTGGAATCATGCATTATGAAAAGTTCCCCTCACAAAACAGAAGGTATATAGCATTAAATTATCAGAATGTGAAAGGTTGTGTTTATCTTTTAGGGCACTGCTACCTGTATAATATTCCTTTGAGCTAAAAGGAAAGAATGGCTGGCCTTTAGAAACGAAACTATTATTGTTGTAGATAAAATAGTCTCACTATTATCAGTATGTTCTTTATGCAAAATATAATCTAGTTAACAGTGTGTTTTGTTTTTCAAATCAGTTTTAAAATAACAGTGGGGTTTGAATATATCACAAATACAGCCCTATCATGTTTCAGTACAAAATTAGTATAAGATAAACATGGACTTTTAAAAAATACTGAATATAGATTATATGGAGGTACTTTTCTGGCTACAAAATCCATTAATATTTTTAATGATTAAATCTAGTCTAGGATTAAATCTAGTCTAGTCTAAATCTTTCTAACTGAAAGAGTACAAATGAACATTTAATACAATGGCCTATTAAATATCTTTTATATGAACAAGTAACAAAGTTAGTTCTAGGGTTTGGTAGTCTGTGCCATCACTAAATGTTCCTGGTTGGCCTGAGGAAACAGACAATCCATTGGGATGCTATAGTTCTTTAAGTAGGTTGAGTTAAGAACAAACAAGCAAGCAAAATATAACCAAAGATATTGAAATTAAGAACAAATTGATAATAAGCAGAGTGGAGAGGGGAGGGGATTTGGGGGGGAGGTTAAGGGTTTACAGGAACAACTATAAAGGATATATGGACAAAAACAAGGGGAGGTGGAAACAGGGGAGGGAGGTAGGGATGACTGAGTTTGGGGGAAAGGCAGAAAACGGTACTTGAACAACAACAAAATTCAAAAGTATTTCATTAAAAAAAGAAATCTTGTTTACCTACCATTGATAGCTAATACCACATTAAGATGAGAAAACCATTTTCACATTAATACTCCTGCTCAATATTGAGGGCATTGGGTAGAGCAATAGTTATGTACACTATCCTTCAGTACAATTACATAATACAAGACTCACCCATACCTTTATTCTTATTGGTCTTAAGCATCATTAAAAATGCTCTATGATTATTCTGAGTGAACTAGACCTTGTTTGCTAACATTTGCAGGTTTGTGATTAAGTTTATATTTCTCCCCTGTGACTCAGTATCCATAGAAATTGCCTCATAGGTGTCTGATGAACATCAATACAGCTGGCCTGACAGATATTCTGTGACTAATGCTACCATTGGCCAATAGTCCTTGTTATTTGAACAAAAATGGCATACTTCTGAGGAATGAGACTAGCTTAGTATCACAACAATCTTACTGACTAAGCATGTGAGTTCCAAAGATGTGATTTGGTAAGGTTGAAGACTTTTCTGCAGAGTGACACTGATAAGGCCATAGAAAGAATGAAACTCCTGTCTCCACACACTAGCCTCAAAAAGCATGGATAAAATACAATCTCTACTTAAAGCAAGTCTGTCCTGGACCATAAGCTTTCGATACAAAGAAAGTAATGCTAGGAATTAAGTTATAATTTAAACAGAAAAAGATTATCTTGATTATCTTACCTATATTTCTGTAGAATAGACCTTAACTTATTATACTCTTTGTTAATTATTAATCTTGTGATTGCCAATTGGTGATCAACTTAAAAAGTTATTTGACAGATTGCTTTAAACTTAAATGTAAGACTATTTTCAGTTTTCAAAGTTCTTCTTAGCTATTGGTATTAAGCTTACATAACACATTTCCCTGGAAGCAGATATAACCCAGCTGTTAAGGATGAGATAGGAAAAACAGACTGAACATGAATTGCAAGTGAGGATTTTTCTTGAAGAGAAAGCCTCTCTGTATATTAGGTTGCAAGGTGTTAATCTAGGGAATAACATTGTATGCTTAGCTATCACTTACTATTGCACAATAGCTAAAACCTTTCAAGATGTGAAATATTTCCTGTGTAACAGTACATTATTGTCTAGACTACTATCAAAGATAGATAAGCAAGAACAGGGACACACCTTTAAAGTCAAGTAGCAAGTACTGGAGAAATAGGTTTGATTTACAGGCAAATAAAATATTTTCTAAAATATATAACCTATAGGTATATGAATAATTTTATTATTAGAATGTACCAAAATAGTTTAAATGTGAGCAGAGAATTTTTAAAAAGGAATCCAACAGAGTAAGACGATAGACTAAAATGGGAATAATCATAGGCACTAATCTCTTAAGAGCTAAAATGGCTCCTGTGGGTCTGTTATTGCCTTCACAATAAATATATCTACTGTGCATGAGCATTAACCTCTGCAAAAATATCATGAGGATATGTAGCACACGGACTTGTAAACATTAGTGGCAGCTGTACTGTTATATAAGTATACAGTGAAATGACTCCAAAGTAGCTATAATGTCCTATCATGGCAGGCTTGGTGAATGCCATTACATTTACATGATCAAAAAGACAAATGAATTGGCTTTAAATGTATCATTAGTTGTAAGCATCATGATTCATCATAATTGACACTGTCTCTCAATGTCATGCAGAATAAAGTACACTAAAGCTATGAAGAAAGCTATGGCTTCAAGTTTTCCACACAGATATGAGTACTGGGTGGAAACAAATAGTACCATTTTAGAGAATTGCAAACATTTTTTTTCCATCTTCACTCAAAGCAAACTTTAGGGGAAAATGTACCATTTTACCAGCATTAAAATTCCATACCTATTTTAAACAATCATTGGTTATAAGGTTCACTTAAATAGAAAACATCACTACAGCACAATAAGGAAGTTGAATTATTCCATTTAGCTTAGGTTCTGAAATGTAATTTCCCTGCAGTAGCACCAATAAATAACCAAGTGATTTAAACGTCACCTAGGCATACTTCTCAATGAAGTAATTCCACTTCTAACAACACATGATCCATGATAATCATGGATCAAGACCATCTGAATTATTTGTAGTGAAGAATAATTAGAACCCTATTATATCCAACAGGGAAATGGATCAACATTTAAAGTATATTATCAACTCTAATATTTTGAATTTTCAAAGAATGTTTAATGACTTGGAGATATACTTTAAAATAGTAAAGGAATAAGAATAAGATATACAATTATATTAATTTTATAGAGAAATTTGTATATATATAAAGTTTAGAAGAAAATAAGCAAAAAGGTTAACAATTGCCTCCTTTTAAGTATTTGAATTTTTTTCTATTAATTTTTCAATATATTCCAAAGTTTTAGTATTACTTGTATAATCAGAAAAAATAATTTATTGTAAACATTTTCTAAATAAGAAAAAAAAGAACTCATCCAGTAAAGTAGCAATAAAAAACTTTTACAAGGAGACTAGGATCTATTTCCTATCAATCTTCAGATCAATTACATTGATTTTCTCTCTTTTAAAGCAGGGTTTTATTAAGTAGTTCTCTCAGAGCTTCCAATTTCTATGTAGTGATGATGAGAACTGAGGAGAGATTTTCAATATGGAATTATTACTAAAATATGTTTTAGAATGCAGGAATCTTCTCCTTTATTAAATCATTCTAATAAATATTCATTCAATTCCTTGTTACTCCAAGTGGTTCTGTCTGCTAGATAAACATACAAACATTACATGAGTCACATTTCTTGAACTTAAATTCACCTCAGGTCAACTAAACCAAGAAGAGGTTCTTTTTTTTCCCCTTTTTAATTTTTTTTTGACTTTTATACCATTCATTTGGGCAAGTAAATGGACATATGTACAGATTTACCTTCTGAACATTAGTACCCCTCAAATGCTGCCAGTCCTGAGTAGCCTATACAAACCTGTATACTATTTGTGATTTCTTCTATATACCTTCACAAATAATCCCCCAGACCCATGGATTTACTACCTACATAGGCCTTTAATTCACTTACTGCTCTCAATCATTTCTCTTGTTGCTCTACTAAAGTTACCATCAGCCATCACCTAGCCTCCTAATAGTTTTGCTGATATACAGGGGGAATACACTTGTGTTTGCCAATCCATACTCACAATGCACATAGAGTTTCATTTCCAGAACCCTAATCTTGTCATGTCAGTATTTCTTCATTTAAACACAAAGGCCTGGGCACAGCGTTGAAGTCCCTTCATGATCTTTCCCTTGCTCTCCTCTCTGATCTCATCTTTCTTCCTACCCTTCCATCCCATCACCTATTCACATTGTTTCAGTTACTGTTAAGGTTCTACCATGCTTCCTCTTATTTCCTGGTTTTGGCACAGGCTTTTCCTTCTGCATGCATTCTCTTCTCCTCCCTGGACAGCACCCAAATGCACTTCTTCAATTGGATAAGCCCTGGGTAATTCTCACTTATCACTAAGATCTTGTCTTCTAGGTTTTATTAAGTACCCTACATTCATCTTTCCATTTCATCCTTCACTACCTTGAATATGAGGCTTATCCCACTATGTTACAATTTTAGACTAATTACTTGTTTTTTCATTAAATGTCTCTTTGAAGACAAAGTTATCTGTTATATTCAATATTATATATGACTACATACAGGGCAGGCACTTAACATTTTTTTAAACTTTTTTTAAAGATTTTATTTATTTATTTTTAGAGAGGGAAGGGAGGGAAATCAAGAGAGAGAGAGAAAGATCAATGTGCGGTTGCTGGGGGTTGTAGCCTGCAACCCAGGCATGTACCCTGGCTGGGAATCGAACCTGCGACACTTTGGTTCACAGCCCTGTGCTTAATCCACTGAGCTACACCAGCCAAGGCACTAAACATTTTAATGTACAAATAAGAAAGAAGTATTAGTATTTTTAATCGAATAGGTTAAACATAAGTAATCCTTGGTATTAAGACTGTTCTCAAAATTAGACATTCTACATATTGAATCCTCATAATGCTAATGATGAAGATGATGGCTAAGATTTCATGAAGTTTACGGTGAATCATTCTTTTTTAAATGCTCAACATTTATTAGTTTAATCATTTTAACAACCCCATAAAAAGGTGTTATTATGGTCATTTTATACATGAGGACACTGAGGCACTGAAATTTTAATTTTTCTCAAGGTCACACAGTTAGTAAGGTGTTATATTAGGATTCCATGGCTATAGTAATATATAAACCTAACATTTTGAAAGACTTTCTATAGAAGAAAATATATATAAATATAAATATGTACATACTTATTTATATATATAAATATATATTTATAATAAATACATATTTGCCATAAATATATAATTTATTATTATACACATATACATGTTTATATATTGATATATAAATATAATATATATATTTTATATATATACACACACATAGAGAGAGAGATATCCCATTGCAGTCTCAGGTCAAGGGTGAGTTGGGGGGAGAGTGGAGAAACTTTCATATAGTAATTAATGGAACCAGACTAATAAAAGTTATGTCAAAATTAAACATCTATTTTCCAATATGATCTTACAAGATGACATACAAACAATGAAAGAAGGCTACATATTACAGACCATGATGCTGCATATCACTTCTATTCATATTTTATTATCAAGAATTCAGATACGTAGTAATCCTAACAGCAAAAAATGCTGAAAAATATGTTCAGAGGAAAAAAAAAATAGATATTCATGGTGAATGGTTTGCAGTCTCTACCACAGGGTCTAAGGCTAGGTTTGAACCTAGACAGTATGACTCCAGAGCTGATTGTTAAGATTCTATTAAAATTTCTCTAATAGGAATGTGTCATACCTATTTAATTTACACCCTATTAGATGTATTTATTATGTCTTATGTAATGTTATATGTTTTATGCTAAAATATATAGATTGTACATGCTGTTTAGTGTTTGAAAACAATTTAAAAGACTTTTGTTTATATGTTTATATAGTAAGAACACATCACACGTTGTGCTAAATATCTAATGGGAAGGATTGGTAGTGTCATCGCCAAAACTTTATCTGCACCCTAGGTAATTATATGCTTGTGACTGTATAAATAGTTATATATTTAACAATAAACAAGGAATTTTCTACTCCTCTAAGTGTATTTGTCTAAATCCAAGAAAAAAAGTTGACCAAAATTAATAACACATTTAACATCAACAAAAGATGGTTCAAGGGTTGAATCCATGGGAAAACTTTATTAGTTACATGAAAGTTAACCAATGTTAGTTGGATTAAATCTGAGGCACATTTTTCCGTGGAGCATAACAAATAGCAAAGATCATCAGGAGGACAGGGGGAATATGGCACAACTGACAGACATCTGACATGTAAAGTGGAATACCAAAAAGATTATGTGAAAATGAGAATTTGTTTAATTTTAAGTCAGCTACAAGACACTTAAAACTTAAAAAAATGTAAATCTAAAATATTTCCCTGAGAAGCTTGCTGTTTGGGATAGGCAGAAAATTTAAGAAATTAATTTTTCATTGCTTATTTTTTATCAGAAACATTGTAGAAATAGGGCTTTCTAATCTGTATTAGTTAATATACTAATGAAAGCTTATTGGTTAAAATAACTATTTTAATTTCAGGCATAACTTTGTAGATAAGGGTCTGGAATTTGGGAGGTCCTCATTGAGCTCTTCTTTCTTCGGTCGCTCATGTAACTATAGTCAGCTGTCTGACTAGGAGTGAAGTCATTGGAAGGCTCATCTGGGTTGGCTCACTCACGGTGTCTTGGCCCTGTACTTGGTATGCTCAGAGGGAATTCTTTCAAAACAACTGTCTTCTTTGGCACAAAAGGCATCTTGTAAGGAACCTGGCTATTTTGTGAAAGATCTTAATGTTTTAGGCATTTATTTTTTTCTTGGCAAATGGTGCCCCCTAAAAGCAAATGAGGTAGTTTTTTTTGTTACTGTAATCCAACTTCTCCCACTATGTAATGTTTTACATGAATGTACGTTCTTGGTGTCCAGTAAATCAGGCCCATGGACCTCTACCAGAGTGCTTTCAAAAACCTGACAAACAGAACTTACCCCATGTCATTTAGATTACAATCTGGGGATAAGAAACAGGCATCAGTATTCTAAAACAAAACAAAACAAAATAAAATAAAGCCTCTTCACAATATTCCAATGTTAGTCAAGATTGGAAATCATTGCCATAATCCAAAAACTATATGCAAACTAGAAACATAAGAATAAACACCTTTACCAGTTACCTGTATTCCTCAAAGGAAAAAGAAACAAAACAACAAAACCCAGAGCAGGGAAATGGCTTGGCCAAGGATACAGAGTCAACTATGACAGTAAGCTTAGTCAGAGAAGAAATAGGAACAGAAAAGTAACCATGGCTTCTTCAGAATGCTGATGGTATGAAAGAATGGAAGAGAGAAAGGAGAGAAAATACGAAGATGTTTCCAAGGTTTTGAATGGCATGATCATTGTGAAATCTCATCTGTGGCCTTGGACCCCATACTATTGTGAGATTGCTGGGTGAAGATGAGAAAGCCTTGCCTTTGGAAATTAGCATAATGCAGCTCAATGAAAAGAGGAGCTGCCCTCCCTTCTGAGTGGGAATATTAGTGCAGTTCCTAAATTCTCTGACCTCTGTTCTCTTTCCTTTGGTCCCTTTACTCATAAATTTCCTTTTTGTTTTTATTTTCTTTTTGTAACACTTTAAATATAAAAGTTTGGGAAATATTATAAAATTTGAAAAAAGCAAATTACCAATAAATCCATTTCACTGCATAATGCTTGCTACTTATAGCCAACTTTAACATAATAATTACTGGATAAAAGAATTTTGAAATCGTCTTGAGTAGCAAGAGGCATTCACTATACTTTTTCCCCTCATTCTTGGCTCACATAATTCCAGTATGTGGTGATAAAATTTATTTTTGATTCACATGATAATTGTTAAATAATTATTCACAATATTTAATTCATTTCCTATGACTTAATCATTGCCTTTAGGTTTATTTATCATTCTGGCTGAGAGTATAATTTTTCATCATTGTTTAAAAATTTTTATTAAAATATCCTTAGGTAATATCTTCTTCGATTGTCTTGTTTTTGATATTTGTTGAGATGTATCAGCCTGTAACTCTGGATTATTTTTTTTGCCATCCTTATAATGTTTTTCTTGAAAAAATAATTTATTTGATTATTGTTCCTGATTTTTGTTCTTGTTTAGGCTTTTATATTGTGTCTCATCTATCTGTATTACTCTTTTTAATTTTTTACACTTTTTGTCTGAGTCTTGGTTGAAGTCTTTATATTCCACTTCTATAAATCAGTGATCTAATGCATCTTATTTGTTGATTTTGAAACCTGTGTAGTTTCAATTAAACAATCATATTTTTTCTTGATTTCAGATTGTTCCTGTTTCATATTTCCTTTCTCCACATAAATTGGTAACATATTCTAACAAATCTTAATGAGATCATAAATCAGAAAACTTCCAATAGTGTAATATTGCTATTTTTAATTCTGCTGTGTGGTTTTTATATAGTTTTGTTTTGTTTTTACACTATATCTACTTCATTAAATCAATTCCTCTAAGTATTCAGGAATGTCTCCTTGTTTTGACATAATGCATCTTTTTATAGAACTGGTAGTATTTTTTCTCCTATAGTCAGAAAGTTTCTGTTTGTTCTGGCTGCTAGAGAAGGAAGAAACCCTACCATATTGGGTTTCTAAAATGTTCATTGAGACCACATCCTGTTTCTTTCCCTCACACAGATTGTGAAGGGATTTCTCTCAGCATTTTCTCCAGTCAGATCCTGGCCACATTGCTCCTTCGGGGAAACTGGTGGTGGGAGACATCAGAAATCTGACCCCGATTCCCTTTTGTGTAATGATGGTGAGAAAGATGGGCAGATGAGTATTGCTAAATAACACTGGTTGAGTGCTTACCATGGACTAGGCACCAGGCTGAGCACTTGCCCTGTTATTTAAACCATAACCCCTTTCTGTTTTGTATATGAGAAAACCAATATATAAGGATTTTTAATACATTTTCCTAAGACTACAGAACTATTGATAAAGGGCCTGGGCTGAACCAATGTTCCTACTCAATTCACCATTTTCCCTTGTTTATTAATTAATTAAAATCTTTTGAAGTTGAGAGCATGAGGCTATCATCCTTCTTCTTTTTGTTACCAATAAAATATTGCCTTCATTGTACATTCTGCTAGCCATTTCCATGGATCTTTCAGAAGAGGAAAGATAAAGGGCCAATTTTACAAAAAAGCAACTTTCCCCAAATATGCAAAAGAATGGCAAATTACCAGCTTATCAGACTTCTAAATCTGAGATCTCTGCCCATTTTTTAACAATATAGAAACTTGAATTCCAGACATTCTCAAAGGCATAACTTCCTAATTAAAAATCTTGATAGGAAAACATTTAAGAAATCCAACTTAAAGACTGACTATGTAAAATCTTTGTTTCAATGGCTTCAGAAACTTAGCTATGAAACATTATTCCACATGATTCACTGTCAGTAGGGGACACTAGTACCACTTTTTAAAAAAATTTGGGTATTTGCCTATTTAAGGCCATGTAACCAGACCAGTTTCAATCCACCCCAGGATGATTGAATTATTGTAAAATTTACAAAGCAGCCAATTATAAAATATTTGTTATTCAGCACACTGATATAAAGTTGCTTCATCAAAGTTTCTGGAAGAATTAATAAAGACTGTTAGCAAAGTGGGACATAACACAAAATAGATGAGACGATGGAAATGCAATATTACAGAAGGTAATAGGCAACTTGAAAGGGCCTTATTTGAAAAGAGATTTGAGTCAGAATACTTGTTTAATATGACCATCAACACCTACCTGAGTGCTTGGCCCACAGGAAATGCTTACTAAACACTTCCCCATGAAGTGATGAAGTAGCACTATAATCAGTGTCCAGAGAAAGATAATTAAAACAGAATGTTGCATTGATTATTCAATTACCAGCTGGGAAAGATGCAAGTAGAAGGTCACCAAAATCATATGTTGGCATTTAAACTCCCCATGACACATAGCATTGCTGCTTAAGTAAAACTTACATACCTTTTTCACATATATTAAAATAATGTCCTTCAAAAAATTAGATTTGAAAGGGCTTTGGAAACAGTCTATGGCCATACCACTCTGAATGTGCCCTATCTCGTCTGAAAGTGCTTTGGAAACAAAAGTGGTAAACAACTATAGTGGATTATTGTTATTCATAGATATATCCAAATTTGGGTATTTGAGTGTGAATATTTTTAGGTGTTTATTTTAAGCTCTGAAGTTTAACTTTTTTAAAATTAGCCTTGTAATTACAACATTTTACTAATATAGTGTTTCCACCCTTTGGTCCTACAAAAGCATGCATATCACATACAAGTCACATTTTGAGCAGTCAATGTATTGGAAACACTAATTATCCTGGAGCAGAAATCAGGGCTTTTTGATATCAGTCTAGTGGGGTTATTTCTTGTGAAATAAGAAGTATTTATTTTAAGAACATATTAGCCATTGTGCAGAGAAGGGGAATTTGCATGTGTGGGTGTTTGGGTATAGGTATGCGTGTATCTGTAAGACAATGTATTTTCAGTTAGCTATTTTTAAATATTTTTGTTTAGCCATAAAATGCCTTTAAATTCTTGTGCTAAATTCAATAATAGCCTCTCAAAAAACTCTCTTTATTTTTGGCCTTTTCTCTAAGACTTTGGTGAAAATAAAATTAGTGAATACTCCTTAATTGCAATTCTTTGAACATGTATTTCTTGTACAAAATAATTTTATAAATATATTAATTCCAAAATTAGGACATTCCTCTGTCTCATGGGACCAAACACATGTTATAATTGCCCCTTACCCAGTGCCATTTACCAGTGGAATGTCACTGATGCATGGGGTGGGGGGTCAATAAAAACATTTATTTTTATTTTACTATTTTTAATAACCTTAATGTTTAGTATTAGAGAAAGGGTATTAGAATGTGATGGCATGGTTTCAGTTCTCTGGCTGCCATCTAACAGGATGATCTTAGGGAAGTCATTCAAGTTCTCTAAATCTGAATTTCCTCTTCTCCGATCTGGGGATAACAATAATGCCTACCGCACACTTTCATTGTAAGGATCAAATTGAATCATGAAGAGAAGAAAACCAGAAAGAGTTACCAGTGTTCATAAAGGTCTAGCCTTACAAATTACTTTAAGAATTGTTAGAATTTTAACAAGCTATCCTACATTTGATATGACAAAGCGCATGAATGGAACTGAATGATACTGTGGGCTGGATGGCCTCTTGTTCATCTTTGCCTCTTCCAAAACCAAAAGTTGATCTCCATTCATCAATCTTCAGTTATTGAATGTCTTTCATATGCCAAGAAAAGTGGAGATGAAAGTAAACAGTGTTTTTCTTCTGGGTACAGATAGTCTAGCAAAATGGTGATGTGTAAAAAGTTAATGTAAATAAATGCTAAAATATTTTTGTATGCAACCTGTTAGACATTTTGGGCATGGTAGGATGGCATTTGACTTATGATTAGAGAATTTCCTTAAAAAATGAAAATGGTTGAATCACTCAGAATTAGATATATGTAGTAAAGACTGGTAGGAAGGGTTTTCTGGGAAGCAGGTATGGTAAGAACACAGATGTAGAAGTTCAGCCAAGTATACAGTGGAAATGAAGCTACAAGCAGTTCTTTATTATGTGAAAAGAGAGGAGAAACAGAGACTAGTCAAAAATAAGACTGGAAAGCAAGAAGGGTACTAAGTCATAAGGGCCCTTTTGAGTTTACATTATGTCCTGTGCAAATGAAAGCATAATCTACTGGGATTAGTGTTGGCTGGATCCCCAAGTTAACTGCTGTGAAATACATAAAAATTGAAGAGCGTGGCCAGAGAAAATAAAGGATGGTACTATCATGACTAAAAGTGTGGTCTCTGTGTTGTCACGTGGGTTCAAATCCTAACTCTAACACTTTCTGGTTAGGAAATTTGAGAGGCAATTTATTGAACCCTTAGGAGCATTAGTTTAATTATTAGAAAACTACATATAACAGTTAATATTATCTATCTCTGATTTGGCTCCATGAAGAGTAAATAAGCTAATATCTAAAAGTATTCCATAATAACAATCAGCAAATGCTATCATTATTGATACTGTCTCTATGCCAGAAGAGAGGGAGTTCACAGTTAGGAGGTGATCACAGTAGTTCAGTTAAGAGATAAAGGCCTGAATTAGTGAAAGGATGGGGGAAATGTTTGGTATGCAGAGTCTAGCAAACAGTAGGGTTTCAATGTGTCTTGAATAATATGTAATAGATATAGTATTAGGTATGTGGTAATCATAGAACTATAGTTATATATAATTAAAGTATTTCTTTTTTAATTAAAAAATAGCTACACAATTGTCCCAGAACTAAGCGAAACAAAAAACAGTGATCAACTTTGATTTTTGTTTTTTCCACTGAACTGACTGGTTATGTTGGCATTTGAAAGCTTTGGATCTGCTGTGTTTATTGCACTTAGCCTAAGATGTGAAGGGTGCAGATAATAGAGGTTGAAAAAGAATATTTAAACTTGTATACCTGAAACGAGTATAATTTCATTAACCAATGCAACCCCAATAAATTCAATTAAAAAGAATATACTTTATGTGGTGAATTTATGACACACACTTAATTAATAGGATTAGAGAAAACCTTGTGATGATTTGGCCAAATCTTTTCTTCTTAGTTCTGAATAACAAAGTAATTCACAGTAGGAAGCTGCTGTATGTAAGGGAAAAGTTCCCCAAACACACTAGCAGGGTATTTCCCTCCATAAATTTACTGTATTTCAGTTGTAGGGCAGATGATTAAATTTTTTAAAGCCATATTTATATAAGTAATTCCCATAGTCTGGGTTCTCTTTGCTCTCACTTTTTACATAAATCAATTTTTGAACAAATTGTCTATGTGCATTCCTCATATAGTGAAGCATTGCACTTTATTTTTTGAAAAAAAAAAAACATTGTAAGGATTTGCCATAGTAAGGACTAGTAAGTGATAAACAGATAGTCTGTCCTTTGAGTTACTTTATAATTGGATTGGAACAATGTCCTTCAAAGTGACAGAAACTTTGTCACTATGTTTAATAAACTTTGTCTTTGTTTCTATCATGTTAACAATATTAGATACTCAGCCAAGATTTGGCAAATGAATGACTGTGAAATAAAAGGGAGAGTGATGAACAATTTAAAAAAGGGGGAGAGTGATATTATAGAGGCAGAGGTACAGAAGATAAGAAAGAGTTCCAAGCAGGGAGGTTATAAAAAGTTTTACTAAAGAAATGGCATATTAACTAAGCTTTGATTGATGAGGAACTCAGCAGGGGAACTCTATGGAGAGAGAATATGCCAGAGTAGCACAAACAAAAACATCCAGGTGCAATTAAACATGTCATAATGTTCAGGTATTGGTAGTACAAAAGAGAGATGGAAGAAAGATACGGAAGAGGAACCTGGTGAGGTAGACAGAGACCAACTTGTGCTTGGTCTTTAAAAAAAAAAGGCTGAAACGTCTGTGCATTCTTCTGTTGTCAAAAAAAAAAAAGCTGTATTTTGAACAGTGGCAACAGCTCATATATTCCGTACTTTAAGATGACTTCCCTCAGAATAATATACTGATCCCATATAGAAACCAGGAGCAAAGCACACAGTTTTGCAATGGAAATTTCTCTATTATACAACAAACAAGAGCACACACTCACATACACACTCACAACACACACCTCCATTACTAGATAAACTGGTTCCTGAGTAAATCAACTGAATAGCACAGAACTTATAAATATGAAAACCTAAACCAGCATTGGTTAGATGACAGACTTTCTGTAACATAAAGGCAATACTTAACCTTTCAACTTTTGTTTCTCTTTTTACCAAGGCACAAAGGCTGTGGGTGATGTTGTTGCAAGAAAGATTCTCCTATGGGTGTGTATACACAATCTTTAATGATTTTTAAAATAATGTCATCATTATCATTTCTATTCCATAAACAATATTAGACATCAAGTAAATTAAAGGTGATTAGTATAGAGATAGCCTTGTATTATCTCCACATTTTTGTTTTAGTTTTTTTAAATATAAACAAATTCTTGTGGGGGAAGAGGGGAGGGTTGGGTGGGTGGGCTGGAATGGGAGTAAGTGGGAGAAAACTGTACTTGAACAATGATTAAAATAAAATTAAAAAAACAAATTCTTATATTAGTATCAGTAGTAAAACAAAATCTCTGTACTTCATAGCTGATTGGGAAACACCATTCAGTGCCCTTTGCCTGAGAAGCATCGCCTTAAAGCACTAAAACAGAAAAAATATATATTTTTAGGGGAATTCCAACTTCTCTTTTTATTTGATTACTGGAAAAAAAATCCTATGTTCTAAAAGCACTAGACTACACTTTAAGAGTGATCTCTCTAATCAGAATAGAACTGGGTATCCCAGGTCACAGTAATAGGTTTCATTTTCAGATTCCTGGTATAAACTCATGGATTCTTCTTCCTTCAAGTACAGTCATGTTGAACTGATGATATTTTTTGGTCTAAGTTGGTAGATATCAAAATCATCACAATAAAAATACCTAGAGTAAGCATGATATTACCAATAATTTTGTGTCAACATTTTTCTGGTTTTCTGAAAATAGAAAGAGTGATTTTTTTCCCCCAAGGGAGGAGAAGACAAAAAAAAGTGTATTGGAGCCAAAAGCCTTATTTGCTGTGAAAATTGCAAATGTTTGCCTGGAGCAAATATGTGAAAATTTGCAATTTGTTGTAGGTGTGGAATTTTGCTATTTTTCACAGTGGAAAAACTGTTCTGTGTAGTTTGCTTTTTTCCCCTAGATGTGTGATTCTTGGAGAAATTCTGAGATCAATGCATTTTGATGCCAAAGATGGCAAGGTGAACAATTACTCTCAATAATAACTAAAAATTCTGCTATGTAATTCAATGGAATGCCTTTTCTTTTTTTTTCAAAGTTGAATTGTAACACTTGTTAGAAGAAAGAACAGTCCTAATTGTGTATTAAACTTTCATCTAGCACAAACATTCTATATTGTACTATAATACTTTTATGCAAGAGTATATTGTTATCTAAAATTAAAGGGAAGTAGAGCAAGTGGATTAAAAATTATTTAGCCCTGGCTGGTGTAGTTCAGTGGATTGAGTGTGGGCTGCAATCCAAAGGGTTTCCAGTTCAATTCCCAATCAGGGTACATGCCTGGGTGGTGGGCCAGGTACCCAGTAGGGGTTGTACAAGAGGCAATCACACATTAATATTTCTCTCACCCTCTTTCTCCTTCCCTTCCCCTCACTCTAAAAATAAATAAATAAGATCTTTTTAAAAATGTCAAAAATAATTTTTAAAAATATTTAAACTTTGGTGGCATAAATAATACTGATGTCAATTTGCATATATGGAGTTAGATTCAGATATCATGTCAAATTGAATTAATTTATTCAACAAATATTTAACAATTCCAAAATTACATAATAGTAAAAACTTCTAGCTATGTATAATACACATTTCACTTAAAATTGAAAGCATATATTCTTGGAAAAAGGAAATAAAGGAATACTATATTTCTTTCTAATCCTTGCTATACCTCCTGATTTTTTCTAAGAAAAACTGCAAAATACTGCATTTGGATTTTTTCTTGCAGCCACTCCCTAGGTGATGCCTGCCCACATTAGCTTCATACCTCTCCTCCTTTACACATTAAATTTTCTGTCCCATTTCTTTTGCTATTGGGTTCACCTTCCTTTGAAATTCTAAAATTATAATATTTTTTCTGAAAGAAACAACTTAAGTAACTTATGTTTTAAAAGATTTTTCAGGACTGTTTTACCTCATAGGTAACATTCCTCATAGGTAAGACATTTGATGACAGAAAGAGTTTAGAAGAGAGAAATAAACACTTGGAAAATTTAATTATAAGACCCAGAGATAGAGCCAGAAAACCAAGGCTCAGTAGCAGCAATGCAAGATCTTACAGAAGATGAAGAAACAGTGGAAGATTCAATAACTGAAGGTAAATATGATGAAACAAAGGTGGAAGAAGCTGAACCCACAGATTTGGCAGAAGATAAAGAGGAAGAAGATGTATCTGGTGAGCTTGAGTCTTTGCCAAGAGTAGATACAATAATTGTTTTTTTGTGAATGGAGATTTTCTAGAAAATTATACTGTAAAATTTTTGGTAGGCTTTATAAACAAGAGTACAGAAGATTTTGTTGTTGAATTTCTAGATGCTTCAGTTTGTTATCCTCAGGACTACTAGTTTAATATCCAGAATTTCACAACTCTTCCTCTGAACACTAGAGTGCCACCTCAGACACAGGCAAATTTTGAGTACACCTTCATTCCCACAGAGCCCATGGGTGGACAACACTTTGGTCTAGACATTGATGTGAACTACAAAGATTTGAACAGCAATATAATTCAAGATGCTACCATCAATCAAACAGTTACAATTATTGAAACAAAGGATAGGCCCTGACTAGTGTGGCTCGGTTAGCTGGGCATGGTTCCTCAAAGTGAAAGATTGCCAGTTCAATTCCCAATCAGGACATGTGGCTGGATTGGAGGTTCAGCCTTTGGTCTGGGTATGTGCTACCAATCAATGTTTCTCTCCTTCTCTTTCTCTTCCCCTTCCCCTCTCTCTAAAAATAATAAAAAACATAAATAAAATCCTAAAACAAGAAAGAGAGAATGTGTTAAATCTAGAAAATATCTTTATGTATATGTTCTTTGCATCTCTTCAGCACTTGGTTGCTGTTGGCCCTCATCAACTCTTAGAATCTAGAAAGTTCTGGAGACCCACACAGAAAATAGAGATAAGTGCATCAAGTCAGGGTGATGTTGACATAAATTGGACTTCTCATGAAACCTTGAATCAAATCAATAAAGCCTCAACAAGAATATAGCTCAGGAAACAGGCACAGAAGAGATCAGTGGGGTCTGATGAGTAAATGTTCTTTGTGCAACAATTCTGTCTTCACCTGCCCTGTTTTTTGGCCTGATGGGAATTAGTGCACAGAGGAGCCAAATCACCATAGAAGGGACTGAGTAATCAGTCTGTAGTGATAATATTGTTGAAAGTACACTGCATTCATTTCCTGCAGTAACAAATTTATTTTTTAAACCATTAAAATCTATGTGTGTGCATGTGTAAATAAAAGAAATGTGGGGCATTATATTTCTCTGTGTTAATGGAATTCTTTAATATGCAGATAACAAGACTAAATGGTTTATTTTTTAGTTACCTGATTAATCTACTCAAAATCTATTTTAATTAACAATATACCATGTATATCAGATTCTGAAGGTCCAGCTTACCATTTCAATTAATGTATAGATAGATCACCTTTTACTTTTCAAGTTCAAAAATCACTAGAAACTGATAAACTTTGCAGACTATTTCTGCATCTCCCAACCTCCCCGGGAATGCTACATGAAGTTGGTTTTGGTCTGCTCAGGTTTTAGTAACTTTTAGTACCTTGAAAGCTTTTCTTAATATTCCATAACTTTAGCACAGGTAGCATTTTCTTAGAAATTTCTAAAATCTGGAATAGGTATTTATTTTTCCTTGGGACTAAAGAGAAAACTCACCATAAAAATGATTCTCAGGATATGTGCAAGGGAAAAAAATGCTGCAGAGGTAAACAAGGGGAATTATCTCTTTAGAGCTAGGTAACAGTTCCCAACCCTTTAAAATAGTAGTGTGATTAATTGACAATAACTGCAGTCAAAATGAATTTTAAAATATCATCTCGAAAACTAAACATCAGATATAAAGTAAGTTAATGTAAATGAAAACAATTTAAAATTATCATATACCAAATATAGTCTTCCCCTTAAAAAGAAGCACAATCAAAATTTCAAGGTTTATCGCTCTATTTTTCACTGTGGAGATGCTTTTTAAAGTTTAATTCTTTAGTAAATTCATTTCTAGATGACCGTTACAACAAAGCTTCTATTCGCCAATAAGCATGGAAGAATGACTCCTTTTTATGTCCAGACCAGATTCTACCCCTTTTTCTTATCTTCCCAATTAGCTTTATAGGCCTTGGCTATCACCAGCCTAACTACCTTGGAGCTCCTGGATGAAAGTTCCTTATCCTAGGCTGTCCTATTCATCAGGAATCTAGCGAAACTTAGGTTTGAATACTTTCCTATGAAACACCTCCCACTCAACTGATCTGTGGTCCCTAATGAACCATAAGCTGATGGACAATTATTCATTTGGCTGAGGCTCATGGAACCTTTAAAGGGTACTCGGGATCTCACAAGGCTGCTTATGTGACTTCCATTTAAGTTTAAATACAAGATTTTTTACACAAGCAATAAATATAACAAGACTTTAACTGAAATCACCATGAAAGAGCAACTTTGACTTAGAATCTAAGTTCCCTATGATTGGTGTGCAGACAAACCAAAAAAAAAAAAAATAATAAGGGCAACAGTTTTCTGCATTTAGAAAATCACACTGAGTTACATTAAGTAGAAACTTTGCCATTTTAAAACATCACCATGGTGTGTACTATAACTAACAAGGGACTATGTATTTTAAGACTACAATCACAATGATTTTATTGCAAGAGACTCATATTATACTTTATTTAAAATCCAAATATGCAGAAATAAAAGGTGACAATAAAAATTTCCTCCTTAAAACATAACAAGAATATAATAGCTTGATAAATTTTGTGATTTAAAAAATGCCATTGAGGCTTACTAATTGAGGCATGCTTTTTCTCAAGCACCTCTTGAATAACTGCACAATTCACTATCATGTAACTAAATAATCAGAAATCTTCCTAAGACAGGCAAATGTATGTTTAGTAATTAAAGACATGACTTGAAAAATGTATTGCCTAGGGTTCCTTTTAGTGTGACCTGATTCAGCATCGCTCTTTTGAGTATGAAGCACAAAGATGAACACAGAGTAAAATAAGAGGCAGTATCTCTTAAAAATTAAGTGGAGTCCCTCCAAAGCATCCCCTCCCATCCCAGGCAGGCCATTAACATTGTCTCTGCACTCAGCTACGTACTAAAGTTTGACACAGGTGCTTGGTCTCATAAGCTGAGAACCAGGAATATTTTATTTTATGACTGTTTTCTTTTCTGCAGTTTGGAGGATGAGAGCACTACAATTTTTTCAGGCCATGTGGCCAGGTTACTATTGTAAATTTAGTCTCATTGCCTGTGAATTTACTTACTACAATAACGTTTCTTTTTAATTGAAAAATATAAAGCTTATTTCACTGAGCTATCCCTCCTGCCCACATGCCAAGACAATTGAATGCCAACAGTAAGTAACTACATGTGTCACAAAGAACATTGGTGTTATAGAGAATGAAGAAGAACAAAAGGAAGAAGAAAGTGAGACAGTGAAAAGGGCCTATAGTTTGTTTTCTAATTCTTATTCAAATATTTATGTATTATTATTTATTTATGCTGTAGAGTTTAATCTGTGGAATAAAATTAACCTTTGCAGAGAAGTATGGAATAACATAGATATTCTGCTTTGGGATGATTCACAGTGAAACAATGTAACTAGTGAAGGGAAGATTTCAGGGGTGGCAAAGAGATCTTGGCTTTCTCTAAAATCTCAGTGACTACCCTTTCTGCCCACCCCATGTTTGAATTACTAACACATAGAATGGGCTGATTCACTGAACAATTATAACATATACAATTGTAATACATTTTACCAACACATTGAACTTACTGAATTTTTTAAAACTTCAATTTACTTCCACTAGGAGATTATGCTATTTTTCTCAGATGCTAAATATTGGTTCTAAGTTTAGAATTTCAGTTTAGAACTGGGAAATATACTACTGGAATTATCTCAATATTCCATATCTCAAAACTTCTTGATAACAATTGATATGATCAAAGAATAATACTAATGTTAATGATCATTAAAATATGTGTTTTTTTTGTAGCAACTTATGTGAGATTTACTCAGGTATTTTTTGTCACTATTTCTTAGTGAATAGAAAAACTTTGAGTCCTATAAGAGCTGTACGGTTTTATAAGTGTCAGCACTATGCATAGTCATCATCAGTCTTCAGAACACCCCAAATCTTCAAAAGTGATCCAATGTGGTAATAACTTGATTATCTGATGTTATATGTCTGATAATATTTAATAGAACCATAAGAAACTGCCACTTTTGAGAATAAAAATGGTTAACATAGGCAATTTCATGTAAAGCAACTTACTTCTGGATGATATAGTTTTCTTTTAAGGAAGAGCTGGATAATGAGCAAAATGGAATTTGGCTAATAATTTTTGGGTTTTTTTTTGGTTGGTGTAGTAACTTATGTAATGGTTATCCAGGGATTGTCAGTTTTGTCAAAGATGATTCTTTCATTGTCTTTTAACTCATATATAAATCTTATAGAAACAACTCATAAAAATGTAAAACAAAAAAACACAAAAATTATTTTGGGGGATCTTCTTATAACAACAAATTTGTGATATCACTAAGTTTGGGAACAATTTTAAATTTTTTCAGACATTAGAGAAGCATAAATAAATTAATTTTAATTTTAAAATATGTATTACAGCCCTGGTGGTGTAGCTCAGTGGACTGAGCATGGGCTGTGAACCAAAGTGTCACAGGTTCGATTCCCAGTCAGGCTACATGCCTGGGTTGCAGGCCATGACCCCCAGCAACCACACATTGATGTTTCTCTCTCTCTCTTTCCCCTTCCCTTCCCTCTCTAAAAATAAATAAA
Organism: Phyllostomus hastatus; assembly: GCF_019186645.2. Classification (NCBI taxonomy): domain Eukaryota; kingdom Metazoa; phylum Chordata; class Mammalia; order Chiroptera; family Phyllostomidae; genus Phyllostomus; species Phyllostomus hastatus. The sequence continues at coordinate 41,743,114 of NW_025333498.1, forward strand.
TATAATTTTTTAAAAAATATGTATTACAGTGATTTAGATCCTTTCATTTTATGTGAAAACACATTGTTTTCCTTTGATAGCACTTTGATACTATCTCACAGTATTATATGAAGGAGATGTTGCACTTGGAAACTGAAAAACATTTAATATGCAAGTAGAAAAAATATCTTAAAATACAGCAATGAATGTGAATCTTCAGAAGCAGGCAATTTAATGTTGTGTGAATGGTTTGAGGTTTCAGGGTTGATTCAAGTCAACGTGCCCAGAAAATCAGCCAATCAAAACAAAGATGAATCTAAGTTTCTATATGACATTATATCCATTTGACAAATAAATTGGCCACTTAATTAAAATATGCAATCTCTATTTTTATATTCAAATATTATTTTGAATTATTCACCTTTGAGACATGTTTACTATTAAAAAGAATTTGCTTTAAGACATTTTTTTGTTTCTTTTTTAATTTTTTATTTTTATTTTAAATGTTGTTCAAGTACAGTTATCTGCCTTTTACACCCATCCCAACCCAACCTCCGAGCCCTCCCGGCCTCCTTCCCATTTCCATGCCTCTCTTGTTATTGTCCATGTGTCCTTTACACTTGTTCCTGCAAACCGTCCACCCTTTTCCCCTGAAATTCCCTCCCCTCTCCCCTCTGATCACTATCAGCCTGTTCTCAATTTCAGTGTCTTTAGTTATATTTTGCTTGTTTGTTTGTTTTGTTGATTAGGTTCCTGTTAAAGTTGAGCAGCACAATTTATAATAGCCAAATGCAGAAAGCAACCTAGGTGCCCATCAGTAAATGAATGGATCAAAAATCTATGGTACATCTACACAATGGAATTCTATGCAGCAGAAAGAAAGAAGGCGCTCCTACCCTTTTCAACAGCATGGATGGAACTGGAGAGCATTATGCTAAGTGAAGTAAGCCAGGCAGTGAAAGACAAATACCATATGATTTCATCTTTAACAAGACATTCTTTTTTTTATGACTGCTCCCCAAATTCTTGATATAGTACAATACACTGGGGCTCATTGTTTATTAACTCATGTTCTGAGGTTAGTATATCTAAATATCAAGTAATCAAGAGTGTGGATGAAACTTTGAGCATGGTCTGGTGTGCTGACTTAACCTTATTTTAAGTAGTACTAACTACCAATGGGAAATGCTAAACAAGCTAAACTGATCCAGAACTCATCAGGAAGAGGTGAGAGAAGCACCTGCAGCTCAAGTGTCCCTTTACTTTTATTCTGAGGAAGAAGACCCAGGGAAGAATTACAAATATGGAAAGGGCAAAAGATAAATTCCAGGAAGCTCCTATTACTAGCTTTGCTCCCTTCCCTTTGTTATTAGCCTGTCTGCCCCCAGTGGAAACAATTGGCAGCTTAACACTTCCGTGTGCCACCAAGAATGAAGTTGTCTCAAGAGTGAAGATGAAATGTCAAGTATATAAGTGTGCAAATTGCTCTTTGCATCCATTGTATCTTTTAATAACATTAAAAACAACAATGGTTTGAGGAATGTTAGTATCCCCAGCATCAAAGACAGATGTTGAAGCCCAGGGAGATGATTTATGCCATTTAAGGTCTTAACAGAGGTTTTGTGGAGAGGCTAGGTAGGATTGCAGCTTAAATCCTGTGACTCCCAGTGTATTTTTTCCCCTGTGTTACCATAATGTCTTTTTCATGGGTCCATTTACACTGAGAAATTAAAATGTTGAAAAAGTTTTAAGTAATAATTACTAAAATTACCTGGGAACTTTAAAAAAATAATAAAAATGTCTGAATTCCAGTGTTAGATATTTAAGAAAGCCTAGTTGGTGAAGTGTCTGGCTTTGTTTATTTCAACTTGTTTTTAAGTTTTCTCTAAATAATGCTGCTTTTTAGCCACACTCAGAAATGTCTATAAAGTGTTGAGACATCTTTAAAAATATGCAAGAATATTTACATTTTTTAAATATGAAAATAAAATTGTTTTTAGTTGTCGCAGGGATGCCCAATAACATATTTATTGAACAGAAAACAAAAATGGTATCAGACCTTTACTGATGGAAAGCAAGTCTAGTGGGGCTGAAGGAATATTTTTAAGCAAAGTATTTTTATTTATAATTTTTGCATTATATAGATGTTTTGAGCAGATATTTTGAAGGGGGGCAGCTTTCTGGAACCTCTGAAATTATAAAGAGACATACTTACTCCTCACTCTTCTCTCTAAAAAATATATTTTTGCTTTTACTGGACTGGATCAAATGTCTGGACTGTGATCAAATCTTAAATTTGAAAAAATAAGTCAGGAAGTATCATCTCTGGAAGAACACAGCCTACAAGAAAAACAAAGCTGTTTCAAATGTTAGCTTCATCTCCTCTGTTAGCTGCATGAACTAGGGAAAATATTTAGCCTTTCTGGATCTTAGTTTTAGCCACTAACTGTAGATATGTACATGTATTTCATGGAGTTATCCCAAGAATAAAGCAAGCTGTTTTACAGTGCTTGGCCTAGAAAGGGTACAAAACTGTAACTAGCATTCATTTCAAAGGGATGTCATCTTTGAGCAGCAACCTTTTAAACCAAAGCACCTTCTATTTGTCAATGTTTCCCATCTTACGTTATAGTTTTCTCAAATGATGCTGTAAAAATAAGACTCTGTGAACAAATCATTTGGCAAATCCTGAAGAAATGGTCATTTAAGAGACTAATAACAATAGATAAAATTCTTGAGAAGTTTTTCATTTAAAAAGACTTTAACTTTATCATTTAACTATCATCTTAACTCATCATTTCTGTAAGCATATGTAACTATGGATTCCTTATGCTCATGGGACACCTATTAATATTCTGTAAGTAACATGCTTTGAGAAGATTCTCCTTTTATTACTAGTGTATTAACAATACATACAATTATGCTTTTAGACAAATTGAAATAGGGTAACATGAAACTTCAGGGTGTGATATTAAATTACCTGGAGCCAGTATTTATACCCACATTGTGATGAAATGGCGGGAACAAAATCTCTTTATAATAGAGATCACATGTGCAAGTAAGGGAAAGCCACTTCTTTCCTGATTCCATGTAGGTATGAATGTGTGTGTGTGCATGAGCATGTGTTCATGTGTGCACATGAGCTTGTCTGTTTATGTGTAGAAATAGGAATGTCTTTATGTAAGTACTATATGAAGTTGTGAATGATAGATGCAATGTAATTCACTGTTCAATAAAAGGTATTATAATTATTGCTATGCTGTTTTAATCTTTATTCCATATGATAAATATAGATGTACTAAATCTTTAAAAGCTTACTAATTTAAACAACAAATCTGAGTGCAAATTTAAAATGATAGATGGTTACTCAACTTAATGTGGTGATCACTTTTTAAAGTATATTAATGTTGTCTATGCTGCATTCTTAATACTAATGTAATAGTATATGTTAGCAATATTTTTTAAAATAAAGTATTTTAAGTTCTACTTTTTTAAATTCAATTTTCCCACATTCTCTTGCTCCTCAGACTTTACCTCCACCAACTGGTGTTTTTATTTCAGACAACCAGTTTATTTAGCAAAAAACAAAGAATAAAAATTATGTTGTACACAAAGCAATATTTAGGTTCTTTCAACATTCGAGGCAAAACAAGAGGTTTGATCTCCTCCAAGACTAACTTAGGGTCATTGCTTGTTTGTTTTTCTTTACATGGGCACTCCAGCCTTCCTTAACATCCAATTTGCTTTCAATCAGTTGGTATTTAAACTACAGGAGGAGTCTAGCCAAAATAAGCCATCCTTTTGCCAGGTTCAAAGTCTCCTTTCCTCCTACTCTCTCTGGGTTTCCTCTTATAACTTTACCCTTCACTTAGTTCCATGGAACTTGCCTGGGCCCTTTGAGGGACATTTAACTTTCAAGAGTTATAACTCTTTCTAAAACAATGTGACAGAATCACTGTTCCTAAAGAAGGCAATTGCTGGCAGAAAAAAAGAAAAATGAACATGAGAAAGAACAAGCCTTATCTTACTCTGTCCTTGTTCATAACGATTCTGAAAGCCTGGGTTGTTAGGAAAGGAAAAATCCCTTGCCCATTTCCATTTCTATTAAAATAAATAAATAAACAAATAAACAAACAAATAATGTATGTACTTTTTAAAGTACGTATCTGCATATAAAATAGAGAAGGTGAAAAAAAGGGTTTCAATCATGAGATGCACACATAGGACAGCTTGATTGCTCTACATGTGAAATCAACATCAAGAGATGTCGGAAGCATGATTTTTTGGTACCTGGGCAGCTAGTGATTGTTGATCCTGGCACCCACAGGAAAAAAAAAAGAGAGAGAGAGAGAGAGAAAGAGAGAGAGAAAGAGAGAAGGTCAAGTTCACAGTAAAACAAAAGAAGAAAATAAAAGAAAAAAACATTTGGCATGGTAGTCACTGCCTAAAGCTGTAGAAAGCGTATCTACCATGATAGATAGTGTTTCTATCACAGAAAGGCAGTGCTTTCTGCTCTGCCTTTCATTAAAGTTTCTAAGCAACATGTCCTGATTTACCCACATTCCAACTCCTCTCTAAAAGTCAAGTCCCGCACTGTTTCTTTTCTGAACACAAACTTTAACAAAAATTAATTGTATACACACAATTTATTAAATAATGTTGAAGACCTTTCACTTAAATTTACACACATAACTGAAAATACATTGGTATTCCTTACTGATTTCTCCCCTCTGGGATCTCTTTCATTTGCCTCTAACCCAACTCACCCATGGCAATCATGAACTGCAGCCTTTAGGAGTGAGAAATTTTCCCTGAAGATGCATCCAAATATGATTTTTTTCTCATATCAAGAGCCCTTTAAAATTCTTTTTTTAAAATAACACTTTAAAAAAATAACATCTGTTTAAATCCTTTTATCATGATTTAAACACATTTTCAGTTATCACATTTTTTTCTTTTTTTTTCCTTTTTTTAAAAAAGTTCTTTTTATACCTGTTACCATGGACACAATGTTGCTTGCCTCAGAGTCTAGTTAAAATGGCTATTTGCTGAGGCAAAGAATTAGAGAATAATCACATGTTTGGGGGAGTGGTTTCAAAACCTGAGGTTACTATTATTTAGGGCCTCTTGATAGAAATGCTTCTCTTCCATAAAAATCCTCTTTTCATTTTACAAGGAGTTTTTGTTGTTGTTGTTGTTGTTGACAAATAAATCTCTAAAAAGATCCAACATATACTGTTTAAAAGCTATAGGCCAAATTTTAATTTTATTCACCTCCACATCTCTGGTCTTTGGTCAGGTTTCCATGATTATAAAAGCAACAATCTGGTATCTGTAAATATGAGTATGTGTGTCACGCTGAGGGTGGGGGTAGGGTAGTGGAAATAAATCCTCCTCTTGCTAACTTACTGAATATACAACATTTGGTCCAAAATAGAATGAAAAAAAAAGAAAGAAAAAATATATAAAGAAATTTCTTAAGTTTTAATCCATCTTCCAATAAAACCACCTCCATCTGTTTTTTTTAATTTATTGAGGTGACATTGGTTTCCATCTGTTTTTACATAGTTTATTCTCTCATTTTGAACCATATGTCTTTGTTGTAGTTGTTTTAAAGAAAAAAATAAAATAATTTTAAATGGTCAAAATTTAAATTAAATGGTCAATTAAATTAAATTTAATTGTGATAATGGTTTTAACACATCATCCAGTAGCATTTTAAAACTAAGTAAGTCAAGCACAGTGCACATTACTTCTGTAACCATACTTCTCAGAGCACGTCACTGACAATGTTGACTACCAAAGTACTTAGAATGGATGATAATAATGCAGAAAGTTACCATGGCTTTCCAGAAAAGATATAGATTCAGCATTTAAAATGTTCAGGGCTGGAGAGTCTTTACTATTTTCATTTATTTCCCACAGCCCACTCACTTTTGCAACTTTTATCTTGTACCATCTTAGTGTTGTCCTAGTATATTATTATAGAAAGTTGAAAAGTATTCAGAAGATTATTTAATAGGAGCTTCCATCTCTGGAAATCTATCATAATAAGATGTGCTGATTATTCTATATTGTTTTGTTATTAAATAAAGTGCCCAGAAATATGAGATTCTATTGAACAGCAATGTAGTAACAAGCAGTGGCAAATCAGTGTAGGGCTGGTTAGAGGCTGACCAGACAGTGTGACAGGAAGTCAGAATTCAAGAGCAATCACTGGTGCTAATAAATTTTACGGTACTTTGCTGGACTGTTATTTACCCTCTCTAAACCAAAAAAGGGGGCCCATATTCTCTAAGTTTTCTTTCATTTCCAATATTTTGTGATGGTTTGATATTTTACCAATACCTAAATTCTACCTCTCAAATTGCTGAGGATTTAGACTGGTGATTAGGCATCATATTTCTTTGAACCATAATCTTACTCATAGATTTAGGAAATTAGTTATTGAGACTCCAGAAGGGAGTTTTCTGGTTGACAAAACAAAATCTCCATGAATTTTAAGAGTAACTATAATATTTCACACAATTTGTTTGATTATGTGAGGTGGTTTGGGGTTTTAACTGCAAATCTCTGAATGTCCAATTCATTAGTCATTAAGGTAACCTAGAATATGTTAAGACTTTTTTGGAACTGAGACCTAGCTGTTGGGGATCGCTCTGTGTGGTTTCAGAGACTGTAGCAAGCTCTGAAGGGGTTAGTAAGTCTCTCCCTGGAAAACCAGGTAATGCAGGTAGCAAGCAGGACCCAACTCTAATGCCGAGGGTGCCCGTGGGAATCAGGCCTGAAACATACATTTTATACTTTGAAGCTTGTTCTGCCTAGCATAGCCCTGTTGATATAAACCGGATGTTGAAGTATCTCATGAAACACATCTTAAAGACCATCTGGCATCAGCATGTCTCACAGACCCTGACCTATGACATATCTCTGTGTTCCTTCAATTGTTATCTATAGATGATACCTCTTTTTGTATGACTATAGTCCTTTGACATTGATTGATAAGCTATGCCTGTATGCTGTGTATACCAGCACATACCATTCCCAATAAAAGCCATTTGGGAGAAGGGTTTGGGACGTTCTCCACTAGAGGGAATTGCTACCCTCTTTCCCATGGGAACAACAAAATTATTTCCAGTACAGTTTATTTCTGATCTGCAATGGCCAGGAGAGCTCCACGGGATGAAGATCCTCCCACACGTGGACTTGAAAAAAAAAGTACACACAAACACTTAAAATAGCCTATGATTGCCAGTTATATTCTATAAAAATTTAGTTGGAAGATATTTGGTTAACTTTTTAAAAAATATTTTATTTATTTATTTTTAGAGAGAAAGGAAGGAAGGTAGAAAGAGAGGGAGAGAAACATCAGTGTGAGAAACATTGAACTGTTGCCTCTCTTATGTGCGGGCCTGCAACCCACACATATCCTCTGACTGGGAATCAAAGTGGTGGACTTTAACATTGCAGGATGACATCCAACCAAGTGAGCCACACTGGTCAGAGCAATATTTGTTTAACTTTAAGTGAAGACATTCATATTCTGCACCAAACCTAGTGGCTCTTCACTAAAACAAAGTACCTGTTTTGTGTTGTTTAATTTTCAATCACGTTGTTTTATTTTATTTTTTATTTTTATTTTTTCACATTTTTATTGTTGTTCAAGTACAATTTTGTCCATCACTCCCCCCACCCCCCAGAACTACCCCCCAGCCCAGCCATCCCCACTTCCTACCCTTGATCCTACCTCCTTTTGGCTTTCTCCATGTGTCCTTTATATATGTTCCTGACATCTCTTCTCCCCCTTTTTTTAATATTTATTTATTTATATTTATTTTTAGAGAGGGAAGGGAAGGAGAAAGAGAGAGAGAGAGAAACATCAATGTGCGGTTGCTGGGGGCCATGGCCTGCAACCCAGACATGTGCCCTGGCTGGGAATCGAACCTGTGATACTTTGGTTCGCAGCCCGTGCTCAATCCACTGAGCTACGCCAGCCAGGGTCTTTCCCCTTTTTATGTTCAGTATTATTTTGTATTAGTTTCAGGCATACAGCATAGTGGTTAGACAATCATATACTTTAGAAACTGGTCACCACAATATTCTCAGTACTCATTTGCCACCATACATAGTCACTACAATATTATTGACCATATTCCCTATGCTGTACTTTACATCCCTGTCACTATTTTGTAACTACCAATCCATACACCACAACCCCCTTTTCACCCAGTCCCCCAACCCTGATTCTCCTCCGTCAACCATCAGTCTAAAACAGCATGCTTATATTTTTAGACAGATCCTTAATGCTGCTGACTACAAAAAACTTGCTAATTTATTATGTTTTCCTAAAGCAGTCAAAATCATAGTTTTTGCGTTGAGCCTGTAGAAGGAAAAGGAAAACCAAATAAAATTTTATTTGCCTCTCTCATTTAATCCCTAAATTATTTCTCCTTTGACCATTCTGCTAACAATTTCATCAAACAATATGCCAATGTCTGAATGAATAATTGCTGGTCTTTCCCACCACATACTTTAAAACCCACAGAAGCAGGAAAGATTTTTGTAAGGATGCCAAATGATGCTGGTTTGCTTGATCAAGAAACCAAAAATAGGCAACTATTTCCAGAAAATCAAGTTTGACCTTAATTCTGGCACTGTGAGAATCAAAGTTAAAATATGAACAAAAATTCAATTCATTTGTATCTAAATCTTTCATGTTGTACAAAGACATTAAGAATAAGAAACAGTAGCACACAGCCTATGTTGTCTTGGTTATGTTGAATATATGTGATGTTCTTCCTTTTGAAATGTTTAAATTAAGATCAATTCAAATTTTTGAAAGTTAAAATAATTCTAAAGCAAAGGTGCTATAATTCAGATACAGATATGCTCACTCTAAATAGTATATATTCTTTGAAGGAATATTTAGTAAGATCTTTCTGTGTGCTGGGTACTCTTCTTGGTGGTTTAAACACAATGAGAAACAAAAGAGACAAGGGTTATTCTCTCATCGATTGAGTTTGTATTCTTCTGAGAGACACAGACGATAAAGAAATGAGTAATTTCAAAAACAACACTTGTAAAAAAAGTTAAAAATAAGTTGGGCAAAGATCTATTTCTTTAGATTGGAAGTTTGAGACAGTGATAGGTGATAATTAAGCTAATGATGGAATAACAAAGGGAAATGAAACACGTGAAAATGTGAGTGGGAGACATCACAGAAAAGGGCTTTGAAGAACATAGTCAGGAGTTTGGACTTCACTATGTAAGGTGGGAAGCTACTGGAGGGTTCTAGGCAAAGGAGTGGCATATGTGATCAGATTTATATAAAGTAATTCCTACTCCTTAGTCAAATCTCAGTCCCAAATAACACTTTCTTTAGGGAGCCTTCCTTGGTTAACTAGGATACTCTGTTAGATTCTGAAGTTAGAAATTTTGTCTGCTCTTGTCTACCTTGTATATCGCAATTCTTAGCACAATGTTCTCAAAAAGAACTTGTTGAGTGTGTGCATGAATACATGATCTATAAATTAATAAGTGAATGGAACTTTAAATAGAGTAAGTGGAGAATTTAGAATTCTAGAAATTAAATATATTGAACACTTCATAGACTTTTAAAAAGACAAAGAAATTTAGATAAACCCATTACTTCTTCCTTAGTCCACCTGACTTGTCATGAGGAAGGATAATCTCACAGTGAACATTTACTCAGCCCTCATCTGTCTGGAACCAAAGCTACAAATACAGATGACATTCATATTCTGATGTTTTCTTTCATTTCTTGTTTTATGATAAAATTTATTAGGTGGTTATTTTCATAGAAACTTAGTGTGTCCATATATGTCTGGAGTGAGAATACTCTTTATTTTTATTGCAGATGTTCTGATATTTGGTGATAGTAAATCTAGGGGAAATGGAACAACATATTACACTTGCTTTTGCTTTTTTCATGATCGGTAAGTCTATATCTTGGGGGAGTAAGTCTGCTCATTTAATGGACAAGGAATTTGTTCTCAGTTTCACTCTTATAAGTAGAATAATAATAATAAAAAGCACTTTAACCAAACTAACATACAGAAGCAAATGGGCATAGATTAATAGGAAATATTGCAAGAAGCAGAATGCAAACCTGAAACATAAAAGGGGAAATAAAGTGTGGTTTGGAGTGAAACAGATGTTACAACATACAGAGTATTGTAGACAAGTTAAAAGATTTGGTTTGTATTCTAAAAACAGTGGAATATTGGACAAGAAGGAAATAGAAGAAATAATAACATTGTCAAGTTTCATTTGGAAAACAAAACTCTGTATTCCTTATGAGAATGGTGCAGGTACAATGCTAGGTGGTTATCCAGTAGTGTAGGAAAAAGATGGTGGAAAAGAGGCAATAATGAAATATTTAAGAGGTAAGAACTACTGGCTTTACTAATATGTTGGGTGGGAATGAAATTAGTGATAAGAAGGATTGCTAGATTTTTCCTGAATCAAATTGGATAGTGGTGCTATAATAGGGAATAAAAACTATACTATTATGACTTACCATAAAATAGAATTAGAATAAAATATACTCACGTATATTTTACTGATAGTTTCTTTATAAGCATATTGCAGATGCCAGAAATTCCAGGTCCTACTTGTACTTAGAAATGGCCTTGACCATGACTTTGGTTGACACATATTGACCAACTGAGAAAATTTGGCTGGCACTGACCAGTTTTAGGATGCTGACATTAAAGATCCAAATCAGGACCAGCAAGGAATCTGCCTGCACATCCACAGCCTCTCTTTCTGCTCTCTTTGTTCTGCTTTCCCTCTTTATAATGAGGGAAACGCTCCCCCCACCATTACACTAAGACATTGAGATGCCCTTTGAGATGAGACTGCCATCTTCTCCAGTTGTTGTGGATTCCTGAATAAATCCTTTTCCTTCTAAACCAGAATTTGTCTCATGAGTTTGGCTTTTGTTGTGCCAGACAGCTGAACCTTGTTTTTGGTTACAGTACACACTCACTCTGATAATGATGCTGGGAGAAAAACAAGGTAAATGAGGAGGGTCGTGATTTGCTTTTTACATGATAAAATTGAGTTCTGAAAGGAACTCAACTGGAAAATCAAGCAGATAATTAGGTATAAATGTCTGTAACTTAGAAGAAAGTTCTTGAGATATACATTTGAAAGATATTGGCTTATGGATAATAGTTGAAATATGTTGTACTAAATGTATTTCCCAGAAAGAAAGATAAAGTGAGAAGGTGCTCTGGTACTGAGTCTTGAGAGACCCCAGAAAGAATGAGATAAGCCTGAAAAGGAGACTAAAGAAAGAGTAGTATCATAAAGCTAAGGAGAGAGAGAATGATCTAGTTTTGGTATAGTTTGCAAATTTTGCTATTTATCTATTCAATAAATATGTATATGAAGCATGGTATTATTACATAATATTAGTATAGGTGCTAGAAATTCAAAGAAAAATGAAATGATCTATGACAACTCTGCTTTGTTAAAAATACAAGCATTTCTCTGGAGAATCTAGTTTAAAAACAAAGTTGACATCAAATACAAATACTCATTATATATACTATTCTCAGATACATTTTACTTCACAAGATTTCTCTAGTTTTTTACAAGAATACATTATTTGACCAGTAAAGAGAAGACAGTATGTAGTTTAGGAAAACATATTACATTGACCTTTTTGGTATTCTATATTTTGATTGGTTGGGTTGGAATATCACATCATGTCTATCTAACTAAGGGCAAGACTGTAAACACTATGAACTTCACTAGTCATCCAATCAAATTATAGAGTGTTGTAAAGGTCAAAGCAATACAATATGCTACTATAATTTACATAATATGTGCAGAATTACAAGTCCAATATATTTTATCCTTCAGACAAGGATTGAACAAAAGCATACAAAGGCATAATGTGAATATATTCTCCTGACAATAGAGCCAGAAAAAGTTTCTTGAGATTTCCAAGATTGCTACTGAAGTCTTTGAAAAGTTATTGGATTTCTTGGAACTCACTTTTTATCTTTTGAAGAAAGAGATATATTTATAATTATAGATTTCAATAATATTAAGTGGTAGGATTTTTAAGTATACAGCAGTGAATGTAAAGGTATTCTTACCTTCAAAACACAATCTTGTGGGGCATAAGACAAGTTAATAAGCAACTAGTTAGATTAATTCAGGCAGTGACATAAGGAGCATCTCAGTATAGACCTGCCCTCAGTCTGTCAATGTTCTTCTTTGTCTCTACCATTATATAAAGATCTATATTTATATACAAGATAAAGAGTATCAGTACAATTTCAATAAATCTTATGGTCATGGGCCCTTAATCTAGGTCATAGAAATAGTTCAAGGTTCAACAATGAGATAATGGGAAGTTCCACACAGTGATGTTACCAAAGACATGATTTACATCAAGAAATTCTAAAATCAGTCCATAAAAGTCATGTAACATTACAGGGAAAATGTAGCTGCTACTACTTCATTCCTCTTTCATTAACATTTCCTAGGCAGGGCCCTGGTTGGTATGGCTCAGTGGGTTGAGTATCAGCCAGCAAACGGAAAGGCTGCTGGTTCAATTCCCTGGTCACAGCACATGGCTGGGCTGCAGGCCAGGTCCAAGGTTGGAGGGCATGCGAGAAGAAAGTGATTGATGTTTCTCTCCCACATATTGACATTTTGCTCCCTTTCCTCTAAAAATAAATAAATAAAATTTTAAGAAAGAAAACACATTTCCTAGGCAGAATGTGACCTGTTGTGATGTTTTCTTCTTTAAATCTACTATTGATGTTGAAATAAACATTCATTAAAACATATACACCATTCTGTTCATCACAGTATAATTTATAATAGACAAAATTTGGAAGTAACCCAATTGCTTATTATTAGATGAGTGTATAAAAAAGCTTTGGGGTATTTACACAATGGAATACTATTCAGCCACAAAAAAAGAAGGAAATCTTAGCTTTTGCAACAGCATGGATGGACCTGGAGAGTAATATACTGAGTGAAATAAGCCAGTCAAAATACTGGCTTATATATAGTCAAAGACAAGTACCATATGATTTCAGTTATATGTGGAATCTAATGAATAAAATAAAGTGGAGACAGACTTATGGATACAGAGAAGAGACTGACAGCTGTCAGAAGGAAGGGGGTTGGGGGCTGGATGAGAAGGGTGAAGGAATTAAGCAAAGAAAAAGACGAAAGACTCACAGACACAGAGAACAACAGTGTGGTGCTTGTCAGAGGGATCAGGGGTAGAAGGAGATATTAGTGGGATAAATGGTGAAGGAAGGAGACTTGATTTGGGGCAGTAAACACAATATAGAGATGATGTGCTGATGAGTTGTATACCTGAAACCTATATAATTTTATTAAACAATATCACCCCAATAAGTTCAATTTTTAAAAAAAATTGACATGGTAGGAAATAACAGTGAAGCCAATGTGAGTTTTAAAAACCCACACTCTCTAGGTCAATCTGAGAAATATTAGTCTAAAAACAAAAATAAGGTATAACATAATAAATTATGGAATGTTAAGTGAATGTTCAAAGGAATAATGTGTTTTCTTTGACAAGTAATTTAGCTTTGAAAACTCATAATTTTACAAGCCAAATTTAGAGAAAAATATTGAGCAACAAATGAGAGAATCCAATTAACTACCTTTTATCACTCAAAATTATAGAAAAAGGATGTTTAAAATTAAACTAAACCAACAAAATTAAATTAAATTAAACAACTATTTCCAATTGCTGAAAATGACTATCTGGTGGATAATAAATACTTTAGACATGTGTGATACAAAAAATGGGTTTGCAAGAGTATATTAAGAATCTCTTTTTGGTCTTTTTATCTTGTATTAAGTACTTTAAATATGTATGAATGTGGATAAGCAAATATGATCTTTTTAAAGTCTGTGGTTATTGCTCATCCTATATCAAATCTTCACTTACAGAGTAATCTCAGTATCTCTCTCTTTGCAACTTTAACAATTTCTTTAAAAATTATAGAAGTGTCAAAAACTAGGGGTGGGTGGAAATGGGAGGGAGGTGAGGAAGGCTGGGTGGGTGGGCTGGGATGGGAGTAAAACATAGAAAATGGTATTTGAACAATAATTAAGAGAAAATTAAAAAATAAATAAATAAAAATAAAAGATATAGGAGTGTCCTGATTTTCTACACTATAAGAATTTAAACCATTAAAATAAATGAAGCTTACCTAAAGTGACATGTATACACAAAATTACATTCAAAAGGAGATAAATAATTATCTCCAGAGAATAAATTTTTAAGTATTGCTCTGGATGAAGGATATTTTTTTTTATGATTTAAGGAAAGATAGGTCCCCTGGACCCACAGTCCTAACTCATCCAGTCAAAAAGAATCAGAGTAACCAGTGTAAAGTTGGCTAATACATTAAATGCCTTTTGAAATGTAAAGGGCTTTTGATATAATTAAATAGAGCAAATTCACAGATGAATACAGTGAAGTAGGGAGAGGTTGTGACTTGTTTAAAGTCACCTAATTATTTGCAAAGCTCAAAATATTCCCAAACTTCCCCTCTCACTCAGGGTAAAACCAAAGGCCTTGCAGTGGCCTCCAAAGCAATATTAATGAAGGCCCAAGCAGAAACTAATGGCACACACAGAGTTTTAATGGAAGAGCATCCAGAAATGGGACTGTTTATAACAGTGTGAGTAGAGTTAAGGAATCCAAAGATGGAGGCAAAGCATCCAGGGAATAGCAATAAAAATAAGCTATTATCACTTCTAGACTTAAAGGGAAATAGGAATGAAACACTTTCCAGCTTTGAGCGGTAATGTGCTCCTTGGCTTGTGGCCCCTTTTCTGCATCTTTAAAGAAAGAAATCTTGCACTTTTATGGACCTTCTCTCTCTCACTGACCACAGCCAGAAAAAGTTGTTTGCTTTTTAAGGATTCATGTGATTAGATTGAATTCATTGGGATTATCCAGGATTATGTCAATCTCAAGATTTACAAACCTTAATCATGTCTATTCTGTGGCTTTTGTCATGTAAAGCAATCTGGTGAGAGTTTCTGGGGGTCAGGACTTGGAGCGCAACAGTGCTTGCTGCCCACAAGTGTAGAGAAAGAGCTTCATTGCAATTTTCACAGTTTGCTCCAAATTTCTCCCTAAATATTCCTATCTTTTTTATTTCCATACTTTTGGGTTTTTTTTTAATATTCAATCTTCATTTAGTTACCCCCTACTTACTTCTAAAACCTCTCCACTCAACTTTAATAACTTTTTTCAATGTTACTAAGATCTTCATCTTGTAGATAAAAGGGACATATTTTAGTTCTTATACCATACATTAGATATTATTAATCAACCTCACTTAAAATGCCCTTGTCTCTTGACTTTTCTGATATTCCTATTTATCCTTCTTTCAGCTCCATCAGAGCCTCCATTAAGGATGCTTCTTCTCTTTATCTTTTAAATATTTTCATTTTCCTGATTCTGTCTTAGGCCCCTATGTATGATATAGCATCTTTCCCAAAACTGGTGTACAAAAATATACATTTCAATTTTCTGCTCAAGACTCTCCCACCTGACTCAGTTGACTGACTCCCCACTAGTCAGGTCTTCCTATACTCCCATTGTATGCCTGATGCAGAATTGTGTGGGGACTAACATCCACTGAATATTTTTGTGGTATAATTTTTTATATAAATAATCTCATTGAATATTTTAGCAAGCCTATGAGGTAGGTACTTTTAGCTTACTTATTTTGCAACTGGAGAAATTTAGATCCAGCAGGATTGACTAACTTGCTTAAGATCAAATACTTAAGGAATGATTCTGTGAAGGGGAAATAAATAAATAATGTTCTCAAAGAAAAGAAATGTGTTGTTTGTCAAACCATATTATAAAGCAGGGATTGTGTTTGTTTGTTTGTTTATATGAGGCAGGGAGAGAAGAGGAATTAAAGTAATATTTTAGGTAAAATCTTAACTATTCCTACTTTTGTTTTTTAATGGATATTCTGTAATGTCAGAATGCAGTAGATATAGAGGTAAATATAGTTGCTAATTACAGCCCATCTTTAGTTTAGTCAGTAACTCAGTGTGGATTGACTGCACATTCTATGAAGAACAATGCAACTTTAACCTGCCTTCAAGTGTGGCTTTTGTAGCAAAAGTCTCTAGCCTGAGTTCTAAATAAACATAAAATATTTTTTCCAATTCCCATGGAGTATGAAGATTGAAGTAGAGAGAGTTAGGTCCTGAAACCTTTGGGCAACCATGTGGAGAGGAAGCACCTGCCCGCCCACCCCGGACAGTAGGCTGGCACAGTAGGCGTCTGTCTACCTTCTGGGCTTCTGAGGCCTTGTTCTCTCTTATTTGCTCTCTCCTCTATTTTGTTGTCTCATTTATTTTTCTTCATTTCTCCTCTCCTCTCATTCTATTTTTTCTTTCTTTCTCTCCCTTTCCTTCCCTCTTTCCTCCTCTGTGAGAAGAGTTTGTTTCTGTTAGCATTCAGGATAAATCTTACTTGCTCTGATCTGGTTAATCCATCCTGACTGTGAAGTACATACAGTAGTAATACAACTCCATGGAAAGATTACAGGATAATGAGAGGACCAAGAGACCCGAGAGTGACACGGTTAGGCACTGATGAGCCAACTTGATAATCTAACTTAAATTTAACATTTTAAGAATATATGCTCCTCATCTAGAAACATATCAAATTTCTGCTGGGATAGCATGAAAACCCAAAGCAAGTAAAAGGAATTAAAGCCCACATTTACTGTTAAAGTGCATGTCTATGGCTATGTTCTTTCATCACAGGCATTTGAAGAAGGTATTTCCAAACTGCTCTTGCTATTTGATCCTGACAATAATAATGAAGGAAGCCATTTTCCAAAGCAGTAATACACCATTTTATCATATTTTTAATTTTAGCATCTTTCCCTCTAAGAAAGCATCTTCTTTGTTATTTACGTGTTTAATGTCTGTCTCCTTTATCTTTAAAAGAAACTCTATGAAAGCAGAGAAATTGTTATATTTTTTCTTATATCCTTGGAAAGTGGTACAGTACCTAGCCCATGGTAGAGACAAGCAAGTTAAGGTGGCCCTTCAGTACTCAATATGAAAGATTCTGTCAGGAAACTGAATTGTGTGGATATTTGTTGTCACCCTACTGAGGTCTTCATGAATAAATAATGGGAATGGGAATGAGTAAAAGGGAACATGTTATTGAGAATTTTGGGGTTAGTCAGCAAAACATTATCCATTCAATGAAAATCAAAAGCAAAAAAACTGATTATATATTTCCTAATATACATTTCAAGATTTAAGAGACTTTACAAATGGCAGATGTTTCTTTCATATTACTGAGAAGCACTGGACTTGCCATAAGAAAAAAATAAGTTATTCATTTGTATATATTCAGCAAAAAAATTTTAAATTTATTTCTTTATTCTTATGTGTTCGGAACCGCCCTGCCTAGTATCAGAAGCTGTAACCCCCGCCTAGGCTAAGGCTAAGGGAATGCCCTTGGAACCATAAACCAGCAAGGAGACAAAAGCTTATCTCCCTGGTAGGAGTGCTGCTTCTGCTGCTTCATTTATAACTGAACCCTAAAGCTTGGTCAGTTAGCCAAAGACGGGTAAGATTCCCCAAGGGGGGAACGACCTAAGACAGGCACGATCACGTGGGAGGCCCCCAAAAGAAGGACTTTGGGGGCTACAGCAAAAGGGGGTGATGGACCCTCGCTCCTCGGCTTTGACATAGCCTGAGTTCTCAGAGTCTGGGAGAAAATCTCCTTATCTCTTGGTTGCCTTAGTTCCCTTGCTCTACCTAAGCCTGAAACAATGACAGGGTGGTGCAGCTCTGTGCTGAATAGGGCGGATTCCCCGGGTGATCAGGCCTAAGAAAGAACACGTAAATTACTGTGTAACCTTCTTTGTTTAGAATGCTCTCAGTTGAATGAGAAGGGTCCAAGGAGGAAGTTAGTTTGTTTCTTAAAGTCTTACAGCTCTTTGACCCTGACTCAAAATAGACCCGCAGAGTTCCTTGTTATCTATTGTTCCTTACTTCCTCGTAATGAGTAATGTACTGTACCTGGATTATTATGCAAAATGAGCCCAATAAAAGCAGGTTTGGATGGTAAATCGGGGCACTTCCCACTAGAGGGGATGGCCATTCCGTCCCTACTTCTCCACAGAAACTAGTCTGTCTCTGTGCATGTTTTTTCTCACATTTCGAGGAGCCATCCCCAGCGTTCTGTGATCACTGCTGGCCGGTGACCCACGCATCACTTACGTATGCAGAAGAGTTCTTATTATGTGTAAGTAACCATATTAGACTGGAAAATGACACATAACTTTACCTTTCAGAGGGTGTGATGTTTTGTAAACACTACTCTAGGTATGATTGACTTACTTTCCTTCCAGATCCCAAAGAATTAATATGCTTCTAAAGACCTTTCTCAGGTCTCTACCCATTTCTTTTCCTTCATTTCACTTTTGTCAGTTTCTTAACCTCCAAATGCTCCTAATCATCATAAAACATATAATGGTGCCCCAGACAGAATACTCTTTCTTTTAATCTCTGCTTATTAATTCTTGCTATTTCTTCAGATATAAACTACTCATAAGTGCTTGAGGAAAACTTCACTGGTCCTCCCTTGTCAGGACAAATATACTATATGTTCTCACTTCTCCACACACATTTTTATTCTAAACACTATAGTGCTTTTACATTTATTTCTGTAATAATTTAATTAACATGTGTCTCCTCCACTAGTCTGAAAGCTCGATGTGGGCATAGAGAAAGAACACTGGATAACATATGCTGAAAGAATGTGTAAATGCAAAACCAGCAGGCTGTATCTTTTAACTGTAGATATTTTGAATCATACTGGGTTATAATTCTAGAGTTAGTTCATTTAACAATTAAAAATCAAACAAATGCAAACTGAGAAGAAATTGATATTTTATAATAGACACTTCACATTATGTCAACATGCAGAGAGTGAACTTCATTTTTAATTTAGTCATGAATGTTTGGTGCCATAAAAATACAAATATGACTACTACCTATATCTTATGTCTGTTATTCAGTTTAGCTCAATTATTATTAGTATTACTTATTTTCTCTAAATTTGGCCCATTCTGTCCCTCAACAGTGTGCTAACACCTAAAGACTAGAAATAGTAGAAATCAACAATGAAGTATAATTCAGTTCTAATGTTCATTTGAAAGCCTGAATTCATTAAATGATTCATTAATTTATTTATTCATCCATTAATCCACTGACTCATTCAAAAATCAAATATTTATCATCTAGAATATAAGATCATATGGGTAACAAGAATGTCTTGATATACCAAATTAAGAAAAAAGTCCCTATTCTCCAGCAGTCCTTGATTTACTTTAGAGTTAAGACAATCACGTAAATGGCTGCAACAAAGGACATTGTGGTAGAAGTCATACTTGTTGCTTAAACTATTCATGAGAGGAAATCAGAAGAAGGGATCATTGCTAATAAGGACTATGGGGAAAAGGAAGATTTTTTTTACAAAAGGTAGCAATCACATTATGCATTAAAGAACTGGAGAGATTTGTTTGATTAAAAAAGAAGCATGGCATTAATAATAGTAAAGAAGCCAATGGTATCAATGGGGAGCACAAGAAATTCCGTCTAACTGATATATGAGATCCCGATGTAGAACAATGAGAGGTCAAGCTGGAGAAGGCGACTGAACTCATTTGTCAAAGGTTTTGAGTTAAGGTGACAAGACATTCCATCTTGCCTATAATTGTTCAATTTTATACCTCTTGTCCCAGCATCTTATTTGGCTTGGTATTTGAAAATACTATTTTCTAAATAGCTATAAACAGAACTACCTTATAAGTCTACGTAATATTAGAATCAATTATTAGTTAATAAATTAATACTTTAAAATATATATACCTTTATACCTTTAGTACCTCCTATCACTGGGAACATAAATTGACTTTAGTAGCAAAGGTATTTCTATAGATATTTATTATATTTAAGACAGTAAGAAGCCCCAGTTTTCTCATGGAATAATATCCTACCCTATATCTTAGAAATAAAACATTAAAAACATGTAACAGAGTTGTACCCTACATAAGTTAGACTTCTGCCTCCTTTTTACTATTGAAGAAACCTTTCTTCCATTTATTGTTTTTTTCAAAATCAGAAATAAAATTATTTAAAATATAGCATAGTTTTATAAATAACTTGATGCTGCACTTACAAAAATGAAATTCCATGATCAAATAAAGTTGGTTAAAATATTTAATTAACCTTTTTGTTATAGACTGAATGTTTCCCCTATACTTCCACCCCAGTTCACATGTTGAAGTCTTAACCCCATAATGTGAGGGTGCTTGGGAGATAATTAAGTGTAGATTATGTCATGAGGGTGGGATTCTCATTATGGAATTAGTGCTCTTATAGGTAGGGAAGAGAAAGAACTCTCTCTCTGTGCACTGAGGAAAGGCCATGCACATATAGGTAAGTAAAGTGAGAAGGCAGCTGTCTATAAGCCAGAAATCTACTCACACCTTGATCTTAGACTTCCAAGCGTCCTGAACTGGGAAAAATAAATGTGTGTTATTTAATTCATCTAGTACCATCTATGGCATTTTGTTACAGCAGCCAGAGCTGATAAAAATACTCTTGGATAAAACCTTGTTTAAACTTATTAGAGATTCATAATGAATATTACCCCATTAAAGGTTTTGTAGCATTCTGAAATAAATTAATTTATATAAAATTAGTAACCCCATTTACTAAATCCATTAGAGCATGAGGCTCTTTTATTAAATAAATTACAAAGATATTCTGTAGAAATAAATGTAGCCCAAATTATTGTGGTAATTGTTGTGGGACTTACTCCATGTTGATTTCTATTCCTGTAAATAACCACTTAATTGAAGATGTTAGTAAGTAGTCATGAATATAAACAATTAGTATGTTATTTGTGTATATTCTAAGTAGTTGAATGTTTTGTTGGGTGTTGGTAGATGGGATAATTCACTTCTAGACTTAAAGGATTATAATGCAATGAAGCTGAAGTGCATTCAAAGTATAATTTAACATATCCCTTGCTGTTAGAAAAGTATCTAAAAATTCTCCCAAATCAATATCTGGTTTTATTTTTCCCAGCTATTTAAAGATGAAGTTTTTTTTGTTTGTTTTTCAATTGCCCATTTCAGCCTGTTCTGGTACTATTCATTTCCAGGTCAGCCCTCAGTTGAGATGATTTTGTTGAAGGTCCAACTAAACTCTACTGCTTTTAACCTAGTGTGTTCCTTTGTGTTTTGTCTGTCACAGACACCCAGAACAACTGCTGAGCATCCTCCTCATAAATGTTTCATACACTTGAAGACAGTATTTATCCCTTAGTTTCTGCATGTTTGGATTTTATTCAATATTTTTTTGGTTGATATGGAGGAAAGGGAAATGGCACTTGTGTTTTATACTCCACACTGCTGCCAGTTCTATCTAAAACACAAATTGATAATGTAAGTCCCTGCTTAAAATCCTCCAGTGATTTTCCACTCCCTTTAAAATTAAACTGAACCTCCATAACAAAGGCAAAAAGACCCTTTAGTTCTTGGTTCTGTCTGACTTTTTTTTCATCCATTTAAAATGTTGCTCTATATATTTTTATGTTATGTTATTAGATGCATACAAAGTTCCCTTCTGTATCATTAATGGCATATTTTGCCTTAAAATCTATACCATCTGTTATTCATATAGATACACCATATTTCTTTTGGTTGTTTTTTGTATGGTATATACGTTTTTCATGTCTTAACTTTTTTTCACTGAGGTAACATTGGTTAATAGCATTACGGGAATTTCAGGTGTAAAATATTGCATTATCTGTATACCTTATAGAGTGCTCATCACCAAAAATCCAGCTCCCATCTGTCACCATACATTTGACTCCCTTTACACGTTTTGCCCTCCCCCACCTCTTTCCCTCTGGTAACACCCATCTGTTGTCTGGATCTATTAGTTAGTTATTATTAATAATAATCCACTTTCACTCAAATCCCAGCTATACCAGAATAACTTGTGTACTGTGTCATGCTGTTTGCAATTTTATCCTTTTGTGTTATATTGTTTTCTCTGCCTAAAATGTCCTGTTCTGCCTTCTGTAGGTTAATGACTATTCATGCTATAAGACTTGTCATGTATTACAGTTACATTAAATCTTTCTTGTGCCCACAAGACAGAGTCTTTCACTCTTCCTGTGCTGTCCCATGTTTGTGTTAATTTCTTTTGTTGATCTTATAACCTTGAAGTATAATTATATACAGTAAGCTCCTCTTACCCTAGAATTTGCTTTCCACAGTTTCAGTTACTTGCAGTCAACTAAGATCTGAGAATATTAAATGGAACATTCTAGAAACAAACAATTTGTAAGTTTTAAATTGCATACTGTTCTGGATAGCATCATGACATCTCATACCGTCCTGCTCCCTGCCATCTCGGATGTGAATCTCTCCTTTGTCCAGTGCATCCACACTGTAGGCTTCCCACCTATTAATCACTTAAATCATCTCAGGTATCAAATCAACTGTCAAGCTATTGAAGTGTTTGTGTTCAAATAACCCTATTTTACTTAGCAATGGCCCCAAAGCAATTTACATAACTTTCATTACAGTATAGGCACACCACAAAGATATTGTGGGTTCAGTTCCAGACCACAGTTTTAAAGTGAACATCACAATAAAGCAAGTAACACAATTTTTTTTTTTGTTTCTGAGTACATGTAGAAGTTATGTTTACTTTATCCTGCAGCATATTAACATTGTGCAATGTTAACAGTGTGCAATAGCTTTATGTCTAAAAAACAATATGTATACCTTAATTTAAAAATACTTTATTGCTAAAAAATGCTAACGACTGTCTGAGCCTTTAAGAAAATGGTACCCACAGACTTTCTTGATTCAGGGTTGCCACATACCTTCAATTTATAAAAAACACAGTATCTGTAAAACAGTAAAGCAAAGCTCAAAAAGTGAAGTATGTTTGTATATTGTTATAATTGTTCTATTTTATTATTCGTTGTTGCTGTCAATCTCTTACTGTGCCTAATTTATAAATTGAACTTTATCATAGGTATGCATATGTAAGAAAATACACAGCCCAGAGTCACACCTTGTTTAACAACAGGGATACATTCTGAGAAATGCATCCATTGGTGATTCTGTTGTGGTGCAGCCATCACAGAGTGCACTTGCACAAACTTAGGTGGTACCTTTATACAACTGGCTGTGCAACAAGTTTGTTTACACTAGCATCACCACAAACACTCAAGTAATGTGCTGGGAAATAATGAGGGCTACAACATTACTAGAAAATAATAGGAAATTTTCAGTTCTATTATAATCTTATGGGACCACTATTGTATGCACAATCTGTCTTAATGGAAATACTACGCAGCAAGTGACTATATGTAGGGTTCTGTACTATCTGCAGTTCAAGGCATCTGCTGGGGGTCTTCACATATATTCTTTGTGGAAAAGGGGAGATTGTTGTGTTCATCCATCTGCATTTTTCCTCTACAACACGGTGACAGCCTTGACAATAGGGTAGGCTTAAGCCATAAATTCAATTGATGATAGTTGATAAAGATAAAGGGTTTTTGTTTTTTGTTTTTTGTTTTTTCAGAAAACAGAATTCAAGGAATAGGTAGTCTAGAGTAAATTCTGCAGCATAAAGGATATGTCTACTTTCCGCCAAGAGTTCAGAGTTTTAAAGTAATAAAGTTTTGGGGTTCTTCTTTTTACAGAATTTGTATTAAAAAAGGCATCTTTTTCCTTTTAGGCTTTCCTTATTTTAATGTTTCAGAGTAAAGACATTGAATAAATAATTGTGCAACCACAATGGAAAATATGGATTTTAAACCTTGTGTTGAAGGGATCCATTTTTTATCATTTATTAATAAAATGACACTGACATTGTCATATGTCTGAAGAAAAAACAATCGAAAATTTTAGTAATATTAATTTCTGCAATTCTAAGCCACCTTTTTGTTTCTTTTTTTTAATTTAATCTTTATTGTATTTTTTCCATTACTATTTAGTCCCCTAATCCCTTCTCTCCAGAAATCACCATATGGCTGTCCACATCCATGAGTCCTTTTTCCTTTTTGCTCCATCGATCCACCGTCTAACCAGTGCCCCCTCCCCCACTAACTCATATGTGGAATCTAATAAACACACTGAACTAACAATAAAAACAGAGACAGACTCATAGATGGAGGGCAGATGTACTGGTAAGCCATCTTTTATATTTTTATTTTTTGTTTAATATTACTTATTTTTATTAAAATGAAAGAGAGGTATATAGATGTATATAGATACTTTAAAATATATTCACTTAGTTAATGTCAATACTTGGCTGGACCAAAGAACAAAGGTAGTAAAGTTTATTTTATGCTGTTCTCCATCTCCATTTCCTTCTAGCAATTCTCCCAAGTTCCATTTATTTAAAAAACATATTTTCATAAAAGATTTGTTGAGCATCTACTACAGAACAGTGTTCTAAGTGCTTAGAATACATTAGGATATCTATGAATGAAGTATATGAAAGATATGTATTTTAGATAATCCTCATGTAAACAAACTATTATCTAGATCACTTTAACCTTCCATATAATTTAACCTTGTGCTCAGTTCTCTGTCCTCAACTCATTTGAACTATCAGAAGTATTTTGATATATGGCTTATTACTACTGTCATCTTAAAACATCCTCTGGTACTTGAACAACAATTAAAATAAAAATTTAAAAAAAATATTCTGCATGAGGGTTCCAGGACACTACTTTTCCTTGAAGTTATTCTACCTCACTGTTTATGACTTCTCTTTTCTAGTTCTTTCTCATCATTCCAAACCCCAAAATAAATATTAAAGGCCTATAATAATCGAGCCTAAAACTTTTTAAAAATTTGTTTCCTCACTTGTTTTCAAGTGATTTCATCTAATTGTATGCCTTTAAATACTCTTTATGTGCTAACAATTCCACAAGTTATACTACACTGAACTCCAGTGTTATACACCCAACTCTCTACCTGGTGTGTTTACTTTGGGTATTGTTTTTAACAATACTCAAATCCAACATATGTCAAATCAGACTCCTAGTCCCTATTCACCTATCCCAAGCCTGATTTTTCCATTGCAGTTCTCATTTCAGTAAATGGCAACTCAAAATTTTTAATTGTTCAAGCCTAAATATATGTACTTGCTCTTATTCTTTTCTTTCCTTCATACTAATGCCCATCCACCCACAAATCATATTAGCTGTAACTTTAAATAAATTCAACCATTTCCCATTATGTCTATTTCTACTTCCCTGGTAGAGGCCATCAATATCTGACTACATATTTGCAAAGGTTTCTTAATTGGTCTCTTTAATGTAAATACTTCCCAGTATAGATTTGTCTCAACAATGGCCCTCAGAGTAAAACTGATGGAAATGAATCAGATGCTGTTACTCATTGTCTGGAAACTCTTCTCTCACTCCTAGGGAAAATCAAAGCCTTTATAACATCCTATATGGTGTTTTCCTATATATTTCTGACTTCACCTATGATGATGAGTCTTATCCTATAATGACTCTTATCCTGCTCCAAGAACACTGGCCTCTTTCTTGTTTCCTGGTCCTGGAGAGAGAGCCCAAGAGTCCTTTTTACTTTTTGTTCCTTCTCCTGAACTATCTAAATACTGACCTGGTCCCCATATTCACCCTCTAAAATTCCTTACTTAAATGTCATCTTCTCAGAGAGGCCCTCCCAGACATAGTAAAATGACCAAGGACCATTCCATCCTGAATCTGGCACTTCTTATACTTATTCTGGTTATTTTACTCCATTTCATTTAGTAAAACCCAACCAACAAATCAAATAAATAAGTTTATGATTGTTGATGTTTATTGTCTGTGTAAACATGTCAAATGTGAGTTTCATGATGGCAGTGACTATGTCTGTTTTATTCATTGCTATACTCTCAGCAGCTAAAATAGTGCTTGGCACATAGTAGAAACTCAGTAAATATTTTTATTTGATGATAATAGATGAATAAGTCACAGAAAATATGTAACAAAATGTTATGAAATTACCTTAGCAAAAATAATTGAACTCTCTTCTAAGTTATGAGCATTTGGTGTTTGTCTATTAATAATCAAAAGTTATCAAAAAGACTTTTAATTCAAAATTTCTTAAAGCTTATAGTCTACCTTTCTCTTTCATTTGTTGACTAGGACTCAAATTCACAACACACAAAATAGAGTATCTATTAATAATCAAAAGAGGAAAATGTATCTATTAATAATCAAAACAGGAAAATGAAAGAAACATGTGTTGACTAAATACATCTTTCCTCCTAGCAGTATCTATCACAGCTTAAATATCACTTTAGTTTCTGTGGTCTCATAGGTTATAATTTTCTTTTTATCAGAATAAGGATGGTTTAAATAGCTCCTTCTAAGTAATGAAGAAGGTATTTGCTGATCATTTAGAACAGCTTATAAAGATAAATACATGTTAAATGGTTTCCTATTTATTTATTTTTAACAAATATCTTTTATTTTTTATTGTTGTTCAAGTAGAGTTGTCTCAAATTCCTCCCCTACATCGCCCCCCCACTCCACCCTCCCTGCCTCCCACTCTTGAACCTGCCCCCTTTGGCTTTGTCTATGTATCTTTTGTACATGTTTCTGGATGGCCTTTCCCCTACTTTCCCCCACTTATCTTTTCCCATCCTCCCCTCTAGTTTCCTATTTAAAACTTACATAGAAGTAACTCAATAACTCAAAGACCAGACAGTAATTACTCATAACAAGAAATTAAACAATTACCTTTGTCTTTTCCTTTTTTTTTTAGTTTGAAGATAGTAAAAACCAAAAAGAAGGAAAACTTGTGCAAAGCAATGTCTTCAAAATTGCCAGTTTGCATGTTGGGTAAAGAGATTTTTTTTAACATTCAGGGGGAAATTTGCACTAAACAAACTGGGGTGAAAGCCATTTATGTGTCTAGTCATTCTATTTAAAGTGTAATGACCATGGACAAATACTAGTGGTTCCATCTGTTACACAGAAAACTTAGAGACAGAAAAATTGTATGTGAAGTACTTCAAGGTGAAAACCTTTGTTTTTCTTCTCCTCAAATGTGGTTCTCCTACACAGAATTGTGAAAGTATGGTTCCAGTCCTGTCATTTGGTTCATTTTTTGAAGTTGTCTATATTTTTTACAATTTTCTTTGGTTTTGTTTTACTTTTAAATACCTTTTAGGTTTTTCTTGCTCCATTTATTAGTCACCCTTGTAATGTTTATGGCCAGTGGAACAAATGTACCAAGTAAACAATAATTGTTAATTGCAACCTCACAACTTCCATTTATGAATGGCACCCAGTTTGCTGCTGATGTGGGATTACTACTTGCTGCTGAAAGATTCTCTCCAATGCAACCAGCAATCAGATATAGATAGATAGATAGATACATACATACATACATACATACATACATAGGATATTCCCAAAGTTTACTTTACTCTGGATGCAAAGATAAGACATTTCAATGTGTTCTTTCAATTGCTTTGAACTCTTTCTGAAATATTATGAGCTTATACACCTATAGGTAAAAAAGAATGTCCGATTTTCATTTAATATAAATTTTTGTTGGAACACCAACATATGGATGAAAATTTATTTTACAAACATGAAGAGCCTCATCACATTCAGTATTCCTAGACACAGAACTCACATGGGGTTCGTGGGGAAAGCTGAGAGGAGGAGCAAGGAGATGGACTGACACGATGACCAAAGAATACATCTAGACCAATAAAGCAAAACGTTAAGACCACTGAGTGTTGACACAAAGAGCGTATCAGCTTTGCCTTTGTAATTTCTGATCTATTGTGACAAAAAATCTGGAAGAGATGAGAACATTTTAATGTCCTATATTTATAAACATCTATATCTTGGCCATAAGTAAAACAAATAGCTATATGCCCAAATTATTCATTTTGAACACACTGCTTCTCATCAAACTGATCCACAGTGTCAAGGCCCTGATACATCTCCCACTTTCTTCTGAAAGGTACAAGCCAGCTGTTTTCCTTACAACATTTTAAGGACCTTCCTTCTATAATGTAGGAATATTTTTATAATCTTTCCTACAACTGTGTCTTCCTCACAGACAACATCTTTTATAATTGAGTGCAAATTTAGTTTAAAAAATTGTACTTGTTAAGGCACCTCAAGTCCTGGGAAGTCTGACCTTTCCCCAGGTCATGATGAAACTTTAGAAACCATTAAACTGTCAGCTTTCTGAGAGTAAGGGCTATATTTTCTAGTTTATAATCTGCCCACAACTTATACAATGTGCCACACACATCCTTGAAAATTGTGGTTGAGAGCTAATTGATTCCAGGATAGCCACATAAAATACTCTTCTAGGACATCAAGATTACTAGCGTCTAAGTTAGAATACACTGAAACCTCTGATATACTGGCACACATGGAATAAAGGAGGATCTCTTTCCAAGTAAGATCTACACTTACAGAGCTAGCATCACTGTATAAGAGGTTAGGGTCAATATAATAAGGTCCTTTTCGTGCTCAAATTCACTGAATTTGGATTTTTACATTGCCTACAGAATTAACCTTGAACTTGGTATGATTTCAGAGAGTGAAAAACACTTCCCAAATATTTCTTCAACTTCATCTAAAGCTGCTTAATAGGGCAACACTTTTAGCCATTAAAGATGAGGCTCAAAAACACAAAAGCAACTGGGAGAAAATGTTGACATAAAATCATCTTACTCTAGGTATTTCCTAGGTATTTCCTAGGAAAACATCATAATAGGGGACAGGGTAAGTCAGCTTATGGATTCCTCATAACAGACATGGCACAATATATACATTGTTTTATACATTTTTAAAGAAACTCAAGTCTTCTTGCTGCCTTGTACCTCCACTGTAGTCTAGCAGTATAGTTAAAATCAGTTTAAATAACCTGCCACAAGAAGGGAGAAAATATTATATTCTACTGACTCTTTAAACTCCAGTTCTCCTTTCAGGATAGCGAATAGTTTAAGATAATCAGATTCAATTCACTTCAACAAGTAATTGCTGACTGTCTATTGTTACTGTTTTGAGTATGTAGCAAAATCAAAGATAGTCCCAGTCTTTAAAGAATCTTAAATCTCTGAACAGAAATAAGAATTATTTTAAAAAGAGCAATCTGAAGGACACAATGAGCATAAACTTATGTAGTTAATTCAATTTTATCTATTTACAAATGTGGAAACTGAGACCTAGAAAGTTAAGTGATTTCCTTAGGAAGGTAAACCTAGGCCAGTTAGGCAGATCAGAAAGAAAGAAGGTACACATAATAAACAGTGAATTATTTTATTTCACTGCCATGTTTCAAAATACACAGACAGTATATTTTCTCTGTATGATACTGTTTTGGTGTAATAGTTATTCGGCCACTAAAGAATAATTAACATTTTACAAAATATTTATACATTCTATGTGCTCTAGGAACATCTGTGCTGAATAAATAAATAAATGAATAAAATTAGTAAACTTGGGGAGTAAAGACATTTCTTAAATAACAGAACAAATAATTACTATTTTAAACATTGAGTGGCATAAAATACATTTTGATGCTTAACAATATTAGGCAAAAGGATTTGCATTTGCTTCATTGTATACAATTTGTTTTACATATACAATAAATTTCTGTGACTTAAATTATAAAATGTTTCTGAACCTCACCTATCTGTACCCTTTCTTATTTATGCTAAAAATGAGGAGAGAGAATATGTATGTTTATTCTAAAAATGGGGAGAGAAAAGGAATATAATATCTGAAGGCAAATGCTAAAATATTTCAACATAAATTGGAGAGAGCATAGTCTTCAGCTTTCTAAAACCATGTGTATAGTGCCCTGAAATACATGTCAGGCTAACTCATTTTGTATTTTCTCTTAGTTTTGAGAATCCACCTCATTGCTTATAAGTTGGTTTGGGGATGAAAAAAAGAGGCTATCTTCCTAATTATGAGAGGGAAATAGATGAAAAATAACAGAAGGGCATTTTTCTTCAGTGACTAGACAGTCAGTGAACAAGCAGGTTGTTTTGACAGATGAGTTAAAGGTCTGTCCATTACAAACGTGGGAGGTCCTCACTCCTCTAACTGCTGAAGGAAAAATGGTGAAAAACAGCCAAGGCATAGACTGATCAAAAGAAAGATAGGCAAAACTGCTCATGAAAATAAGATCTAGGCTGGACCTGCTGTCAATATAAGAAATGATATGATATACAAATTAATATGTGCTTATATAACTCTACTACAATACTCCATTGGAGAATACTAAGTTTCAGTCTGCTTGTTCACATATAATACATGTACCTAGGTACAGGCTTCACCCAAGTGTCAAAATGATATCCAAGTCCTTGGGGTTGTTTGGATCCTTTCTCTCTCCATAACTTTAGCTAAAACAATATCCTACATGTTTTTTGGGTCACCCTCTCCCTACATCCTCTATGATCCATGTTCTATTTCCTCGATGTATTATTGAATAACTCCTTAGCTGTTTGATTTCAGGAAAATAATTGAATATCTTTTATTTGGTTTCCTCTTGGGTAAAATAAATCCAGTAAAAACACTTCTCTACTGGTTTGGAGAAGTTATCTTTATTTTTTTTTCTCCTAGATTCATTGAGGTTTACTTAACAAATAAAATTGTAAGATATTTCAAGTGTACAATGTGATGATTTGATATACATATAAGAGGGGGTACCCTCCAAAAAACAGAATTATCTTCTGGAGGATGGGTCCCATGTAGTACAGTCTTCCCCTACTAAGTGAGTGTTAAAGGACTTCATCAGTATCAGTGTACTAGCTGGTGTCATTGGGAGAGGCTTCATTTGGTATCAAGTTTTTTGAAGACTCTCAGTGTGTTTGTCCATTTTATGATGGGTGATTTATGAGCACACCTGTCCACACTGCGCTGAGTGTTCAGCAGTTTATAACAAAAGACAGCATGGCCCTTGTGTCCCACCTTCCCTACTCACCTGATCTTGCCCTGAGTGGCTATTTTTTGTTTCCCCAAAATGGAAACAGTCCTCAAAGGGAAATGCTTTGCCAGTGTGGAAGAGAGGAAACAAAAAGTGGCAGAAGCATTAAAACACATTGAAATTAATGAGCTCAAAACTGTTTTGAGCAGTGGTAAAAAATGTCTCAATAGCTGTATCACATGAAATGGAGAGTACTTTGAAGGTAGGTGACATAAGGTTAAACATCTGAGAATAAATACACATTTTTTAACAAATAAATTCCACATTTTGGGGACCCTCCATTATACATTATGAAAGGCTTTCCCCCATGGAGTTAAATAACAAATCAACACCTCACATATTTACCCTTCTTGTATTTATCTTCTATCCCCTTAGCAAATTTTAATTATATAATACAATGTGACCAACTATAGTAACCATATATTACATCCTCAGAATTTATTCATCTGAAACTAAAAGTTTGTCCATTTTACCATTTTCTCCCTATTTCCCCAACGCCCTAGCTCCAGAGAACCACTTTCTACTCTCTGTTTCTATGTGTTTACATTCTTTTCAGATTCCCCATATATACCATGCCATATTTATCTTTTTTACCTAGCTTACTTCACTTACTGTAATGCCCTCAAGTTTCATAAATGTTGTCACATTTATTGATCTATTCATTGATCAGCAAACACTTAGGTTGTTTCCATGTCTTGGCTATTGTGAATAATGGTGTTATGAACATGGTAGTACAAATACCTCATTGAGATAATGGATATATACCCAGAAGTGGGAGTGCTGATTAACATGGTAGTTCTATATTTTCAAGTTCTTCAGAAATCTCCATATTGCCTTCCATAGTGACTGGACCAGTTTTTCCTCCCACCAACCGTGTACAAGTGTTGTCTTTTTTCCATATCCATTCCAGTATTTGTTATGTCTTATCTTTGTTATAATAGGCATCATAACAGGTGTGTTTTTATACACCAACAATATCAGACAGATAAATTTAAAAAAAAAACAATGTCACTTATAATTATATAAAAAAGAATAAAATACTTATAAATAAATTTAACCAAAGGGATAAAAGATGTGTATACTAAAAACTGTACAACATTCAGAAAAGAAACTGAACCAGACACAAATAAATGGAAAGGTATTCATGTTCATGGGTGGGAAAATAAAGATGGAGAGATCACACTTCTTGGTTTCAAACTATATTACAAAGCTATAGTAATAAAAATATGGTATCGGAATAAAAATAGACTGAAGGATCAACAGAACAAAGACAGTCATATATAAATCCATACATATATGATCAACTAATTTATGACAAAGGAACCAAGAATGTGCAATGGTGAAAAAATAATGTCCTCAATAAGTGATGCTGGGGAAAACAGACAGCCACATGCAAAAGAATAATACTTGACCCCTAGAATGCACCGTACACAAAATTTAACTCAAAATAAATTAAAGATTTAAATGTAAGATCTCAAACTATAAAACTGCTAGGAGAAAACATAGGTGGTAAACTCCTTGACATTGGTTTTGGCCATGATGTTTTGGATGTTGTAACAAAAGTACAATTAACAAGTGAAACTATATCAAACTAAATATCTCCTTATAGCAAGGGAAACCATCAACATGAAAAGCCAGCCTATGGAATGGGAGAAAATATTTGCAAGTCACATATTTGATAAGGGGCTAACATCCTAAATATACCTGGAATTCATAAAACTCAAGAGTCAAAATGATAAATAAATAAATAAATAAATAAATAAATGGCAAAGGGCCTGGATGGATTTTTTTTTTCAAGGAAGACATTCAAATGGCTAAAAGATATTTGAAAAGACACTCAGAGTCACTAATCATCAGGGAAATGCAAATCAAAACCACAATGAGATATTGCTTCACACCTGTTAGCATATCTATTACCAAAAAGATAAGAGGATATCTAAAAAGACCCAAATGTCAAATATTTGGAGTACTGGAAAAGAGTAAAATATTGCATTATAAAAATATTTATTCTCTTTGCTGGTTATTTGGTAATAGGAAAAGATTATACTGAGTCAGTAAGGCAGATAGCTTCAGGCTTGTTGAAAGTGTGTTACATGAAATGAAGAAGCAGAACAGCATATGCAGGCAACGGCTGAAGAGGGAGTCTACAAGGTTGCACTTGGGTTAAGTCTAGAGTTTGTGCTACTGACCATAAGCTTTAGCCAAATGAGTAAATTGGTAATACAATAAAAACACCCTTTTATTTTATGTGTAATGTCCTAAAAAACAGAGGTGTGCCATGACTTACCCAGATGATCAGAGGTACACAATCATTCATGACAAAGTCCTTACTGCTAAAGGAAAACACAAGGGAGTGAAGTGACTAGATTCCTCAAAAATGTTCGAACACAGTAGAGTGCCGGCCAGGCCTTTTTCCTGTTGCCTTTATGGGTGGGAAACCCAATTAAAATCTATTTAATATTATTTTCTTAAAAAATTAGCTCTTTCTTATAAATGTATGGTCTTAAAGGTGATTTCATTGTCAAACACAACCAGATCCAGAGCTTAAACTAATATCCTTGAAATATCTGGATTTATTCTTAGGTAGGTTTTACCTGTCACTTCATTTCAAGGCTTATGTTACATCATGGGTAACAAAAGTTTTAAAACTATGTTTTTCACCCAGATAGTTTAGGGTTGATTCTCCGTAATGACTCTTCACTAGTTGGTTTGGGTTTTGTGCCCAGTTTTGAGCTAATTACAGTGGCCAGGTCATTGGAATGCCCTGATTGGCTTAGCCGGATTCAGTGCATATTTCAGGAGCCAGGGAGTGACGATATCTCACAATGAATATGTAAGCTGAGAAAGGAAGCTTGAGATTGCCAGCAATCTGCTTGTCCCTTGTTAGTTGCAAAACTGATGACTCTCTAGCCCCAACCACTGCCAGCATCCCAAAGTTCAGGGCAATTTTCATCTTAAAGAAAGGAAAAGAATACTTGACTATATATTGGCAGGTTTCTACCTTACTCAAAAATATCTTCTTCATATTCCCTCAGGCAGTCAACTCCAAATAAATAGTTAACCCTAAAAAAGAAGAATTAATTGTAATTATTTAAGTATAAGTTTAAAAGCTTAGATGTAGTGGATATTGTTAACTGCAGTTTCTGAGTTGCTCTTTAGCAATCCTTAGAACATGTATTCTAGGGTCATACATACAGTAGATAATTTATATAAATTTGATGGACTTGAGCCACATATGTGTTGGGCTTTGTTAGAGGAATAGCTATATATCTTTATATAACAAGAAAAAAAAGGAAAAAGAAAGCTATTTTCTTCCAAAATACTTAAGAAATAAAAATAAGTTCCAAAGGGTAAGAAAGTTTATATCATCTTGAGTAGTATATTTAAAATCATTGTCATGACTCATTAATAAATTATGATCAATTTCATTGGTTATAATATCTTAAAATGTTAAAATATGCAGTAGAAACAATTAACTAGAAAGGCAAGAATAAACTGATCATATCATTCTAGTAGGGATAAGTATTATTCCAGTAGATTTATTTTATTTGTTGTTTGTATATCTGTGTTTCTACTAGGCTTCACTGAAAAATACTTCATTTCATTTCAAAAAAGTTTGAAAAACATTGCCCCCAGAGTGATGGTATGTGTTTACTTTGTCGGTGTTCATGGTTTATGTTGTCAGCTGGTAGCAGAATCAGAGAGCAACATTGACACTTAACATATAACCATATTTGGCAGATGAAGACCTTGGAGAGCATGTGCCATGTATGAATCCAGCTTAGGCGGGTTTTCAATTTGTCCATAATGCATTCATTGGTTTGGAACTCTGTGAATGTGCGCATCCTTTGGTATGGATGGATTTGTGTACTTCTTGTCAAATCAATGTTTATTGACAAAAATCTATTTTGTTGTTTTGTATCTGAAATCTATATTGGCACCATTCCCTTTGGATATTTGGCTAGTCAGTGGCAACCAGGGATGCCAGCTAGAGTTTTTACTGTTTTTATGGTGCCAGCTGCTTTCTTGGCTTGGGTTTCTTTTGTTCAGATTGTAAATGAGGGCAAGACACCCAAATCCACCTCAGTGTGCTCAGTGGGAAATGACAGGAGTCCAATAGCTTAAGGCTAAGCAGCAGGAGTTTTCATGAATGACGGGTCAGATATAGTGGTGGCTATAAATGTGGAACTGTGCTAATGGATGTACTGAAGAAGTATGCACATGAGCGTGTATATGTGTGTGTCTGCTTATTTATGTTTGTGTGTGTTGGGGAGAGATTTCTTTGTGATTGGAAAGTCACTATTTTTAACTAAATGAGATGATTGATTTTAAGTGCATAAAAAGGTAGTCAAAATATGGGGAAAACACTCTTTTCATCAATAGGATTATAAATAAGAGATATTTTTGCAAGCCTTCACAATCTGGTACTCCATTGCAAGATTATCTGGGATTCTGTTTTTTTTTAATTTCCTTCTATTCCTAGTATATACATTTTTATACAATGAAGAAAGCAGAAAAACATGAATTTTAAATCCTTCAAATAATATTATTTGTCTTCAGCTCTTACAAAATTGGGGAGATGGGAAGATTGAAGATTATGCCCAAAACAAAGAGTTTGAATTATCTCTGTGTTTAGTAATTTGGGCTTTCAGATTCTCAAATTATAAGTAATAGAGATAGAGGAACCACACAGGATGGCCCTCAGACTTGCCGTGGTACAGGAAGGTTTGGGGCCAGGTCTAAGGATGGACCCAGAGAAAGGAAAGAACTGCAGTGTACCAGAGTGAAAGGCCAAGCAAAGGCTGCTCCTCTGGAATTACCAGCTTTCATTTGGAAAGGTCAATGACCCAGATCTGCTTACTAGGATGCACTGAAAAGGAAGTAAGTTCAGGTTGAGGGGCTGTTATATAAGATAGTATGAGACCAGACTTTACAATGCAATGGGTTAAAACTATGCTATCTCTTAGGGAGAAGAGGAAAAGAGGAAAAAGCAAAAACAAAACAGAGAGAAGATGACTATAATGGTAGTAAATAAATAAGGGCGATACCTCTTTTGGGGTTGGTAAAGATATAACCCAAGTAAAGTTTTGATCCCTGGCATAGAAGTTTTTAATTTCACAATTTTTGCTAGTGTTGCAATTTTGTTTCATATACAAGTGAATAGCTCTAAGTAGCTCTAAATGTATTCTTCTATAATAATAGATTGTGGGAATATGAGAAATGATGCATCATTTCTATAAGATATACTATGGTTAAGAGATAAAAGGCATAATGTATAAGTTTATGTCCTGATTTTCAAACCACATTTCTTCTGTCGAGGGCTAAAATCTTTACCCCAACATAAGCACTTCCACATTGATTTGTTTTTCAAGCCCCAATTATCTTGGCTCTTGCTTATTTTGGCCACCCAGGTAGTCTTTGCAAGAAATGGACTGAAAGGTTAATGGAGTGCAATGAGGGATCCCTGCACTCATGGTTCTAAGGGCAGACACAAGGTGATAAGGCACAAGCAGCCAGACTCCTCCCAATTCAACACCACCTTCCTAACCCTATCATCTTGAAACCTTCACTGTCAATTTTGTAAAAGGTTCTTAAAATCCAGTTTGTCTCCTGACTCTGACCCTAGAACAGGTTAAAAACATTTTTTTTGATTGCCCAGAAAAAAAATGATCACTATATACAATAATCTTCTGGGTACTTTTTTCCTTGTCCATATCTAATAAAGGGACTTCCTCTGAAAAAACTGACTCCACCAAAAACAAGAAGAGATGACACACCCTGAACTCCACCCAACCCTCAAATCAGATGATAACTTTCTATTTTTTTTTTAAGAAATACCACAATAATTGCTTTTCTGCTGCCTTGCATGAAATCATGAGACACAGAAGATTTGCCAAATAGTTCTAAGCCTCTTAACGTGATCAACTACATGTGAGTAATGAAAAGGGATTCAGGAGGATTCTTTCAGTGTTGAGATCACAAATCTAAAGAAAACTAAGTAATAAGCCTGATCCCTTTAAAGAAAACATTTCTAAGAAAGTTGGTGAAGAATAACAGCCGGGATATTTCTCACTTAAATATTTAGGGAAATATACTTTTATGAAGCACAGAAACTTATGTAAAAGCATGAGCAGTATAATATTTAGACAGTAAGTAGGACAAAGATACTTGCAACACTTTTTTTCCCTAGCAAATGTCCAGTTTAGGTCACATATAAATTAAATGAACCTTTCAAAAAAATCTCAGAATCAATGGTTAGAACAAGAATCTATATACAAAGTGGAGGCAAAGAGAAAGAAAACTCAGCAGTCACATTAATTAACCTGGATATGGGCCTAGGTGTTTAAAAAAAAAAAAGAATTGTTGGCATTATTTAAGGGTGTGCTGCCCTTCTAATTTATTTACAAGCCAAAATCAAAACAATGTTGGAGATTATATATATGTAGTAGATGTATGTATATATTATGAACATACACTCACTTTCTGCCTGAGGGTTTAAGGATATAAAGTGGACCTAACTACTAGATCACTATTAACCCTTCACCTTTCCTTAATATTTTCTACATTTAGTAAGAAAAAGAGACAGGGCTCATGTCATCATAAAGTCCACATATTATAATCTAGGTCTCCAAGTCAGGATCCTGGTTACAAGCTTTGTAACATGTGGAGCCCCATGTATTATTAGCTAGAGGATAAAACTCTGGCTGTACTGCTCTATTAAGGCAAAGAAGCCTGCAGCTGTTTCCAGGGAGCCTTCTAGGCTCACATAAGACAAGAAGTCCAGATAACCCATCCAGGTCATTTAAAAGAGCCAGAAGAGCATGGGGGTCTCTGCTCTCTAGAATGTACCGCTCTCCTGCTTGTTTATTTGGAGAATAGCTAGAACTAAGGATCTCTGATTTATCCTTGTTATGGATCATTAATAGAGAGAAAATCCATGCCAATATGAAAGGAGACAGTTGTCTTGTAGACATCGAACCAATGCATTGCAGTGCTGTTTTCCAGGAAGTTTGAGGACTCTCTAATAAACCCACAAGTCAAAGCAGAGCTTGTTAGCTATGAAGATCCTGGAAAAAAAAAGAGAGGGAGATTTGATTGCATTTTGCCTTTTGTGAGTGTGAATTTAATATTAATGGAGACAACAAAGTTTTTAGTTCAGGAAACAGTGCCACTGAGTTTGTCTAAGAAGAAACAGAACCACCAGGGTTGTATAAATATACATACATGCTAGTGATACAGCATTTGTAAGAGGGAATTTCCTCCAGCAAGGGGATGTGAGTAATGTAACATAAGAAAATGACTGGACAAGCAATTCAGAATACATTTTTAAAAAATACTTCCCCGGAAACTGTGTTTAAAGCAACCACAATCTCCTGGAAGAAAAACTGAATTCGGAGGTGATGTTGGCATGTTTAAATATTCCTAACCATAAAATCATTTGGGTCAGGTGCCTGATTTCCTTCTTCCTGATAAAAAGAAGAACTATAAAAACATTTTATTTTATCTGAGTATTAGCAGAGATACAGAATGAGGTCTGTCTGGATTCAGGCCCAAATGATCTCTAATTTACACAATAAATTTATATCACTGTCCTCTAGACTTGCATGTAGAGATGATTACTTCATGTTAAATATTAACATTTTCCTAGTTTTTTTTTTCTTTCAGAAAACTGGCACTGTATCACATATGAGTGCTTTTGTAGTCTACTATCCTCTTTGAGTGGAGGGTGATTGTGTAATTAAACCTGGCCTGAAATCAACCACATGAAAGTTGAATGACTACCAAGTCCAACTGGGGAGGATTTACCGTATGAATGTTACTTTCCTAAGACTAAACCAGGTTAGATTTCCAAGTTTCAGAATGTTGCTCAATGAAAGAAATATGTTGCCCATGAGAGAAAAATAAATCAAATGGTGGTGTAATCTATAATCAAAGGCACTAATGGTCACAAAGCATTCAGAACAAAGGTTTGCTAAGCTAGCAAAGGCATGGAAAAAGTTTAATACATAATCCATTCTAAATAAAAGGCCTTTATTACCTAAAAGAACAGGAATGTTTGTGGCTTAGGGTATTTTTTTTGTTGTTGTTATTTTATTGATATTTTTGTTTTATTTCTAAGACTCTCATGAATAGATTAACTCCTTCTGTAAAGGAAAGACTTCTTAGAATTCGAACATTCTTGAGAGTTAGAATAACATCCAATATGCTATTTTTAACTTTAATTTCACAACCTAAAATACATTTTTAAAGGACTTTAAATTCTCTTTTCTTTACTTATCTTTATTTAGTTCTATTGCAAATTTTTGCCTCCTGGGGTACTCTTACAAGAAGAAACAGAAGCTCATCTCTGCCCGTTTGGGAATGGTTCTTACATAAAACATCTGATCAACAGCACCAGTGTTGGAAAGGAAAACAGTGTCAGTATATGATTATCCTACACTTTATACAGTAGGAAAAAACAGTTTCTGCATGGAAGAAGAAAAATGGAATGTTTTATATGCTCTTTTATTCACAGGTAGAAGGAGACAAATGATATTTATATGAAAGCAGATACCCTTGTTTTCATTACATGGCAAAAACCTTATTCGTTACTCAGTCCTAAAACATTAAAAAAAAGTGTGCACGCACATGTGGCCTGCATACCAGCATGTGAGTGGAGGATGAACAGTAAATTTGTGGTATTAGCAGCAGACAGAAGAAAACGACTAGCATGCATTTAAGGGAAGGATACATTACTGATATTTGACTAAGACAAGATAATATATGTCATTTATTAAAGTTTTGTTCTCCAAGCAACAGAAATAATTAAGTTACTTCAGAAGCAAAGCAATAATATTTTAATATAAACATCTTAATATTATAATCCAAACAAACCATACTATACTTTCTACAATAATACTTCAACCACAGTAATGGATTTATTCATTCAGTCTGCAAGTCTTGCTCTGGCTCACATGTTCTGCCATGGGAAATAGAGCCTCACATTCTTGAGTGTAAGGTATGCTTTGTTATTTTTAGCTAAAAGTTTGCCACTTCCAAGTGTTATTGATTTTAAAATAATAATTAATTGAAATGCTCAGAGAATCAAGGGAGTCTGAAGTATGTGAATTACTGATGTTACCCATGAAACCCTCTTTCTTTCAATTCTTTAAAATTCTCCCAAAAGTATCTTTCACTTCCCAGTTAGGTAGGGGTTTTTGTTCTAGTCTGTGGCTGTCTCTAGCCAACATAGTAACATGAATCAACTGAGACTACTTTTTCTGTAAAGATGAATGTTGATAATGACTTGAGTTTTAGTATTTCATTTGACTTTCAGAATTATCCATAAGTATGATTCCCTGTGAAGGAAATAGAACCCTTCTCTGGCCAATTTGCACCTTGACCATGATGTGCCATTATCTTGAACATCAGTCTCTTGGTTGTGCTGTGGTGGTAGAGAGCACAGGAGGGATTAATTGAATGTATATTGACCCTGTGGTCTTTCAAATAGAGATGTATCTATAGTAAAGGAGAGGACACTTTGGTGTTAGAAACACAATTTTCCAAAGTAGAAGTAATATAAAATATGGGCATACCAACAGTAATTTGAGAAAACTGAAGTCATGGTGTGAAATGTGTTTTTACAATATGAAGTGAAGATTTCAAATGTGACCACTACAGGAGCACAAGCAGAAGAAGTTGGGGAAAATATTAACTTTGGTAGATTTTTTCTTTATCGAATATAAGTAAAAGTCCAAGTCTGTGTTCAGAGACCCCTTTACAGGTGTTTGACCAACCAACTATCTGTGAGGCCTGCTGAAAATACTAGCAAGATCCTTGTGCTGCCCTGGCTGGCGTAGGTCAGTGGATTGAGCACGGTCTGCGAACCAAAGTGTCACAGGTTCAATTCCTGGTCAGGGTACATGCCTGGGTTGCAGGCCATGACCCCCAGCAACCGCACATTGATGTTTCTCTCTCTCTTTCTCCCTCCCTTCCCTCTCTAAAAAATAAATAAAATAAAATCTTAAAAATAAAGATCCTTGTGCTCACAACAAAACAGTTTCCATGCTATACAAAGACTGTTTTTTTTTGTTTGTTTTTCTTTTTTTTTAATTAGTATTATGAGAAATGAACATGGCCCTAGCTGGTGTGACTCAGTGGACTGATTGCTGGTCTACAAACCAAAGAGTCCCCAGTTCAATTCCTCATCAGGGCACATGCCTGGGTTACAGGCCAGGTCCCACTGTGGGGCTCTTGAGAGGCAACCACAGATTAATGTTTCTCTCCTTCTCTCCCTCCCTTCCCCTCTCTCTAAAAATAAATAAATAAAAGAAAAGAAAAAGAAAAAGAAATGAACATGGTAGATAAGATAATAGAAAAATCACTGTCTTAAGACTCAAGAGTTCACAGCAAATTTTGGTTCAGTTTGTAAGTTGCTTTATGGTCTTTGAAAATTTAATTCCACCTTTTGAAGTTTCAGTGTCATTGACTAGAAAGAAGGGTTCATATCTAAGATCATATTTTAATAGTTAATATTTCTATATATCTAGAGTCCACTCCTTAAATGATCATTATAAACCCCTAACAATATTAGCTTGTGCTCTTGGCAATTGCCTCTTCTACCAAGCTGTCTGCCATCGAGTAGCAGGAGGATGCCTTGATTAATTGATCAAGGGTTCTGACACAGTGGTTTCCAGGTATTAGGGATTTAATGTTCTCTGCTATCTAGGGCTCATACTGGAAGATGCCCTCCATATGATCTTGAGCCATGCTTTAAGGTAAGAAGAAATAAACTGTGAATGAAGGGTAAAGATATTAGATGAGGAAAGCAGATATCAGGCCTCACAGTTCATATAGTGATAAGACTCACAGCAATAAAACCAGGTACTGGAATGGAAGCAGATAACCATGATGGTGGCCACAGCTCAGTGGATTAAATCCAGGCACTGAAGTAAAGCAGAAAGGAGTCTGGTGGTTGCCTCAAATCACAACAAAGAAACTGAAAAAAGATATGATGGACCACTAGTAACTTATTCCTGATTAGGTACTAAGATGACCGTGTCTGAGATCTTAGGTTTTTGTACATTTAAGGTTTGACTTATATGCTCAAATCTTTTCTCTCAGTAATTGATGTAAGTATTTGAGGTTGAAAACAGTGTGTGCAGGGATGAGCAGGGGCTCTTGAGCTTTACTAGATGGCCTCAGCCTTATTTTAAGGAGAGAGGGCCTTAAAGTTAGTCAGAAAAGGCAGTAACTTATGCACATACAACTACACCAATGATTTTATTCTAAAAATACATCAAAATCCTTCATTTGCAATAATTCATTTTGACTATGCAATCATTCTTTAGGGTATAGCCTTTTTAAAAAATGTGAATATACATGGGATGAGCAGCACACACCATGAACACCTGAGTGTGACTGATTTGGTTAGATAGGCCTCCTGGGAGAAAGACAGCAGGAGAGCACTTGATGTTTGGAGGAGGGTAATAAATGAAAAAAAAAAAAACAAAAAACAGAAATGGGGTGCCAGGGAATATGTTTCCAAAGACAAAACTATTCTCACTTCATACTTCTCCCACTAAGCATTAAAATAATCAAGAATGATTTGGACTTTCTAAAATGAAAAAAAATGAACACCTAGAGACTTCAGATTTAATCTGATTCCTTACTATATATGTAGCCTGCCTGTGTGGCCTTAAACTCAAGAGGGCCTAATAGTTCTTTTTACTAGTCTAGAAGGAAACTCAAATATACCCTTCCCTCAGTCTAACTCCTTCATGCTAGAGCAATTCTCTGGGATCCTTAGAAGAAAGGTGCTGTGCAAACCATGAGGGTGTGGTGTGGACTTGGAGTATTGGGGTGGAGAGCCTGTGAGGTCTTGGATGAAAGCTTGGTTTCTCCATGTGCATCCAATTTATGTTTTGTTTTGTTTTGTTTTAAATTTCTGGAACCCACTCAGGAGGTTGATAGTGCACGTTATAAGTCTGAAAAGTACATGCATGAAACAAATAAGTAAATAGCTGCCTTCTGCGATAGAAGTGTGCTGCTTCCTCAGACATGAATCATTGCAAGGCAGGCTTATACAGATAGCTGATGTGCCCCTCCTTCCTGGTCTGATTCATCATCTCCCTCAGATGTGCTGGCAAAGGGGCATGTGGGAAAGTGTGAAGGAAGGGGATAAAAGAACATTTCACCATGGAGAAGGGCTTTTGTTATGCTGAAAGCTCTCCCAGCAGAAGAGGGACAAGCTGATCTTTCTTCACATCAGCCTCATTGACCCCAAGATGGGATAGTTTGAAATTGCCCTTTTATTTCCTCAGTATTTTGCTGAACTAAATAACCTTCCAAACCTGGCTGGAAATTGTTATCTACACCTGAAAATATTTACTCAACTGTCATGTGTAATTGCTTATGTGATTTAAATAAAAAAATTACCCTGTGTTTTTGCTATGATAGTCAAAGAACTTATTTGTACAACCCATGAATGTGAGCTAAGGTGGCGGAATGCTGGTGGGGAGGTACAGAGTGGAAGAGAGTAAAGGGGAGGAAAAATATGGGACAACTATAATAGTGTAATCAATAAAATATATTTTTTAGAAAAGTATACTCAATAATATGAATTTAAAAAGGAGAATGCCACC
Source organism: Phyllostomus hastatus (assembly GCF_019186645.2). Taxonomy (NCBI): domain Eukaryota; kingdom Metazoa; phylum Chordata; class Mammalia; order Chiroptera; family Phyllostomidae; genus Phyllostomus; species Phyllostomus hastatus. The sequence continues at coordinate 41,786,834 of NW_025333498.1, forward strand.
TAAAATTATCAATCATCAGAAAGAAGGAAAAACTTTTAAGAATGACATCTATTATATAATTAAATGGTGTACAATCAGATATATTATGTGATGTATGCAGACATATTTAAAAACATGCTTTCTACTAAAATATATCTTGAAAAGTGTGAGTCATATTACTAATATTTATAGAAAGGTAAATATAATTTGAAATATAGAGAAGTGAGAAAAGATAAGTATTTTAAGGCCTATTCTTCTTTTTTTAGGTTCATATTACTTTAATTTGCAATTTTCACTCTTCTTGTGAACAGCCTCAGGCAGAAAGTACACAAAAAGTCCCTCTTCTACCAAATTTGGAAAAGTGAGATACAAAATTAAAAAACAAAAAAAAAAGGGGAGGGGAGTTAATAATGCTAATAGAGAAGAGAGCAATGTATGGTCCACTAAATAGATATTGATCAAATAATGGGTAATGCTACAAATAAGGTGATTGTTTTTTTTTCTTGTATAGAGAAAGCTTAAATATATTAAGAAGTGACATGTTAAAAATGGCTACATTACAAAGAAATCTTAGATAACTAAGCAAAATTAAGAATCTACTAGGAATGTCTCTGACTTCAGGGAGACATTCCAGGAGAGTAGCTTTAGATTTCTGAAAACCTGGCCTGCTTTGGATCACCTCGTAATTCAATTAAGTTTTCACATACTCACACTTTTAGGAAAGTGTTTTCCCATTTATTTTCTAACCCCTGATCACATGCCTCATCCTGAAAGCCAATTTCTCTCTATTCAATAGCAATGGAGAACTCTCACAGAATTCAATTATTTTCAGTTTTTCTCAAAAATCTGTTTCTCAGACAATCAGAATCAGAATCACCTAGGGTGCTTATGAATTCTTAGTGTCCAACCCCGAGTTCTTGTTTCAAAGCTTCTGGGATTTCCCTCAAGAATCTATAGTTTTGTCAGGCTCCATAAGGCAGTTTAATGCACAGCCAAGTTTGAGAACTTCTGCTAAGCCAGCAATAAGATATTTCCAGAGGATGTCTCTAACTGTACTTAGAAAATTAGCCATGTAACTAGAGTAATTAAATCTAAGGTAGATAAATCCCCTTGTTAAGACTATTTCCTTGTTGGAAAGCAACCTTGGTGAGCCTGCATTTGGGGAGTAAAAGGAGACCAACAGGAAATACCATTGTTTTTTTAGACCAGAGAATAAACCATCTGAGCAAGAAGAGGCCACAAGGAAAAGTACATTTTTAGTGCTTATCACTAACATGTATAGTTGATTGTAGGGAGCTTATGCCCTAAAATTAGGGAACCACTCTTTTGTAAAAGGCCAGATAGTACATACGTTAGGTTTTGTGGGCCAATCAGTCATGGCCACAATCATTCAGTTCTGTGAAAGTAGCCGTGAACACATGCGAACATACAGGTGTAGTTGGGTTCTAGCGAAACATTGTTTATTGACACTAGAATTTGAATTTCATATAATTGTATTTGTAATGAAATTTTCTTTTGATTCTTTAAAATCTTTTAAAAATGTAATAATCCATTCTTAGCTCCAGGAACTGTACCAAAATAAACAGTGAGCAGGATTTAGCCCAAGGGTCATAGTTTGCCAGTCCCTAAAGCAGTTTTCAACATTCAAAATCTCCTGGAAGGCACATTTAGACATGGATTACTGGGCCCCACCTGCAGGATTTCTGATACTGAAGGTCTGAGGCAGGGCCAGAGGGTTTGCCTTTCTAAAAAACTCCTAGGTGGACTCCATTCATTCCAAGTGCTGGGCTTAGATGGTAGTTTCAAACATCCCCCTTATTTTACCAATCTGAAGAGTATTTTATTTTTTAAATTTAGTCCCATATTTGGAAAGATCAAAGATAACTTAAATCAAATATTATTTAAGAGAATGTTTTTGCTCTGGAGTTGTTGAGAAGCTAGTTTAGACTTATCAACAGCCGAGGTGAATATATGAGAGATTTCTTGGCAAAAGAAACCTGGGAGGAGAAGAAAATAAGAGAGAAACAGGGTGGAGATTTTTAGTTAGCATTACATTAAGAACAGGTTCAGCTGATTCATGCTGACCTTAAAGTAATCTAATAGGGGCTGAAACTGTTCCATGTGAATCATTTTTTCTGAATTCTAAGCTATTATTGTTATTTTTATTATTGAGGAAACAAAAATTATTATGTGATCAAGTGATTGGTTGACAATTCAAAGCAACTACAAAAAAATTAAGAGGCCAGGCCCTTGTTTTCAGTTCATTTGCTTCACGGTGCTAGATGGATTACCAGGAGCTTTGCTTCAAGGGCCTTCGGTCTGTGTACAGAGGTCAAGGGATGAGGGTGAGGAAGTGAAAAGATGTCTCTCCATTCCCTTTGTAGAGAAAACAAGAGGTTCCATGGGAGAAACCTCCAGAGTGATCTGGTCATAAATTCCTAATCGGATATTCATAATTGACCATGAGCAATCATGGCCCTGTCCTACCACTTCTTTAGTGAAAGGTTTTAAGCCAGTCCTGTCCATTGTCCTTATGTTTCTAGGATGGCACACACACCTTTGAAATAAGCATTCTCAGGAGAGCATGGAATCTGCACCTTGCTTCCTTCCACCATAAAGCAATCTTTCTTACATTATTGCCTTAATCTCAAATACATAAAAGTAGTTACAAAACAGTTATTCTCTGGAGCATTTGAGATTTTACTCCCAGGCATATGTGGGTCAGTTTGGCTCAGATAAACTCATAAAAATTCCCTACATGTTTGGATCTTTCTTAAGTTGACACCTTTTTCAGGGTTCTATCTCTATTTATCACTCGCCTTCCTTTGGGACCTAGCCCTGCCAAGTCTTCTCTGTCTGTCTCTCTCTGTTCCAATCAATCTTTCTGCCTCTCTCCCTGTCTACAGCAGCTCAGGTTTTCCTTTCCACAGGTTTTTGCCTTTTTCCTTGCAAACACATAGTCCTGAAACTGAGCCATTTACCCCAAAAGTTCTTTCACTGGGTTCACATGCTAATTAATCTATCTCTTTCATTAAAAGCCAGCATTTACAAATGTGGAAAGAAATCAATGCCCTCTAAGTAAGACAAGCAAGGGTTATTCATTGTGAGCAAGGGAGTCAGCCACCATCACCTGTTTCTTGACAAAGGCCCAAAGGCTGGCAGAGTAGAGGGAAAGCTTTTTAGGAGGAAAAAGGGAAGGCTTCAGGTATACCCTGATTGGAGGCTGTTGGCATGTAAGTGGTTAACTGAAGTGGGGCATCCTATGTGGTTGATTAGTGGTGAATTTTTACTTTATCTTATTGGTTCTAATTTGGAAATGGGGACAAAAAATAGGGGGCTGTCAATTATTAATCAAATCCTGGCCATTTGGGGCCTATTGCTACTGAACTTATTGTTTAGTGTTTTGGATTGTCAATGGCATTAGCGGTTAGGCTTACCATGAGCCTGATGTATCCTAAGCTGTTTATTCTGGACAAAGGGGTTAGTTTCTTGGAGACCGCTGTCTCCAATATATATGTAAAGTAAGTAGTTTACACAATGACCTCAACTCCTTTACCCCTCTGCTTTTAAGTTTCTAAATCTGATTTCTATATTAGATATGCTAATTAAACACTTCCAAAGTGTATTTCTCAACATTCTGGCCTCAGAAGACTATACTGACTTGTATAAAGAGTTCAGCGGCAAACTAGTTAAGGAAAGACAGAATTCTAAATCCACTCTACCCTCTGCACTGTGCACTCTAGAATCTATATAAGCATAGTCAAAGTCCTGAGAAGGAATTTAGGGAGGAAACTCTTTATCAATTTCTCATAAATACTTGAACAAGGAGGCCCACCCTAGCTTTATACATTTTAAGTAGCATCAATTTACAGCTGTATTCAATGTAGATATTAATTTCACAATGTTTATCATCCAGCTACATTTGTAGTTAATACTTTTTAGGAAATGCTACTCCAGGAAAACTGTCAGTCACCATCACTTCCCACCTGTCAAATCCACAGGCCACTTTTCACGCCATTTTCTTCTTCTTGTATGACACTGCTGGCATAACCCTCTTGCATTGCTCACCTGAAACCTATATAATTTCATTAACCAATGTCAACTCAATAAACTCAATTAAACAAACAAACAAATAAAAAAAACCCTCTTGCAGCACTATCCTTCCCCGACTCCTGGTAAGCACCCTATGTTTTTACCAATCACTGGTTCCTTTGTTGACTTCTTTCTTACACTTCCCAGTTTGAAGAACTACTGAAAACTAAGCTCATTGAATAAGACAATGAAAACTACATTGTCTTATTTTCCTATTTGCTATATGAATTGTCTTTAAGAGGACTCAAATGTCCCTTCTCTCTTTCCTTTTCTTTTATTTCTTTCTATTAAGAGGGCTAAGGCTAAAGTCCAAAGACAGGGATTAACCTACCTTCTCTAGGAGTAGAATTTTCAAAAGGTCAGAATGCTAAGAGTATGTAATCATTTTTCTCTTCAATGCCTTTAAAATGGTAAGACCTTAGGGATAGCCTTCATAGCTCTCTTTATCCCAGCCTTACTTTGGGTGCTTAGATCAGCTTCACATTTGGGATTATGGCTAAATACTCTTTAATAATTTTTACCTCTGTCTCCTTTTCCTGTAGCATGAAGACAGTTTCCCTTGGCATTATAATAAAACTATAAGTTCCAATTTGGAAGTCTAAGAAATGGACTAATTAGATTCTCTTGGTTTAATTAGTTCTGTTAGCTAATAAATGTATATATTTGGATGAGTGTAGGGGAACTAGAGAAAAAAAACAAGAAAAAGGCTAAGCAAGAGTTAGCTTAGGTAAAGTAAAAATTAGGTAAAAGTCAACTTAAATAAAAGTATTTTATGGATTCCAGTCTACCTTCTCTATATTAGGGCTGGGTTGCAAGTTTCTATTACTAAGAAAATGTCATTTTACCTTCTTTAACAGTTACCCCCATATATACCTTGGAGACCTTATGGAAAAGAGGGGTGAACTAAACTAGGGTGTGCATGTTGCTAAGCCCCTAGCCCAATCATATTAGCACCCTGTTCTCACCATCATGCCCAATATTTATATCCTGGTCTCAATTATAATACCACTTTCAACTGTCAATGTACTCCTCAAATTCATCTAATCAGACTTGCTTACACTAAAAATACCACCTTTTTCCTCAAATTGGTTTTCATGTTAATATATTTGAAACTGGAAAAGCTGGCATTTGTGCTGCTTGTCACTACCAGAATCCATAAGTACAAACAAGGATTGAACCTTTATAGGCCTTTTATTCAGATGCAAATGATCTGAGAAGATGGTGGGTTATGAACCCTAAAAATATCTTACCATTTAATCTCAAGCTGACCTTTTTATAAGGAGAAGAAAAGGTAGGTAATGGGTTTAGAGAGAAAGAAAGGTTAATGGGATAAGAGTGTCAGTCCAGCAGCGACTTTCCTAGTACTTCTTTATCTGTGGATCAAAAATTCTTGATCTGTCTTCCCACCCTGGAACATAATGGCTTAGGGAATAGAGTAGCCAGAGAATTGACATGCATGACCCAAGGACATGGACAATGGTATGGGAATTGCCTGAGGGGGGGGGGGATGCAGGGGGTGGGGGGCAAAGGGGGAAGCATTGAGACAACTGTAATAGCATAAACAATAAAATATAATTTAAAAAATAAAATAGGAGTATTTTTAATATATTTTCCAATTAGGCAACCAGAACAAATACTGTGAGCCATGAAACCTAAAAATGTTGAAGCCCTTAGCCACAAAGCATGCAGGATGGCAAGGCAGATCTCACTGAGTTGGTAAAAGCAAACCAAGATCTGGGTAGGACACACAGTGTTCACTACCAAAGACTGTTTTTCCCCCAGTATTACAGATGAGGTAACTGAGACTTAGAAAGGGTCAATAATTCTTTTAAGGTCACTAAATAAGTATTGTTTCTCCCCAAGGGCAAGAACTTCTCTGTTTGGTGTGCTTCTCTAACTCCAGCTTTCAAAAAATTCTAAGTATTCAAAAATATTTGATGAATGACTACATAAATGATATGCCCTTCCCCATCATAAGATTAGCTTAGTCTTTATGGATCTAACTGCTTTCAGTCTTGACTTTCGTCAAAGCTGAAGTCTTGTCAATTCCATTAAGACATTCTTGAACATTCTGGTCTTCTATGATTTCTTTTTCTGTCAAACATTTACTGTGGCAGCCAGTATATACTATCTTATAATATTGGCTTTAGTTTTTACATGTCTGTGTTTTGTCTCACTCAGATGTGGGGCTCTTGAGACAAGATTTTACTTTCTTGGTTATGACTTAATTTTTAAATACCTTTAATGAGAATACATTTATTAGACTGTACTAGCCTCTGGGTGCAGAGTAGCCAATAAAATAGACTGCATCCTCATGAACCTTAGTGAAAGAAAATGGCATTGAACCAGCAGGTGAATAAATAAAGACCAATTATACACTGTGATCAGTGCCCTGAATACAGTGAAACAGGATGATGTCAGAGATAGTAACAATTCTGCATTGGGTTGTCAGAAAATTATCAGAAGAGGTGACATTTAACTTTAACAAAGATAAAAGAAACTAGCCAAAGGAAAAGCTTTCCAGGCAGAGGAAATGTCCTGGGCAAAGATCCTGAGGTGGAAATGAGCTTATCACTTTTGAGAAAATGAAAGGCCAGTATGGCTGAAGTAACCATCCAGAAGTGCCCAGTAACTGTCCAGGTCAGATGGCGAGAGATGGGGAGCTTGCTGAGCCTTCTGACAGTAAAACCTATGAATGGTATCGTTTTTTCTCTCCTTCATTTTATATATTCTACCTTTTTGCTTATAAAAGACAAAATTCTATTTTCAGCTACCCTTTTAGATGTCTCAAGCTTTGGGACAGAGGAAGTTAAATTGGGAATCATGGCAGCATAAACTTTTAAATTAACCTCACTTTCTTTGTTGTTTGAAGGAAAGTTAAAATATGGATGGAAAATTATGAAAGAACAGTAATATTCAAACAATTGCTGATTTTATGTAATATGTCTCAAATTCTTTTTGCAAGTACATAGGGATATAAATTTTTTAAAATTAACTAGTTTACACATTCAAAGCAGGATGCCAGATCTCATTCCTTTTCAGGTTTAGCTTAAAAGTTATGATCTGGATAACTTGTTTCATTTAGATTAGAATGTCAAAAATTATTTCCATACACACTTAGGAGATATTAGAATTATGCCCTATGATATTAGAAATATGACAATACATATTCAAAACTTGTGCAACTTTTAAATTTAATGATAGAAAAACAGAAATGTTATGTTTTCCCGAACATTTATTTTCACAATAGTATGTTCAAATGATAGTGATTATACTGGTTAAAGTTAAACCTTGTAGAAAAATATTCCTATAAAGACAGACACTGAGCTCCCTCCTGCAGCCTCCCTAGTCCTTCAGGTTAGACCGTCAGCATCATCATGTCCCATGAAATAAAAATGAATGAAATCAAACAGATTCCAGAAATCACAAAACAATGACAAGAAAAGTGCTAATAGACAAATAATAAAGTTCTGCTCTATTTCAAAAATGAAAATGATTTTAAGTGATTTCTTTAAAATAATTAGGAAAAGGCCCTGACTGATGTAACTCAGTTTGACTCCTGGTCAGGGCACATGCCTGGGCTGAGGGACAGGTCCCTGGTAAAGGGCATACAAGAGGCAACCAATCAATATTTCTCTTGCACATTGATGTTTCTTCCCCCCTCCCTTCCTTCCTCTCTCTCTAAAAATTAATAAATTAAAATAAATAAATAAATAAAGTTTTTTTAAAAAACAGGAAAAATATTGAAACTCTTGATTTTCTTCTCTTTCACCAAGGATAGCTTCAAGAATTTCAATAATAATTTGCGCTGAACACATTCATAAGTTTTTTAGGAAAAGCAATAGGCCTAAACAAGACTCATCTTCAAATAGTTTATTTATAAATATATATATATTTATTTATTTATTTACATTTATATATATATATATATATATTCATAATTTCCTAAAGTAGATGGTTGGATATAAATAAGAGATAGCACCTTTGTCAAAATATAGCCACTAAGTTGAAATTAGTTAATTACACTACACAATTATTATCATCTACAGAGTAAGAAACGTGTTAAATATTGTAATTTCCAAGCCAATACATCATTTCTGTGGGGCAGAGTCTCACTTCCAATGCACGGTAATTTACACACAGAACTCTATTATTATAAGTGGGATTTACATACAAACTTTCTTTAGAAGCTAAAAGAGAACCCAACTCAACATTACTTCAAGCTTTCAGGCAGAAACCATGTCTCAGATTACTCTGAACTTGAGAATGTCAATATACTACATATTTAGAGATGATGGATATAGAACTTGTTTGTATCATGATTTCTTATGTTCAATGCTGAAATAAAAATAAAGAAAAAAAGAAAAATCAAGTGAAACAGCTTTACTGAAAGTACTTTCAGAAGTTTCTGGTGACCTTTTGCTTACCCCAGGTAGAGTTCTCCTCCTGGTTCATGTGGGATCTACTCAGCCAAAACTTCAGCCAAGGTCATTATTGTTACAGTTCTATTCAAACACAGTTTTAGTCTTGTGACTTAGGAAAAAGACAGAAAGGATTTCTTAGAGGGAAACAACTTGGAAAAGGAAGAGAGATCTATAATTTTAGTTTACACAGCTTAAAGTAAAGCTTAAAGTTAAAGCAACAAAATGTAGCAAATCCCAACTTGCACCTACAGAGGCAATTGCTTTAAGGTTTTATAAATGAAGAAGAAATAACAGATCTACACTTAAAGTGATCCCAGAATGTGCCTGAATCTATTTGTTGGGAGACTATGCAAAAGAAAAGTGTAAAAAAGGAAATATTAATTAAAATCTTTTGTTTTCTTGAAATGTTTGTGAGTCCTTTTTGCATTAGGAACATCACACTTCGCCCTCCACCTGGAATCTGTACAGATATTCATAAGTAGGCTCCAGTCAGACAGACAGACTCATTAATTCTCTCTTTATCACAAACCCAGAACATCTGGATATTGCCCTTTAAAACAACATCAGGTTAAGAAAACAAACCATTTCTCAGACCTGACAAAAGGTTTTGGGTTACAGGATGGACAGTCTTAGGGCAAATAAGCTAATATGTTTGGGTATCATATGTAGACTATTTAGAAGTTGATTCACAACTCTATAAAATTCTTAATCCCATGTCTTGCATAGCCGTATCCATCCTTGTTCCCACTTTTAGGCTATAACTAAAAACAATTATTGTGTTTCAGGGAATAAATCAATTGTAATACATTAAACATAACCTTGGAATATTTGGCATAAGAGTTAAAGACCTCAGTCACATGTCCCATGCCAACTCTTTCCTAAAGCAACACTAACTTGACTTATTAGAAAGAAGGCTTGGTTGTTTCTTGCTGACACTGGACATCCCAGGGAGTTTTTAAATTCTGAATTATTATTACTCAAAGCTCATGGAGAAGTTTTTTTTTTCTTTTTGAAAGATATAGCATGCCTCCTCCTGAATCATCATGACTATTATAGAGCCAGTGTGGTAATTTGGCTGTCATACATGTGAACAAATTTGTCTCACTCATTGCACATAGTTAAGAGCATGCTTTTCATTTAAAGTCTGCAATAAACCAAACCTCAGAGGCAACCAGCAGATATACAGCCTTAATGGAGATGATGTATCCACTTTCGATCATTTACAAGAGATATCACTGCCCATAAGAGGAAACAAAACAAAACAATGTTATCAAATCAAAATTGACTAGATTTAGGAGTGTCTGTTGTTCAGTCTTCATATGTGAGTTTGGGTCAGCTTTCCAAGCTATAACACATTTTTTCGATATCTAATAATGAGACCTCCACATATTACTTTGACAAGATTACATGTTCAAGATTCTCTTTAGATTGTTAATAGCAACAACAAAATGTCATTGGGCATTTTTAGATTAGATCAGTACCTAAAGTCAATTGATTTTCAAAGTTACTTGATTTTGAGATATAAATGATATATAACAGTCCTTCCTTAAGGTATCTATGATCTAAAACTTCATTTTATAAGGACCACATGCAAAGAAAAAAATTAAAATATAACTGAAAGCCCAGAGTTGCTTAAATGTGCTGTTGTTAGCACTTTCAAAGCAAGGGGGACATTAAAACACATAGAACACCAGCAAGTTTAATGTTTTCATTTCACATCTTCCTGTTTTATTCTTTTAATAGCAATGCTACAAAGAGGAACTTTAGATAACTCTTACCAGCAAAACCCAATGTTGCAACACAGTTAACTACCCCCGAGCTTCTGTTTAGGGTTACCTGGCATAGTTAGCGCTGCCAGATGCATTTTTGCTATTGGATAATTTGATTTGCTGACAATGTGCACTGCCTTAAAATAGGAAGTACCTAGGTGACTGGTGCCCAAATCACACATATTCTTTTGGTTAAAATGAAATGTGAGTCTGAATTTAGCCTTTAATTACATTTCCTTCCCTACCTCCAACAAACAAATTTTTATAAAACTTCCCCAATGAGGAAAAAAGTCATATTTTGTGAATTACTAGTTTGGAAACAGCCCAGAACCAAACATTATTTAGGAAATTTTCTATTATTTGTATTAATCAAAGATATACATTCTCTATGTTTTCAATGACTTTATCAATTGGCTAAAGCCTGCCTTGGAGGCTTGACAGGCCACAGGATTTTAGGCTTTTGTCTAAACCACTAACTAGTAAGCTGAAATTATTCTTGTAAGACCCTAATACAGAATAAAATAAGCTATCATATATGCAAGGTGATGTAAGAGAGATTCTCTAATATCTCAGGCACTTGGACTGGCTCAAAAGAATTTCAGTTTCAGGGATAATAATATACCCCAGATCATGTAAAAATTAAACTCACCATGGGTAAAAATGAGAGCTTCATATCAAAAGAAAAAGAAGATAGTATTGCTTAATGGAGTAATTAAAATAAGCATTCCTTAAATTATCTCCCTCATAATATGGGCTGGTCATAGTTCATTGTGGCTTTAGCCTTGGGGAAGCTTCATTGTTCTGTCAGGATTGTTCTGGCAAATGAAAAACCTGTCTACATTTTACCATGTGCTATTAAACAAGTAAGACTAAGTATTCAATCTGAGGACTCTGCACTTTGAGAAACATTTTTACAAGTGGAAGTTTATTCAGTTTAGATAGTTTACCCATTTTCCAGAGCCTTTTAAATCTGCATAACATATTGAATGTCAAAAACCTATAAAATCTCTTTAACTATTGGTATCTATTTGTAGATAGCAACATAAACCCTGACATAAAATCAAATAAGTAAATGAGTTTATCTAAACAAAGATTAGGAGCATCACTCTACTGTTCCAGAAGCCTCGTCTTCTTGTTACATCGCACACCAGCAGCAAGCTCGATGGGTTTTTTTGTCATGGTTTCTAAGCGATGACCATACAAATCAATATTGGATGCCTTTTAACAAAAATTGGGTGAACTATAATATAAATGTATTTGCTTATACTATATTTATATATATTTATTTATATATTATATATATTTATATATATATTTATATACTCTAGCTACAGGTGCTTACAACTATAGAAATACTATGATAAGTATGAAAGAAAAAAAACCTCTTATGTCATAGTGAACTACCATAGGATAAAACCTTATATTAGTTAAGGCAGTGTTAGCTGCCTAAACAAATCCAATATTTATGTTTGGTGATACAAAGCAAATATTAAATTTACCTGATTTGAGGCCATTCCTTTTCATGTGATACTTGAGAGACATAGTCATTGTCTATCTTATATTATTGAGCATCTGCACTAGATGGCTTCCAATGTCAACAGATAGTCTCTGTCTGCTCTGTGGGAGGAAAACAGCATGGAGCATCACATGGGCCTCATGTGGAAGTGACTTGCGTTACTGTTCCTCAAATCCCATTGTCTAGAATGCAGTCACATGGCCACCACAAACTGGAAGGTGCAGAATCTACTTTAGATCTATGCCTGGAAAGTGAGGAAATAGGCTTAGTGACCAGATAGAAACTCCCTACCACAGTCTTATTTCACATGTCCTTACAATGGCATAACATATCCAACTTCTTCATAGTCCTTTCTAGATTATCACTTTGTTCATCAAACCCATTTAATGACCACGTCTCTACACCAGCACTCATTGCCTTTGTTCTTGCTCTCCATATTTCTCTTGTCAGCTTTTACAATAAACTCTTAGTTTGTCAACCTGCATCTTATTTTCTCCCATTCCCAATTTATGCTCCACATAAGGGCATTTTAAAACACATATATCATAGAATCATTCCTCACTTTAATAGCTCCCAATTGCCCACAAGGAAAAGCCCTGAATATTTATCTTGGCAATTGATGCCCATCATGATCCAGCTCTTCCAGCTTTTCCATACCCACCTTCTGCCAATCTCTGTATTTCATTTTAGTGACACCAAACCACTTCAACTTCTTTAAACATGGTGCATACTTACCTACCTTCATAGGTATGTTTATTTATTATTCCATCTAAAGCCTTTATTTTTTTTAAATAAAGCCTTTTCTTTCTTGTCCATATGGGGAAATTATACTCATTTTTAAGATGTAACTAAAACCTCAGTTGTTCATGAAACTTTTCTGGGCTTTTCCATGTATGTAACCTAAATACTCCACTACTCATAGCACTTACACATACCTGTGACTATTAGTTTAGTCTTCTATCTCTTCCCCAGGACTCTCCATCTTATAAATTATGCAATATTTTTCTTTGATCAAAAGCAGCCGGCATAGAATCTGGCACATACCAGCTAAAAGATGAATAGAATCCAATCTTATCTTGAGTTGGCTAAATTATTTTGAATGAATGAATAACAGTTAAAAGAAGTGTAAGGATGTAGGCTTTCATGTGAATATATATATATATATTTCATGTGGAAATTTAAATATAAACTCCATAGTTCAGAAGTTAAGCTGTTTGGTTAAATGGTGTCATGCCAAAAAAGTTCTATCAGCCTAGTCAAACTAATCTTGAGCTATGTTACAGATAATCCTTATTAATTTCAATTGTATACTGTTACTTACCAGGACTTTCTCCCACAAACTTTTCTCCAGTCAATAGCCAAAATATTTTGATAGCTTTAACATTTCTAAGGGTTTAATTTTCTAATTAAACCTGTCCTTGCCCTGACTGGCGTAGCTCAGTGGATTGAGCGCAGGCTGCGAACCAAAGTGTCGCAGGTTCGATTCCCAGCCAGGGTACATGCCTGGACTGCAGGCTATAACCCCCAGCAACCACACATTGATGTTTCTCTCTCTCTATCTCCCTCCCTTCCCACTCTGAAAATAAATAAATAAAGTCTTTAAAAAAAACCTGTCCTTGTTTTTTGTTCTCATTTTGATATTCATTAAAATTATGCTTTAGCGTTTAATCTACAGGGTTCCCACTCTAGTAGAATCAGAGAAATGGTTATGAATGGGGAAAGGTTATGGATGCCATCATCTTTACCATGAGAGCTACTGCAAATAAATACGCATTCTAATTAAGAAAAAAACAAAACATATTTTACTTGATATGTCAGTAGCTTTATAGTTAATCTGATTTCCACCTACTGGCAAATCAGCATCTGAATAAATCTTATATACCCATTTTAAAACCATGATCACCCAATTCAAAGACATTATTATTAGGTATTTGAAGGAATGGAACTTACGTGTTTTCTCCAAAAAACTTAGAACAATGCAATATAAGCAACAAGCAGTCAATAATAGTAACTTGTTGAATGGTTTTTGAATAGCTACATTATGTATCTTGATTTTAGATACTGTCACAATGTAGTCTGACTATGGTTATAATATCAACTCATGAATTGATGCATTTCCCTCAATCAGAGGGAAAAATCAACAGAACAAATCTTGCAAATTAATTGATTAATGTTGTGTATCGAAAGGAGAAAGTTCTGCTTAAATGAATACTCCTATATTGATTAGAGATTCTCAACCCAAGATGACTTTACAAACCATGGGACAATTGGAAAGATTTAAGCCATTTTGGAATATTACAGCTTTCGGGGGGCTTTTAGTGGGAAGCAGCCAGGGATACTTCTAAACAACCTGCAATGCACAGCAGGTAAGTTCCTCACCATAAATAACAGTCTGTTGCAAAATGCTAATAGTGTCAAAGTTGAGGATTGCAAGCACAACATCCAGCTGTGGAAGCTCTGTAGAAAAAGCAGGACAGACTCAAGAACGCTCTGCAGTGTGCATATCTACAGGAGGAAGACTGGAAGAGAAATGCCAAATGGGCCCATTTTGTACTTCTCTTAGGGAGATAAAATACATTTGTTCCCAAGGCCCTATTCCACTGAGGCTGATGAGGCAGGGAGATAAGAAAACAATGTAGCAAGGGGGAATCAAGGCCCCGCCTAGCCTTTGCTCACACACAGAGGTACCATCAACAACAAACAGGAAAGAGCTGACCCTCTTACACAGATCGACTTCTCCCTTGAAACGGAGAGCTAGTTCATCAGAAACTGTACATTATCAATAATAAGCTGGGACAGACCAAGACAGGTGGCACAGGGTCAGGAGAGCACACCCACATTTTTCCCAGAAGATTCTATAGTACCTCCCAGAAGAGGCCCTGGGGTCCCACCCTTCCAATTGCAATAGAAGTCCCCTCTAGAGTCAGGTCAAGGTGGTACATTTGGTGTTGCCAAAGTTGGATGAGCTACCCTTGGACCATGAGCTAATAAAAAGCCAGAGGTAAATCAAGAAGGACAAGACAAAGGCAAACACCAAACTCTGCTAAGGTGAATTCCACCACATTTTTCTTCAGAATTTGTATTATTTTTTCTCTCTCATAGCCTTTTAACATTTCTTCTTTTTCTTCAATTGTTTTCCAACTAATTCACTCTTTTTTGCTTTTTATTTATATTCTTTTAATTTATATTTTTGTACTCTTTATTTTTTATATCAAATCTCACATTGTACTCTTCCCTTGTCTTACTCCATTTTGCCTTCTTCTCCCCTTTTTTATTTTCATTTTGAATTTTATTATACCCTTTTCTATGCCTTGTTTCTATTCCTTACTCTTACTATTTCTACCCCTTCTATCTTAAAATCATTTTTCTTTCTTTCAGTTAGCTCACAATTTTTTCCCTTTCTTATAAAATTCTTACTTTCTTCCTACCTTTTTAAATCATTGCTTGTTTTGTGTAGATATGGTGGTTATTGCTGTTTTTCTTCAATTTTATTCTTATTTGTTCACTATTTTTTAAACTCAAATTTCATAAGTTACTCTCCCCCTCATCTTACCGTATTTTGCCTTCTTCCTGTGCTTGCTTATTTGAGTTTGGACTTTTATTTTTCCCCATTCTTAGCCTGGATTCTATTACTTATTCTTATTACTTCTCCTCCCTCTATTGTCTCAAAATTATTTTTCTTTATTGTAGACATCTCATATTCTCTTTTTCTTTTTTTATTTTTAAATACACTTTATTGATTATGCTATTACAGTTATCCCATTTTTTTCTCCCCTTTATTTCTCTCCACCCTACACCCCCCTCCCACCATCAGTCCTCCACCTTAATTCATGTCCATGGCTCCTACATATACGTTCTTGGGCTTCTCCATTTTCTATACTATTCTTAACCTCCCCATCTATTTTGTACCTACCATTTATGATTCTTATTCCTTGTACCTTTTCCCCCATTCTCCCCTATCCTCCTTCCCACTGATAACCCTCCATGTGATGTCCATTTCTGTGAATATGTTTCTGTTCTAGTTGTTTGCTTAGTTAGTTTTAGTTTTTGTTTTCTGGGGGTTTGCTTGTTGATATTTGTGCTTTGTTGTCACACTACAGTTCATAGTTTTGATCATCTCCTTCATTGTTGAATCCCTGTACATTTTTCTTTATTTCACTTTTCATTGCCTTTACTTTTTCCTCTATTTTGCCACCATACTTAACCATTGCTGTGAGCATCCTGAATAGCAGTGTTTGGAAATCTGCATCTGTAGATTGTCTATCTCTTGATCACTTAGTGGTATATATTTTCTGGAGCTTTGATCTGTTCTTTCATTTGGGCCACATTTCATTGTCTTGGCACACCTGATACATAGTAAGGGGCAGAGTCATATGTGTTCACCAGGGCAGGGCAA
Source organism: Phyllostomus hastatus (assembly GCF_019186645.2). Classification (NCBI taxonomy): domain Eukaryota; kingdom Metazoa; phylum Chordata; class Mammalia; order Chiroptera; family Phyllostomidae; genus Phyllostomus; species Phyllostomus hastatus. The sequence continues at coordinate 41,803,010 of NW_025333498.1, forward strand.
TCCATATCACTACATTGTCTGCTGTATGCACAGAGGGGTCAGAGGGAATGCTGCTGCTTGCTCAGCTCTTGGCTGGTTTTCAGTCACTTCCCCCACTACCCACAATCAAATTGGGCCCTGCTGGTGCTGATTCCTAGGTAGATGGTTTTATGTAAGTTCTAGGACCCTGCAGGTCTCTGCAACAAACTCTCCTGTGAGGCTGGGAGTTTCTTTTGCCACCTCAACCCATACAGGTTTTTTCAGTCAGAGGTTTTGAGGCTTTATTTCTCTGTGCTGGAACCCTGGGTTGCACAGTCTGTTTCGCTCCCCAGTTGTTCCTCCAGACTGATCTTCATGCAAATGCGGGACCACCCAGTATGCTAGATACCATCTTGACTGCCCAGTCCTCCAGCAGCCACCTTGCCAGAGTCTTCTCCACCAGGCTGCCCATCTCCACCCTGTCTACGAGCCTGGATGATTGTTTCTTCTTCTTCTTCTTCTTTTTAATATATTTTATTGAGTATGCTATTACAGTTGTCCCATTACCCCCCCTTCATTCTCCTCCACCCTGCACACCCTCTCCCACCCACATTCCCCTGCTTTAGTTCATGGCCATGTGTCATAAGTTCTTTAGCTTCTACATTTCCCATACTATTCTTGCCCTCCCCCTGTCTATTTTCCACTTACCATCTATGCTACTTAATTCTCTTCTCTGTACCTTTTCCCCCTCTCTCCTCCTCCCACTCCCCTGTTGCTAACCCTCCATCTCTGTGGTTCTGTTTCTGTTCTAGTTGTTTGCTTAGTTTGTTTTTGTTTTTATTTTAGGTGTGGTTGTTACTAATTGTGAGTTTCCTGTCATTTCACTATACATGTTTTTTATCTTCTTTTTCTTAGATAAATCCCTTTAACATTTCATAAAATAAGGGCTTGGTGATGATGAACTCCTTTAACTTGACCTTATCTGAGAAGCACTTTATCTGCCCTTCCATTCTAAATGAAAATTCTCTTTCTTATAATATTCCTATTCTCTTTCTATCTTTATTAGTCTTTGCTCATCTGTCATAGTTATTGACTCTGTTGTGGTTTTTCCTCAAATTTTGTTCATATTGATTCACTACTTATTTTATTTTGTTTCAAACCTCATATTATACTCTTCCCTTTTCTCATTCTATTTTGCTATAACCCTTCCCTTTTTTACTTATGTGTTAAATTTTATTTTCTCCCTTTCTTCTCTTTGATTCTGTTCTCTACTCTTATTTTTCTTCCCTCTTTCCCCTAAAAATCATTTTTATTTCCTTTAGTTATCTCATATTCTGATGTAGTATGAATGTATATTTGGTGGGAGGCTGATTTTCTGGGAAGTTTTCCTTGTTCTCCCAGCACCAGTACAACAGCATACAGGCTATGGTGGGGGTTGTGACTCTAAGCTAATTGGAGGGAAGAACCCACCAACAAATGAGCCATCAATAATCAAAGTCCAAGTACAATGAGAGAGCCCACATAAACTGAATAAAGGACATCCCTAGAGCATCTAAATTAAGAAATCAAAGAGACTGCGCCACTGAGTCCCAAAGAATTCCTACCACAAAAGACCTCTCCACAAAGATAGTCAGTCAAAGCAGAACAATATGAGACACAGAAAAAAAACAAAAAGAGTCACTGAAAGTGGGAGACAAAGAAACAACCCCCAGTAGAAAAGAAAGGAGGGATCTCCAGAAAAAAAGAGCTAAATGAAATTCAGGTAAGCAGTCTATCAGACACGGAGCTCAAAATAAGGGTTGTAAGGATGCTCAAGGAACTAAGTTAGAACTACAAGGAACTTTATGGCATCTACAAGAAACTCAGTGGGAATTACAGTAGCATGAAAAAGGACATAGAAACTATGAATAAGAACCATGAGGAGATGAAGAATACAATATCTGAAATTAAGAATACACTAGAGGGAATTAAAATCAGACTAGATGAAACAGAAAACTGAATCAGCAAGCTGGAAGAAAAGGTAGGAAAAATAACAACACCCAGGCAAAGTAACAAAACCAAAAGGACTCAAAAAGAATGAGGAGAGTTTAAGGGTTCTTCAGGACAACATGAAACATAATGACATTCATATTTTTGGACTATCAGAAGGGGAAGAAAACAAGCAAGGTATAGAGAATATTTTTGAAAAAATAATGACAGAAAACTTCCCTAACTTGGTGAGGGAAGAAGTCATGGAAGTTCAGGAAGCACAGATCATCCCACTCAAGGTGAACCCAAAGAGGCCTACTCCAAGACATCATAATTAAAATAGCAAAATTTAAAGACAAAGAGAAAATCTTAAAGGCAAAAAGGGAGAAAAAGCTAGCAACATACAAGGGAACTCCTATAAGGCTATCAACTGATTTCTCAACAGAAACACTACATGTCAGAATGGATTGGCATGAAATATTCTAAGTAATAAAAGTAAGGACCTATAACCAAGACTACTCTCTCCAGCAAGGCTCTCATTAAAAATGGAAGATGAAACAAAGGGCTTCCCAGACAAAAGAAGGCTAAAAGAGTACATCTCCACCAAGTCAGCACTGCAGGAGATGCTAAAGGAACTGCTTTAGGAAGTAAAAGAAATAGAGATTGGGGGGAGGGAACACAGGAACAAAGGGAAAAATAGCAATGAACAAGTAGCTACTAATAATAGCCTTACATATAAATAGATTAAATGCACCAATCAATGGGCATAGGATAGCTGAATGGATAAGAAAACGTGATCCAGATATATGCTGCCTACAAGAAACCCATCTCAGAACAAAAGACCTATACACACTAAAAGTGAGGGGATAAAAAAAATCCAAGCAAATGGGTATAAAACAAAAGCTGGGATAGCAATTCTTATATCAAATAAAATAGATTTCAAAAGAAAGCTCATAGCAAGAAACAAAGAAGGTCACTAAATACTTAAGGGAGTGGTCCAGCAAGAGGATATAACCCTTGTAAACATATATGTACTCAATAGGAGAACCTAAACCTATAAGGAAAACTTTGGAGGACTTTAAGATGGAGATCAACAGCAATACAGTCATTATACAGAATTTTAACACCCACTGTCACCAATGGATAGATCTTCCAAACAAAGAATCAAGAATATTGTGCCATTGAACAACACTCTAAATCAAATGGACTTAATTTATATTTACAGAGCAGTTCTCCCTAAAGAAGCAAAGTATACATTCTTTTCAAATACAGATGGATCATTTTCAAAGATAGACCCCATAGTAGGACACAAAACAAGCCTTAACAGATTCAAAAAAATTGAAATCAGGTATCTTCTCAGATATCATTGACTTAAAACTAGAAACCAACTTCAAGGAAAAAACTCAAAAACATTAACATACCTGGAGACTGAATAGCATGTTATTAAATAATGAATGGGTTAACAATGAAAACAAGAAAGAAATAAAAAAATCTTGAAACAAAAGAAAATGAACACACAATGACACAACCTATGGGACACTTCCCCTGGAGGGGAAGTTCATATCAATACAGACCTACCTAAAGAAGATAGAAAAATCCCAAATAAACAACTTAATCTTACATCTAAAAGAACTAGAAAAACAATAACAAATGAAGCCCATAATGAGTAGAAGGAAGGAAATAATCAAGGTCAGAGCAAAAATCAATGACATAGATACTAAAAAAGCAGCCCAAGGGATCATTGAATCCAGGAGCTAGCTCTTTGAAAAAATAAAATTGATAAACCTTTAACCAGACTCATCAAGAAAAAGATAGGATCCAAATAAAATTAAAAATGAAAGGAGAAGTGACAAGTGATACCACAGAAAGACAAAAGATTGCAAGAAATTACCATGAACAACTATACGCCAAGAAACTGGACAACCTAGGTGAAAAGGAAAAGTTTCTGGAAACATACAATTTCTCAGAGCTGAATCAAGAAGAAGCAGAAATCCTAAAGAATCCATTAACTGCTAGCAAAATTGAACCAGTGATGAAAAAAACTCCCAGCACACAAAAGCCCTGGACTGGATGGCTACACAAGCAAATTTTATCAGATGTTCAAAGAGGAACTAATACCTATACTTCTCAAACTATTCCAAAAATTCAAAAAAAAAAAAGAAGACTCACAAAATCTTTTTATGAGGCCAGTATTATCTTAATTCCAAAACAAGGGACAGACATAACAAAGAAAGAAAATTATAGTCCAATATCTTTGAAAAACATAGATGCTAAAATCCTCAGCAAAATATTGGCAATCTGCATCCAGCAATACATTAAACAGATCATACACCACCATCAAGAGTGATTTATCACAGGGATTCAAGGATGGTATAACATTCACAAATCAATAAACATATCATATATGGAAAATGAAAGGCAAAAATCACATGATCATATCAATAAATGCTGAAAAAGCACTTGATATAAACCAGCACCATTATGAGAAAAAAATTCAACAAAGTGTGAATAGAAGGAGTTATCTCAATATAATAAAGACCATATATGAGAAACCTCCTGCCAACCTCATACTTAACAGGCTAAACCTAAAAGTGTCTCTCTTAAGAATAGGAAAAAGACAAGGGCACCTGCTTTCACCACTGTTATTCAATATAGTACTGGAAGTTCTAGCCACAGTGATTAGACAAGTAAAGAAATAAAAGGCATCTAAATTGCAAAGTAGGAAGTAAAATTGTCATTATTTGCAGATGACATGATAGTGTATATAGAAAACCCTATAGTCTCCACCAAGAAACCACTCAACCTAATAAGTGAATTCAGCAAAGTAGTGGGGTACATAGTCAATATTCAGAAATCAATGTCATTCTTATACACCAAAAATAAAGTATCAGAAAGAGAAACTAAGAAAAAAATCCCATTTACTATAGCAGCAAGAAAAATGAAGTACCTAGGAATAAATTTAATCAAGGATGTAAAAGACCTGTACTTGGAAAACTATAGAACACTGAGGAAAGAAATTGAGGAAGATACAAATAAATGGAGGCATATACTGTGTTCATGGATTGGAAGAATTAACATCATTAAAATGTGCATACTACCCAAAGTAATCTATAGATTCAATGTAATTCCTATTAAAATACCAATGGAATGCTTCACAGATATAAAGCAAATATTCCAAAAAATTTATATGGAATAAAAATAGACCCTGAACGGCCTCAGCAATCCTGGGAAAGAACAGAGTTGGAGGGATCACGATACCTAATATTAAACTACAAGGCCACTGTAGTGAAGACAGTCTGGTAATGGCATAAGAACAAACACATAAATCAGTGAAACAAATAGAAAGGCCAGAGATAAACCCATGTCTCTATGGTCAATTAATATTCAACAAAGGGGGCAGAAGCACACACTGGAGTAAAAACAGTCTCAATAAATGATGTAGGGAGAACTGGACTGAAACATGCACAAAAATGAAACTAGACCACAAAGTTACCCCATACACCAGGATAAATTCAAAATGGATGAAGGACTTAAATATAAGTTATGATACCATAAAAGTACTAGAGCAAAACATAGACAATAAAATTTCAGACATCCCATGTAGATATATTTTTGCCAATATATCTCCTAGGGCAAAGAAAAAACAAACAAATGGGACTACATCAAATTATAAATTTCTGAATGACTAAAGTAACTATCAAATGAAAAGGGAAATGACTTTATGGGAGAACACATTTACCAATAATACATTGGGCAAGGGGTTAATCTCCAAAATATGTAAAGAACTCACATAACTCAACACCAGGAAAGCAACCAACCCAATTAATAAATGGTCAAAGCACTTGAATAAACACTTCTCCAAGGAGGACATACAGATGGCCTATAGACATAAACAAATGCTCAACATCAATAGTCATCAGAGAGATGCAAATTAAAACCACAATGATATATCATATCACACCTGCCAGAATGGCTATCATTAATACATCAACAAACATCAAGTGCTGGTAGGGGAACCCTCATACAATGTCAGTGGGAATGCAGACTGGTACAGCCACTGTGAATAACAGTATAGAATTTCCTCAAATATTAAAAAGGGAACTTCTTTATGATCTAGCAATTCCACTGCTAGGAATATTCCCTAAGAATACTGAAATACCAATTCAAAACAATTTATGTACCCCTATGTTCATAGCAGCATTATTTTATTTACAGTAGCTAAGTGTTCAAAATAGCCTGAGTGTCTATCAGCAGATGAATGAATTAAAAAACTGTGGTACTTTTACACAATGGAATATTATGCAGCAGAAAGAAAGAAGGATGTCCTACCTTTTTGTGACAGCATGGATGGAACTGGAAACAATGATCCTAAATGAAATAAGGCATTTGGTAAAAGACAAATACCATATGACATCATTTATAATTGAAATCTATTGAGCAAAATAAACTAATGAGAAAAATAGAACCAGAAACATGGAAACACAGAACAAATGGATAGTTTTAGGAGAGGAGGATAGGGGTGGGAAATGGAGGAAGGAAGGGGATGGGATTAGTTGAAGAATATATATGAATGACCCGTGGACATAGATAATGGAGAAGGGATTGACTGTGGGCTACAGGGGTGGGGTGGGTAAAGGAGGGCAAATGGGAAAAAAAATGGGACGACTGTAATAGAATAAACAATAAAAAAGGAAAAAATAAAATTAAAAAGTCATTTATTGGGAGGATTTAATGAGATAATACATGTTTAGAACTTAGAGCCCTTTTAATCCCTTGTTTAGATAGTAAAATCATTCACTTTAGGTAAGTTCACATTGTCTGCTGAGACAATCTTCATGGCCCCTAGATACTGAAAAAATTACTTGAAATGGATTTGAATGATTACTTCAGTACCTGAGCAGTTAAATACCTCCTTCCCTTCCTCATTGGTCAGTCAGTCAGTCAGTCAATCGAAAAGTACTTATTCAGAACCTATTATGTGCAGGCACTCTGATAACACTGGGTGTTCAGAATGAGCAATAGAACATAGTTTCTATAATCCAAACAATATGTATTACCATTTAAAGTCTAAAGAGGGCCCTGGCTGATGTGGCTCAGTGGATTGAGTGCCAGCTTGTGAAACAAAGGGTCACTAGTTTGATTCCCAGTCGGAGGACATGCCTGGGTTGCAGGCCAGGTCTCCAGTTGGGGGTGTGCAAAAGGGAACCAACCGCACATCAATGTTTCTCTTCCTCTCTTTCTCTCTCCTTTCTCCTCTCTCTAAAAATAAATAAATACATTTAAAAAAATGTCAACAGAGGTAAACAAGCACACAGATTTTCTCAAGAGTAATACATTAACATTTTATTTCTTTATTGAGACTTCACATTATCTTAGGGAACTTCCAAGCAGTTGGGTTATCACAGATGCAAGGAAATTACTACCGGCACTTAATATTTAGGGGTCTGAGAAACCAAACATTGTACCATTCAGTTCCCTTAGCAAAGAACTGTCTACTATGACATGTGAATAGCAGCCCTCTTCCCTTTAAGACAGGGATGTCAAACTCATTTTCACCTGAGGCCACATCGGCCTCATGGTTGCCTTGAAAGGGCTGAAATAATGTTAGGACTGTATACATATAACTACTCCTTAACTGTCAAGAAGTTAAAATTACATTCGGCCCCCTGAAGGCAAACGCCAGGCTGATGTGGCCCCTGGTGAAAATGAGTTTGACACCCCTGCTTTAAGAAATACTGAGAGAAAATTTGCTATGTGTCAATGATAATAAATTAAGCAGGATGGCTAACAAATTCAAAAATGAAGAGACCACTTCACATCTATTAGAATGGCTATTATCTACAAGACAAGTAGTAAGTGTTAGAGAGGATGTGAAGAAAAAGAAAGCCTCATTCACTGCTGGTGGGATTGTAAAGTTGTATACCACTACGGAAAAGAGTATGGATGTTCCTCAAAAATTGAAAATAGAGTTACCATGTGATCCTGCAACCCCTCTTCTGGATCCTACCTCCAAAATTTGAAAACATTTATTTGCAAAGATACACACATCCCAATGTTCATTGCAGCATTATTCATGAAGGCTAAGACATCGAAACAACTGAAGTGCCCTTCCATAGAAGATTGGATAAAGAAGATGTAGTACATATATACATGGAATGCTACTCAGCAATAAGAAAAGACAAAATACTGCCATATATGACAACACGGATGAATCTTGAGCATATCATGGTAAGTGAAATAAGTCAGACAGAAAAAGTGAAGAACCACATGATTTCATTTTTATGTGGTATATAAAACTGAAAGCAACAAATGAACAAATAAGAAAAAAAAACAAGCACAGACAACAGTATGGTGGTTACCAGAGAGAAGGGGGTTGGGGAGATAGGAAAGAGTAAAGAGGATCAAATATATGGTGGTAGAAGATGATTTGACCTTGGATGGTGAGCACACAATGCAATATGAAAAATATGTATCATAGAAATATACACTTGAAACCTACATATAACATTATTAGCCAATGTCATCCCAATAAATTTAATTAAAAAAAATAAAGTGAAGGTCAACTTTAGTCAGTACAGTTATGGAGTCACTACAGTTTGCTTTACTTTGTCTGTAGTTTTCAAGTTTATGTGACTGTCTCCTGACTTGCTTTATTGTATCTATGTTAAAAAAGGAGTTTCAACTTGAACTCCAGCTTATTTATCAGTGACTTTAGTGTTTTTATATCAATTATCTGTTGCTGTGTTACTAATAACTTCAAAATTTAGTGACTTAATAGCTCTTTACTTAATTTATGATTCCACAAGTCTATAGTTAAGACCGGACTTAGCAGGTCAATTGTTCTTGGTCTCTGCTGACTCCCTCAGTTATGTTTAGCTAGTGACTCTGTTTCTGGGATTACCTGAGTTCCTTAGTAGTCCTCTATTTATCTCTCATCCTTGAGCAGATTAGCATAGGCTCCCACACATGACATCAGCACAGGTCTGGGAGAGAGCGTGGAAGTTTGTATTCCATTAGTCAATGTAAGTCACAGGGCCAGCACAGATATAAGGGATGGGACAGCAGACTATTTGTTCAATGAGAAAAAGTCATATTATAAAGGATGTAGATAAGAGGTAAAGTGAATAATTGGGGGCATATTTGTAATTGACCTACTACAATTTTGTTTAGCTCCTCTGAACTTCATAACCACTTGCATGTGCTCACACACACATCTTCCCTTCTTCATACTCCTAGTCACTAATGCAAACTAAGCATGTTTCATATTCAGTTTAAGAACTACTTGGAAACCTTGATTTTCATACCTCACCTTAGTAGTATTGCCTCGATATAGGTATTGACCAAGACTGAGTTTATTTTTTAATTTAAATATATAGGGATAACATTGATTAATAAATTTATATAGGTTCCAAGTATACAATTCTATGATATATCATGTGTACATTGTATTGTGTGCCCATCTGCCAATGTCAAATCTTTTTCCATTCCCGTATGTTTGACCCCTTTTACCCTCTACTATCCCCGTCTCCCCTTCGCTCAGATAACCACCATATTATGTCTATATTGTTTGTTTGTTTTTCTTATTTGTTCATTTGCTGCTTTCAGTTGTATATCCCATATGAGTGATATCACATGGTTCTTGACTTTTTCTGACTTACTTCACTTGGCATAATATTGTCAAGTTTCATCCATATTGTCACAAATGGTAGTATTTTAATTTTTCTTACTTCTGAGTAGCATTCCATTGTATATATGTACCACATCTTCTCTATCCAATCATCTGTTGAAGGGCACTTTAGCTGTTTTGATGCCTTGGCCACCATGGATAATGCTACAATGAACATTGCAGGGCATATATTTTTGCAAATAAATGTTTTCAAATTTTTCAGTTAGATACCCAGAAGAAGTATTGCCAGGTTGTCTGGTAATTCTATTTTTAATTTTTTGAAGAACCTCTATGCTGTTTTCCATAAAGGCTATACCAACATTTCTTTTTAAGAAAATCAAATGTGGGTAGTATGTACCTCATCATAGAGAAGTCAAGACACTAGACAAGTTTTCATATTCTTGAGTTCTTCTTTTTTCATTTTCCTCTCCTTCCCTTTCAGCTCATTGCCTGGAAAGCCTTGTAGTTAAACTCACTCAAGTTATTACTAGCACATTTATATCTGAGTCATTAAGAAAATAATAAGAATGATGAAATAAGATTGATGAAAATACCTTGAAAATTCAAGGTTAATGATATTAAATTGCAGTGGTAAAAATTTCAATTAGACACTTGGAAATACTTCTTATTCATTATAGTTTGAGATATTGACAAGTGATTTAAAGAAAAGCAATGTTCTCTCTACACGTTATAAAAAATGTAGACCACTTTTTAGTAGAGTGCCTTTAATGAAATATTGCCAAGATGTATTGGGCTGCATCAGGTGAATATTTGATCACCTGTAGTTTAAAGAAAGAAAAAAATGTCACTTATAGTATTTCTACCATGTGTAGGTAGACTGTATTTGAAACAAATTATACAATAAAACAAAAATTACCTGCCATTATTCTTGATCCAATGGGAGATATGAGGTATCTTTAAATTTACATTCTGGACTGATATTTATTAGTAGAGGTGCCTCACACCTCTATGAACATTCCTCAGAATAATCACCTCAGTTTATCCAGGTAGAGGGATTTTAGCTAAAATATACATTAAATTTTCTTTGCTCACAACATATCAGTTGTTATGACAAGCTAAAACCTAAACCCCCAAGCTTTTTTTCTACCCTTACTTGTTTACTTGACAACCCAGGTTTCTTTTTCTCTCTTATGTCCCTCATCTCATATCTTTCCCTCTTCTCTACAGAGAATTGTGATGAACTCAGCTACAAAAATAAATGAAAAATGAAAGGAATGCCATACCATAATCCACTTGCCCAAACTGAATGACAAAGAAAACATGACTTCATTATTTTAAATGACCAAGAGGAGAATTACCCGTGGACTTTTTTTTATTTCCTCCCTATGAGAACATAAAGGTTTATGAAGGGTTAAAATAATATGAACTCTGCTTTTGTTTTTAATGCTTTTTAAATGTAAAGTTAAGCAGATATAGAAGTAGTAACAATGTATCTATCACCCAGCCTTCACAATTATCAACTCAAGACAATTTTCTTTTTCCCATAATAGTTTGAAGCAAATCACAGGCATCAAATCATTTCATTTTTTATTAATATTAGCAAATGTTATTTATAATAAGGAAAAAATCAGCATTACTGTGCCAGACCCAATGGACTTCTTTTTGCCAGTTAAAACTCAAAGCTGAATTATTGCATTTTTGGTACCTGCAAAGCACTGCAAACCTAACATTCTGTCATTCTTTGAATTAGCAAATGGAAGTCATTTAAACCAGATGAGCAGCAGGCTAGGGAATTGGCATACCTACAGCACAGGATACACAGCACCACGCACCTATTTCAAGGGAATGAAGAGTGGGTGGCCGGAAGAAAGAAACTCTTTTCCCCATTTAACCTGTAATTTGACAACATCTGTGAAGAATTATCCCTAGCATTGGCATCATAATTGTTGTATCTAACATCAATCACTGGGGAGGGGAGATTATTTGAAATACATGTTACCGGCATTATAGTTGAACAACATGCAAGCCAAAAATGAGAAGAATGGGATCTGTAAGACTGTGCCCAAATTAATCAAAGGGCTTGGGAGACACTAAATTGCTTAATACAAAATGAGTTATTATATTTGCTCATATAAGAAAAGCTTAAGTCTAGAGACTATTATCTAGTCTCTATTCTAGATGTTAAAAATGTATTTCTAAACTTTTGTAAGATGATGATCCTGTGCCTTTTATATTTTCTTGCATTGCTGCTTCAGTGTTAAGAGCAATATCAATATGAGTATTATATTCAGGAATGGAAAAAAGTGTTGCACACAAAGACCCTCTTCCAAATGTATATTATTGATGAAATGGTATATTCAGTCTTCCAAGAAACTGAACTTTCAATAAGCCTGAACACATAGGGCTATCTCAAATTTGACAGCTAACAACTGGGTAGCATTGAATTACCTGTACTTAATCTATTGAGAAAATATTTACTGGTTTATTGAATTACTGCTTTGTAGCCAAATACTTCTTCAAAATTGGTTGCCCATATTTACAGTTTAAAGAATATTATATATAGTACAGCCTAAATTTTTTTCTTGGTTTTAAAATATTTCTTTAACTATTTTCTAACATATAAACTTCTCCTGTTTTTTTTCTTTTACCTCTTTGCCTGCCCTTTTTCAGTTATTTCCTGTTCACCTATATCCCTAGAGCTCTTCATCACAGTAATGCCACAAATACATATTTTCAGTTGGACCCATCCCCTGAACTCCAGGTTTATGTATTCAGCTGCTGATGTGTCACCTCACTTGAACATCTAAGAGCAATCTCAAGCTTAACCTTCCCGAACTGAGTTCCTTGCCTTTTCTCAACACTAACCTTTCCCCTTCTACAGTTTTCCCACTGTCAGAAATGACATCAAGACCCTTCTACTTACTCAATCCCCCCAAAATTGAAGTCATCCCTGACTCTTGTTCACTCACATTCTGCACAACATTCTGGCAGCACTTCCTTCAGAATACATGCAGAGTCTGACTACTTTTCAAAAAAATCACATCTACTATCCTATTCTCTCCTATAATCTGCTGTCTGAATTATTATTCTGGCCTTCAAATTGATATTCCTCCTTCTGTCCTTGCCTTAGGTCTATTTTTAGCAGGGCAATAAATGTGATCCTTTTAAAATAAAATCAGATTTTCTTACTCCTCAGTTCCAAATGACTTCTGATCTCACTGAGTAAAACCCAAAATCTTTACAATGACATAACACAATTTACCATATTCACACCATTTCTCTTCTCTTTACTATTCATTGAACACACAAGCATGTACCCCCAACTAAGGTCTTTTGCACTTGTTATTCTCTCTCCCTGGGGAATTCTTCCTCTTGATATGACTGCTCTTTCACTTTCTTCACAACTGTACCAGAATGGAACATTCTTTGGTGACCATCCATCTAAAATCCCACCATGCTAACAATTCCTATGTCTTTTATCTATTTAATATTCTTATTGTGAAGCTCATCAGCAATCATCACCACACCGTCACCATGCAACATCACTGTGCAATCATATTTTACATTCATTTACTTTATTTACTCCATTTCTCTATTTGTCTATAACTTATTTTATAGCTACATGGTTGACAAAAACCTAGAGAATTTGGTTATACAATATTCAAGGTGAACTAAGTGATTTTCTATAGTTAAAACAGTAAAAACTATCCCATTTGTTTTAAAAGCAGTATTTTAAAGAATGAATAAGAGAAAGGAGGACCACTGATTCCTCAAGGAAAAGCAACATGTAATCTTGCATTTGTATGTAGTCTCCTAGATATGGATGGGATTTGATGAAGATGAATGAAGATGATCCTTTTTTTCTATCTCATATTTATCTCATTCTACCTATGTAATTATGCTTTCTTGACTATTTCTTTTGTTGGAGCAAGCAACATAGGTTATTACCATAAATCTTCCATTAATTTCATAGCTAACATTTCTTAAAGAACAATTACCCTATTTTATAATGGTTTAATGAAATTCAAAAATTAATTTATGTGGGCTAATTTTAATGGATACAATGTTTTAGGTTAGTGAATTTTGAGGTTCGTTATCAATATCTACCCTCTCCCTTCAAGACTGAGCATTCATTTCCTGAGCTTCCAGGAGTATTGGCTAATGACAGCTCATGGATGAGTCCCTTCCTATGAGTCACCCTTAGGTAAGAAAGTTGCCCATGACTTTCACGTCTCATCTTAAGAGAAGCTAACATTCAATGATGGAGCCAAAGGGAAGGAGACAAATGGTTGCAACTTCCCCCTCTATTAGGGACAATTCTGCAGCAATATCCTAGCTCCAGAAATATTCCTTAAGATTGACTGAGTCTTATTACAAGTACACCATATTTCGATTTTTCCACTGTTTTAGGTCCAGTTCACTGTGGATTCAATTGGAAGTTGGCAGAACTCTCTCATTGTTTCCTTAGTGGGTCAGCAATTAATAATAATAGAATCAATACTTATCCTGGGTGCAGTTTGCCCTTTCTACCTGCAGGACCTTAACCAGCACCACTACTGAGGGCTTTCAGACTGGAAGATTCCTGTGAAAAGGGTCTCACACAATGTTTCATCAGACCAAGGAAAACACTTTACTGCAAAGAAGGTGCAATCGTGAAATCATGGTCATGGGTCTTGACTAATCTAGTCATATACGGTACAACCCAGAGGCTGTCTGCCTGTGAGGATAACAGAACAGACTTTAGAAGCGTCAGCTGAAGATGATGTTTGAGATAATAATCTGAAAGGGTGTGATACCATACTCCAGGATACAGTATATGTATATCCTAAAACAATGATCATTTTAGGGTGTTATATTCCTAGTACATGAACGCATAGGTCCAGGAACCAGAGAAAAGTAGCTGTGGCTTCATTTGTCATCACTCCAGTAATCTATTTGGAGACTCTGTGTTTCCTGTCCCTATAACCCTTGATTTTGTGGGTTTATAGATACTATGGCTCAGAAGAAAAATGCTTTCACTCGGGGACACAGCAAAATGTCCATTAAACTTAATCTTTGTCTTCCATCAAGTTACTTTGGACTCCTGATGCCAACATGCAAGGATCAAGAAAAGGAGTCACTATTCCAGCAGGAGCAATTGATTGGGATTGCTAGATGGAGATAGAGCTGGCATAGCTCTATGCAATGAGGGAAGTATATATTAATATTTTGTACTTAGTGACATACTGTGTCACTTATTTTGACAGTAAATCTGCAACTATAGCAACCTCAGTGTAATCAATATGTAATTATCAGGGGCTCAGGCCTCTCAAGATGAGAGTCTCCATCACCTCACTATTTAAACCTTCTAGAAAAGCAAAGGTATTAGCTAGGTTGAGTGGTATTTAAAATAGGTTGCTTATCAGGATGATGGTGAATATCATGATAGATCTGAGACTAGCTGCACTAATTGGGACTATATTTCATGCCATGCTCTTTTTTTGTATGTAAATCTTTACAGGGAAAAAAAATGACCAACCAGAAATTTGATAAAGCTAGTCCCAGTTGAGATGAACTTATAAGAAGCAATTTGGTAATACAAAAATATAAACTGTAGTGGATACTGTGGTATACTGCCCAGATAAACTTTTGAAAATTGAAGTACTTATCCTCTCAGCAAAGGTATTTGGTGAGAGGGTAAGTACAGTCCTGGTAGTACTGGTGTCTGGTGGCCCACAGGGGAGTCCTTCTTTGAGGATTACCCTAAGTTGAAGAGAACCTCCCTACCTTGGAGGGTCAATATCCTCCTTGGAAATCAGGTCACATTCAATGACTAAGGAATAATGGACTACAAAAGTCCAGTCCCTTTGCCTCAGTTTGGGGTAACTCTGTAAGGCTAGTAAGACAGTTCCAAATGATACAGGCCAAGGCCTCTTTTGTGACATTAATTTAACGCCTCCTTCTGTCCAGGCCTGCATTCTTCACTTCCTTACAAGTGTTTATCCACACAATCTTTCTGCAAGGAAAATCCTGTCTCAAAGTTTATTTCCTTTAGAACCTGACCTGAGAAAGATGATGATGAATATGTATCAATACTTGTTATAGGCATTAATGTTAATGCTTATTAGAAAGTTTGTCTATATATACCCTAATGTACATATACAAGGTTTATCCAGAAAAAGTCCAACCATTGTTAATATAATAAGAATGGTTTGTGCAACATTGATGTAACCTGGCAGCCAAGGATAGTGGACTGAAATGCACATGTGTGAACAATGAAGACTTGACTGTACTAGTCAGTGGGGGTGGTAGACACCATAGAGCATGTGTACAATGTGGCTATGGCATTCAAAATTACTGAACAAGTAGAGCATCAAATTTTGTGTTAAGCTTGAACATTCCTCCATGGAAACTGTTTGAATGATTCAGAAGGCTGCAGCTATGGGCAGCATGAAGCTGGTGATTGGCAGCTTCATGATGACAATATATCCACTCATGCATCACGTCTCATGGAGAGTTTTTTGGTGACACATCAAGTCACCCAAGTGACTAAGCACTTCCACAGCCCAGATTTCATATCCTGTGACTTCTGGCTTTTCCCAAAAACAAAAAACAAAAATAATTAAAACATATATTTTATGTGTTTATTTTTAGACAGAGATGAAGGGAGGGAGGAAGAGAGGGAGAGAAGCATCAATGTGTTGCTGCCTCTCACGCATCCCCCACTGGGGACATGGACTGCAACTCAGGTATGTGCCCTGACTGGTAACTGAACTGACGACACTTTGCCTTGCAGGCCAGTGCTCAATTCACTGAGCCACACCACCCAGGGCCTAAAATCATCTTTGAAAAGGAAGAGGTTTCAGACCATTGATAAGATTCAGGTAAATACAATGGGACAGATGATGGCTACTGGGAGAATTTATATGAGGTTGCTGGGTGCCTACTTTGAAGGGGACTGAGGCATCATTGTCATGTGTACAATGTTTCTTGTATCGTGTATCTTTTTCAATAAATCTCTATTTTTCATAGTAAATGGATCAATACTTTCTGCACAGACCTTATATGTCCATTTATATATTCTCTCTCTCTCTCTCTCTCTCTCTCTCTCTCTCTCTCTCTCTCTCACACACACACACACACACACACACACACAAATGTTGGACATAAATTTTGCTAATATTGGCACTGATTTTTCCAGTACTAGTGGAAAAGAGATGGCAGTCATCTTCATCAATCTCAAATAATCAACCTTATCCAAATCCTCTGATACAGTCAGAGTGATTCTTATTTCAAAAAGTATGACATGAACCTTGCATGATATTAGCTAGCATTTGATTATCACACATCTGGCAGTCCATTGATCAGTGGCAATGGCAGTAAAGAAGGATGAAATGTAGGCAAATCCCTGCTCATAAGAAACCATTTTTTAAAGAAAACATGGTTCTGACATTGCAAAATACCCTCTGGTCCTATTGTAATAGAATAGCTGTAGAATAAAACAAATTCAAATTTGATATTATTGATTTAGTATCAAAAATGTTTATTGTTGAAAATGTAGCAAATGCAAAATTCAAGCTCTTATATAACCATTTACTTGTAAGCTAATCAATCATGCAAAGAAATATTGTCTTAGAAACATGAAACCTAAGGCCAAAATATTAATTGACCAGGTAAAAAGATTTTGATGTAAAGATATATATTCTCAAGAATACCAATAGCCTGTTCTGTAAGCCTAGAAAGGAGAGAGTGAGGGAAAGGCTGAAGAGCCCCAATATAAAGATCTGAGGAATCTTATGCTGTTCTGCTGTAACTCTGAGAGTGAGATTGGCTGTGTTGCATAGGTGGTCTCTAGAATGAGTTTTAATTAAATTGAGTAATAAAAAACACTACCTTTTATAGTGAGAAAGAACTCGTAAAATTTTTGTACAAATGCCAGGTAATGTTTGCATTAGTGTACATGAGGGGTTTCATTTTTGCTGTTTTCAACTATAAAAGTTCCACCTAAGAAAATAATGAAGATCCTAGTCTTCCTTAAATATTTTGTGAATCAAGGCTACTTCACAAGTTGGTCCACAGTAACTTTGGTAATCTAAGTTCACCACATACTTATAAGAAAACAAGATTACTTCCAAAAATTCATACTATCTTGTTTTTTATTCCCTAAAATAAATTACATTAAAATTTTAGCTGATTAGGGAAATTCCATCCAGATTTCTGTTTCATCAATGATACATTCTAAGAAAATTTCCTCCCTAGGAATTTGCTTATCTTTCCCTTCAAAATAGCTGTCATCTCTCCATTCAGATATGTCCTTCAATGGACATCCACGTTATTTCCCTGAAAACCAAATCTGATTTTGGTGCTCTCTCCCATAAAAATATTTCTTCAATTCCTGCAACTGTAGACTGAAGTTCAACCTGCATTTCTATCCTCATCATCTACCTCTCCTCCACGCCTCCCACTACTTCAGTCACAAAGAATTATTTATTGTTCTTTAGGTATTCTGTTTTATCCGTCCTCATTGTTTCTCTATAAATTATCTTCTACAACAAGTGACCCTCAGCTCTTATCCATCTGCTATCCTGTTTGTATGGTGTGTCAGAATCATAGGTACAAGCTTTGGATTAAAAAAGATGTGGTTTAAAGTGTCAATGTGCTAGAAATGTGACCTTGAGAAAAAAATAATCTAACTTAGCATTAGTATTTTCATTTATAAAATGGTGATTAAAAACTACTTAATAGGGTTGTTATAATCAATAAATTATTTAATACATAAAGACTTCCTGTTGCATATTAAACATAATATATGCTCACTAAACAGCATTTTTTTATTTTTTAATAAAAAATGGCAGCCCCTCTGTAAATAGTTTTCTGATTTATCCAGACTCCCACCAGCATCTCAGAGTTTCATTAGCACTTTATATAAGTTGCTATCATAAAACTTAGTAATTTTTCATGCCATTCTATTTTTGTAGCAAGTGTCTTGAGTTTACCATTTGTAGAAAACTTTAAACTCTTTCCCCCCTGCTTTCAGTCTACCTTTGATGTGATTATTAATGAAATACTTCTAAAATAATACAATTATTTTTACATGTGTGCCTGAAATTGTTGAGGACTTTAGCAAACAAACTTATAGCAGAGGCTGGTGACTGATTGCTAAACCCTTTCCCTCTAATTCCTTATAACAAAACTAGACCAGACTGTACTTCCCAGAGTTATCTACAATTAAGTGTGGCAACAGCATCTCATTCCAGCTAAACCACTATGAACAGAATCAATGGTATCATATATCCAGGCCTGGTTCAAAAATATTCTCATGCATTGTACACAATACTCTGTCCTTCTAGCATGCTGCAAACCAGCACATCAACTGTGGGACACCATGTTAAAGATGGCTCAGGAGAAATGGAGGCACTCTGAGTTCCCAAATCACAACTAAAAATAATACATAAATGAGATGGATGTGGCTATGTTTCTTTTTTTTTTAAGATTTTTAGAGAGGGGAGGAAGAGAGAGAGAGAGAGAGAGAGAAACATAAATGTGTGGTTCCTGGGGGTCATGGCCTGCAGGCATGTACCCTGACTGGGAATCAAACCTGCGACACTTTGGTTTGCAACCCGCACTCAATCCACTGAGCTATGCCAGCCAGGGCTCGTGGCTATGTTTCAGTAAAAGTTTCTTTATGGCACTGAAATTTTAATTTAATATAATTTTCACATAGCATGAAATAGTACTCATTTTAATTTTTTAAAACCATTTAAAGGGAAATAACCATTCTTAGCTTCAGGGGTATAAAACCCAGGCAGGGAGACTTGGGCTATTCTTGTGCTCATTCCTGTTAGGTCACTGAAATGTCAGAGTTTAGTAGTTATAGAAATAATTATTTGCTTACAGATATAAAAGCTGTAATTTATTCATTTTTTTATTCCCAAAGACAAAAAGAGCACATAGTAGGCAGTCAATAAATTGTTCAAAGAATGAATAAATAAATGAATGGACAAAATTCACTTGACTCTCTTTGTCTTAAGAAATCTTTCAAAGCAGAAGACATGGTTGAACAAAATGGAATACTTCTCATAGTTTCTCAAGGCTGTACCAAGTACTCTGAAAATTTTTCATAAATAATTGAGAACAATAAAAATTTATTTAAATTCCAAAATCATGTATGAAAAATAAGATTCACAAACATAAGGGCAAAAGTACTGCATGGGTTGATATGAAAATCATACTGAGAAACTAGACTTTCTTTTAATAACTAATGCACTAAGATACTATTATCATAACAATTCATTATCAGTGTTGATTTTAACATTATCTTTTCCCATTTTAACATTATTTTTAATCAAAGGCTACAGAGAAAATAAGAATGATACAGTTAAGGATTATTTGCTCTCATGTGATCCTGGCTCTCCCTTTCTAACATTTACTGTAATTGTAAAACACTCATTGTTTGTTACTTATTTAATGCACTCTCTCCCAATTCAATTTTAAACCATGTGGTGGCAAGACCATGTCTATTTTACTTCTATATTCTCAGTAATTAATTTAGTTGTTGGCACCTATAGACACTAAATACGTATTTGTAAATTGAATAGATCACCATACATATGTTTCTGTTTAATTTAATTAATTAGAGAAGAATAATTGGAAGAATATATATTATGAAACACATAAAAAATTATAAAAGTCAAATGTACTTTACTTGGCATGGGGTCAAGTAGTTCCAAGAAGAATAGTGTCCTTTTCTAAATTCAGAGATAAAATCCCTAAATTATGTGTGTGTGTATATATATATATATGAATAACATAATAACATGCTGGATTAATTGCCTTGGTTTGATAGTGAGAGAAATTGTTTGGACAACACCAAAGATGTGAACTTATATCTTAATTTTATTTTCAGTCTTTCTCAATAAAATGAGGATTTGTGTGTGTGTGTGTGTGTGTGTGTGTGTGAGTGTGTGTGTGTGAATGAATGGAGGACTCCCCCCATAAACAGAATTATATTCTGGAGGGTGAGCCTCTTGTAGTATAGGTTTTCCCTGCTAGATGAGTGTTCTAGGAACACACCTATATCAGTGTACCAGCTGGTGTTGTTGTGAGAGGTTGCATGTGGCTTCAGTGAATTTTTGTTGAAGACTCTTTCAATATGTTTTGCCCACCTCATAAAGGATGGTTTATGAGCACACCTGTCCATACCACAATGAGTGTTCATCAATTTTTTACCAAAAACGGCATGACCCCCCCATACCCTACCCATCTTATTTACCAGGTCTCACCATGAGCAATTTTTTGTTTGTTTGTTTCTCTGATTGAAGAAAGTCCTCCAAGGGAAGTGAGAAACAAAAAACAGCAGAAGCACTAAAAGGCATCAAAATTGATGAGTTCAAAAACCGTTTTGAGCAGTGGAAAAAATGTCAATAGGTCTACTACATTAAAGAGAGTACTTTAAAGGTATTTGAAGTTTAAACAAGTGAGAATAAATACACAAATGTTTATAAATAAATTCTGTTTTTGGTGGGTCCCCCCTTGTATATATCTATCTATTTTTGAACAAAATGGTCCTTACATCTTTCTGGTAAAGAAGTAATGGGATTCTTTGTGAGAAGCAACTATACCCTTTTTGTTATATATAAAAGGAAGAAAAACAGCTGTTGTTGAAATAGACTCAAGGAAGTCTAAAGTCTTATAACAAATGTAGTGGTCACATTTAAGTTTGCTGCATGAGTTTAGCATGCCAGGTCAATAGGAGACATCAGAGAAACTTCAAAAGCTTGAGTCACCTAATCAGGCTGGCAAAGAATGCCATTTTTAATCACCTTAGGTCGATTTATGAGCCTGGAATTCTCTCAAACATCTAGCAATTCCCTGAGCTTAATTCAGGTACATATAGTTCCAAGCTCATAAGATTTTAGTCTTGGTGTCATAGAATCAGAACAGAAAATGAAAATACTACCATATAAACAAAGCATAGTGTTTCATCCACACATCTCCCTTTAAGAGAGTATATGGGGACATAGAGATGGAGAACAATTCTCAGATATATATAGCCCACCTAGGTAAAGCACTTTCAAATGTACTTCATTTATTTATTTTAGGCCATTTTTGGCTCAAAATCATGCAAAATTACTGTCTCTAGTTTCATTCTGCTCTTTTGAAATAGTCCAGATTTTGCGCTAAGAGTTTAAAGCCACAGCAAAGAGCTAGGCCAAGAGGGAAAGCTTTTGAAGAGTTCTCACAGCTGTGAAAACACAGGCCTCAGGCTGTGTGTAGAGTTACTTCAAACAGCTGCTTCAGGTGACTAAACACCTTGAGTCTCATTCATCAAGTGTTGTTTATACTGGCTGACAGACCAGACTTAGAGAATTAACTCAGAGAAAAAAGATGTACTACATACCAAGTATGGGAAAGGAACCTAGTTCTTTAAGTATGCAGCAAAGAAAAAAAATAACCCGAGTAAACTTAAAATAAAGCAGAGCAGAACTAATTTTATTTTATGTTAATACTTCTCACGATACCCTTTGCATCTTTACTATCAGAGGTGAAACAATACTGTTGACTTGCTACCTTTTTGATCTCATGAATAAAAATGAGATTGACAATTCCTACATTAATGGAAACACCTCAAACAAATGGTCACAAAACTTCTCATTAATTATCAGTGTGCACAATATTGAAAGAGTAGGTATAAATAATGCATTTTCATTATTTTTAAAGAGGAAAATATGGCTTTCTTCTTGCCTAGATTCACTGCTTTATTGCAAACATTGTCTCATCAAGTTTGGCTATAGAGTTCATCACCCAATATTAAAAAATTCTTTCATCTAATCTATTCAAAAAGGTGACAAGATAATATATTTTAAACCATGTAACTATTTGCACGGATCAAAAGAAGAGTGAAATAAAATGACATGAGTCAGTGTCAGGCGAAGTGTTACTAGTTAAACAAGCTTTAAATATTGAAAGCTAGCTTTAATATTTCCTTTTAATCTAGAAATATGTCACTTGGTAATTTTTTCTTTATAACATCAACGTGGTTACGAACAACATTTTCCATGGCTTCATTCAGGACGAAGCAGAAAAATCTACCCTACCTTCTCTTTTGTCACAGCAGATGCTATAGATTGTCACTTCTATTGATAATAATTTATCACTTATATTATGACATGTTTCAAAAATAAGACCTTTTTTGAGCCCCTCATTCATAAGTTTATAAATGATGTTTAAAGGTTGCTCTATTTTTCTGATCTTTTCTCCAGTTCAAAAATGTCTTTCAATTATTTTAATTAATATGTTTCAAATCAGTTCTCAAGCTCTACTATGTATAGAAATGACCTGGGGATCTTGTGGAAGTGCAGACTCTGATTCACTAGGTCTAGGAGAGGCGTGAGATTCTCCAACTCTAACAAGGTCTCTTGTGAATACTCATACTAATGATCCAAGTAACACAGCTTAAGTAGAAAGGCACCAGTCATGAAGAGCAAATAGGGAAAAAGTTTTATTTTCTTTACAGGCTAATTGTTTCCTTTCCCCACTACATAAGAATGAGAAATACATTTGTTGTCCAATCATTAGACAAAATAATGAAAAACAAAGCTATACAGTCAGTATGTTCTATTTTTTAAAGTTGAAAACTAGCCCTGGCTGGTGTGGCTCAGTGGACTGAGTGCCGGCGTGTGAACCAAAGGGTCACTGGTTCAATTCCCATTCTAGGGCACATGCCTGGGTTGCAGGCCAGGTCCCCATTAGGGGACACGTGAGAGGCAACCACACATTGATGTTTCTCTCCCTTTCTTCCCCTCCCTTCTCTCCTGTAAAATAAATAAATAAAATCTTTAAAAAAATAAAGTTGAAAACTAAAATTTAAAGGTCAATATTTCAATATATTTAGTGCCAACTCATCTGAAAGGATCAGGAACGTTAACTCAAATAGGACCCAAATGTGAAAAATTACTTTTCATTTTTCAATATTTTGGTTCATGAGATAATGATAGATGAGGCCCTGTGGGGTAAAATGCCCCTGGGAGTGCCTGCCACATCTGGGCAGTAACAATGAAGTTAAATAGAAGGAAACATAATTTTCATTAGCAAAGAAATAAAGGACTCAAACAAACAAACAACAAAATCAGCAATGAGGGAGGCAAAAGAGATTAGGGAAAGTATAAAGAAGAAATATTTAGTTATTTATAGGACTTCTGTGAGGCAGCCATGGCAGAGATTTGAACTCAATTCTGTCTGACTCTGAGGTTGGCCTTTCTACCACAGTTCTAACTCTCAAAAATAGGACAGACAAGAGGAAAACAATATAAGAGTTAAAGAAGCAGCTGATAACAATGGTGTTCTAAGAAAACCTGAGAAATCAAGAAATGTAAGAGTTTTGAGAAGTGTTACAAAAAGCTTACTTCAGGAGTATAGTAGGAAATTAAGGCGAATATGGAATAAGTGATGAGTAATGGGAGATGGGTAAAGAATGGAAAGTATTCTGCAGAGAAAAAAACAACACACATTGTTTACTGACAATTAATGATACAAGGTTTAGCACTGGCTTTGCTGATCTGGCCTATCAGGTATGTTCCCATTCAATCTCAGCTGCATTATATAAAATATCAAATGAGTCCATTCACATTACTGAGTAATTACTATCCACCAATTATTGTATTAGGGTCTGAGTTAGTAAAACTTTATATGGTTTATCAAAATATATTTGTATAAGATTGGCAAAGAGATTTGGTGATATTTAGCATCACAAAGAAAGCTTAAAGATACAGTAATTGAATCATTCTTTTAGATCAGTTTATACATGAAGATTGGTTCTGAATCACAAATGCGTCAATATATTTCTTGCTTTTACTTGTGAGATAAAAGCATAAATTTTATGTACAATACAGAAATGTGATTCAGAAAATTAAATTGTAGAAATAAACCAATGTAAATTTAAGAATGACCAAAGTATCCTACATGAAACTTGTCTCCAAGAACAAATGTCTTTTGGGCTAGTTGCAGATATGAATAAGCCATAACAGCTAAATACTTAGTTAATCAGCTATCATGATTTCATGGTGTAAAGGTGGGGGAGGGGCATGACACCATAACCAAACAACCAGGCAGACAATCCAACTTCTCCTCATTATGCCATTTCAGAAAGTATGGAATAACGTTGCTGAATATAACATGTTTCTGGACAGTACTGCTTGCAGTGATGATCTTGTGGGGTCAGTGGTGTCTACTTCCTGAGATTCCTCTCCATTTCTGTATTTGCAACATTCATGATATCTCATATATTTTGGTTATTTTTGCCAGATGACAGAAAAAGTAAATAAAAACCTAAATTGTTCTATATCTAATTTATTTCTCTAAGGTTTTGGCTGATTTTTTTTCTTTTACATGAGTGACACTTCTTTTATAAAGTAAAACTGTGAGCTGTAAAAGGAGGGCATTCCCCGAATCATCCTAGGAGAGAGTCCCTCAGGGCCCGGCGGTGCTCAGCTGTCACCCATTTTTATGTGCTCCTGTTTCGGTTCATCAGGGATTTCTTTCTTCTTTCCTAGCCACTATATGTGTGTCAGAAAGTAAATTTGGTGCCCTGTATTCTCTTCCTCCCCTATTTAAATTCTTACCAAAAGTTAACTTGCTTGGAGAACTAATGCTCCACATGACAGCTTGTCTCATGAGGAGCTATTACAATCACCTGCCACTGGAATTTTCAGGAATTAAAGAATAAATAAAACTTAGGGATGAATATTTGTGAAAACATGGAAGATTTATTTCCATGATTTATCCACCTAAAAATTGACTTACTTTATGAAATTGACCCAACTTTATGAAAATTTTGGCTCCAAATTATATACAATCCATATGGAATTTCTTTCTTTCTTTGTATCTTTCTCTCTATGTTTTTTTTTTCGGCCCATGTATCTAAGAATATCCCCTCAGTACCACTGAGGTCTTAGAGTAAGACCTCTAAGGTTGTCTGTATGTTGCAGTCACTGACTCACAAACAGATTGGCAGCCAGTAGCTTGCATGTGCTTCTGATTATGTTAATGAATTAGAGGTCAGGCCCTTTGACTCTTCAGCTAAAGCAATCTGAATTCAGTTAAAGGTAAAATTAAACTAAAAAGAGGTTTTGGTTACCTCATAATGTCACCAAAAATAGCTCATTTAATATACAGTGAAATCTGGCATAAATGAGAGTCTCTCCTTTGATCTATGTACAACAAAGCTAGAAAACATAATTTCCTCAACTTTAAGAATGATAATAAAATATATATTTTACTCACTGAAGTGAATGCAATTACTCACATTTTCCACCTAACGCATAGTGGTAAATTCCAGCACAACTTCACAAGGTGAAAATGGTCAAATATGAAGAGTTGGCTCCAAGTTTCAATCTGCTCCTTTGAAAGCTCAGAAAGACAGCTGCCTAGTATTCTAGCCACCTCAGGTTAACACATATCAATAAAGTGTGGGCTACAGTACTACTCTCCAGAATGGGATTTTCTGGGACAAGCAGGGTTCACTCACACATCAAGAAATCAACACTTAGGGGCTATTGGTGGTTCCCAGATTCAATGGAAATATTTTATATGTGAATATGCTTGAGTTCAACGTAACTGAAAAAGGAAAGAAAAGCTTTAAGCAGCTGGTTATATATGCATTGGCTCCTCTCACATGTCCCAGGGCCAAACTCACTTGTCCAAATGAAAGAGATAAAGAAGAGAGGAGTATTATGAATGCCTTAATTTTGGCCATGGACATGAAGGTTAAAGCAGCAGGGCAAGACTAAGTTCTTCAACAAAATTAGTTCAGGAAAAAATTCTCATATTAAACGAAATGATAAGATATGGTTTCAAAACAGATATCCATATGCAACACAGTATTTTCTTTTGAAGATTGGGCTATCATTAAAAATATAACACACATTAATTTCTCTTATCATGAGGACTTTGATGAAATTTGTACAACTAATTATTATTCAAGTGGTTATACCAAAATTATATCAATTTTGTGGTATAATAATGTCAAGAATTATTAAACACAACATTGATCTAAGCACTTTATTTGTTTGAAAACTTAATGCCCACCCCTAATGAGGCAGTTATTATTATTATCCCCATTTCACAGATGAGAAAGCTGAAACAGGGAGTTTGGTTAACTTCTCCCACAGAGTGTAACTGGTAGGAAGAGGAGTCATAGTTTAAACCTACACTAATTCCAGAGTCACCATTCTTTTTTTTTTTTTAATATTTACTTATTTCTAGAAAGAGGGGGAGGGAGGGAGAGAGAGAAACATTAATGTGTGGTTGCCTCTCAAGAGCCCCACAGTGGGACCTGGCCTGAAACCCAGGCATGTGCCCTGACCAGGAATCAGACCGGTGACCCCTTGGTTTACAAGCCAGTGCTCAATGCACTGAGCCATACCAGCCAGGGTCATAGTCATCATTCTTAACCATTAAACACTCTACTTTTTGAACATTAGAGTGACCTACATAATTTCTTCACAGCTTTGGTTTATATATCACTACTGCAGTAGGGAGGGATAGGGTCTTAAAATTGGATGATTTTAGATCTTGAAAGTATATGGTGATCTTTCTTTGACATTTTTAAATTTTGGTAGCATGTAGGTTTTAAACAATAAGCATGTCTCCAAGATTAGCCACAAAAGATTCCATTATGGTAGAGCCTCCAAAGTCAGGGGAGTGAGACCATTTACAGAAATGCAACTTCTTTAGCACGCCCCAATTTACACTTATCCTTGAGAAACTTACTGAAATCATTTCTAGCGTCTTTATCCAGTGTCAACTTAGCTTAGCTAGAACTTTATCTCCCAGAATTCCTTTTCATAAAGGTACCTGGGTCAGAGTTGACAAGAGAAATTTATATGAAATTTGCAAGGCAGAAGTGAAGGAGAAGGTATTTTTATGGCCTAAATCTTTGTAGGTAAGGCCTTGTCACCACTCACTTATGTATTTGCCAATGTTCTTTCTCAACTTGTCAGTGTAGACAGCAGCCAAGCTTCTGGGATTTCTTTCTTAAACTCCCAGAACCGTGGGCTAGTCCAGTGTGCAGAAGGGGTACCAGCTTCCCCTGAGGATCAGCTGCATCATTGATACCGGGGGCAGTAAAGACAGTTGTGGTTCCAATTAGCCTTCACAGGTTCCTGTTATTTCTTGGTTTCCCCATTTTATGTGTATCTACCTTCCCAACTGATGTCTTTGCTGACATTAGGCCCATCATCAGATGCATGTATGGCAGGCTTATATAGACTACTCAAAAGTTATGTCAAGTTTATTTATTCAACTTGTATTCTATATCTTTGTCACTCCTATGGGATCTACTCAACTGATTGAACCTTGACTCATATATCATTCATTTCTTGTGGACTGCTCTTAAAAAATGTGGAATTTGATGCTACAGATTCTATTAATGATATCCTATCATGAAAGAAAAGGCAAAAGTGAGAGAAATTCAGCATTTCTATAAAATTGGAGTGAGAAAAAAAAGTTTAATTGGAACAAAGAGCACGAAATATATGAACAATTAAATAAAATATATTACATGACTTCTGGCCAAGATGGAGGTATAGGTAGACACACTGTGCCTCCTCACACAACCAAAAGAAGGACAACGGCAATTTAAAAACAAAAATAACCAGAACTGACAGAAAATCAAACTATATGGAAGTCTGACAACCAAGGAGTCAAAGAAGACACATTCATCCAGACCGGTAGGAGGGACAGAGTCAGGCAGCCGGGCACAGAGGACTCGCAGCAAGAAAATGGCTGGCAGAGTGGATGGTCCCACATTCGAGTGCAGATAAACTGGGAGGAACAACTGGGGATGAGACAGACTGCATGACCCAGGGACCCAGAGAGGGGAAATAAAGCCTCAAACCTCTGACTGAAAACACTTTTTGGAGTTGAGGCTGCAGTGGGAGAAACTCCCAGCCTCACAGGAGAGTTCTTTGGAGAGACCTACATACTCACCCACCTGGGAATCAGCACCAGAAGGGCCCAGTATGCTTGTGGGAAGCAGGAGAAGTGGCTGAAATCTGGCAGAGAGCAGAGAAAGCACCATTGTTCCCTCTTGGACCCCTCCCCTACATACAGCACCATAACGCAGCCATGTGGGTTGCCCCACCCTGGTGGCCCACCCTGGTGAACACCTAAGGCTCCACCCCATCCCTATGTAACAAGCATGTAAAGACAAAAAAAATGGCCCAAAGGAAAGAACAGATCAAAGCTCTGGAAAAAATACTACTAAGCGATGAAGAGATAGCCAACCTATCAGTTTTGCAGTTCAAAACACTGGTAATCAAGATGCTCACAGAATTGGTTGAATTTGGTCACAAATTAGATGAAAAAGTGAAGGCTATGCTAAGTGAAATAAAGGAAAATGTACAGGGAACCAATAGTGATGTGAAGGAAACTGGGACTCAAATCAATGGTTTGGACCAGAAGGAAGAAACATCTAACCAGAAAAGAATGAAGAAACCAGAATTCAAAAAAATGAAGAGAGG
The DNA here is from genome assembly GCF_019186645.2 of Phyllostomus hastatus. Classification (NCBI taxonomy): domain Eukaryota; kingdom Metazoa; phylum Chordata; class Mammalia; order Chiroptera; family Phyllostomidae; genus Phyllostomus; species Phyllostomus hastatus. Next base: position 41,832,062 of record NW_025333498.1, read on the forward strand.
CTTAGGAACCTCCAGGACATCTTTAAACATTCCAAAATCTGAAATATAGGGGTACCAGAAGGAGAAGAGGAAGAGCAACAAGTGGAAAAGTTATTTGAATGAATAATAAAGGAGAACTTCCCCAACCTGGCAAAAGAAATAGACTTCTAGGAAGTCCAGGAAGCTCAGAGAGTCCCAAAGAAGTTGGACCTAAGGAGGAACACACCAAGGCACATCAGAATTACAATACCCAAGATTAAAATGAAGGAGAGAACCCTAGAAGCAGCAAGAGATAGGGAGACAGTTACCTACAAAGGAGTTCCCATTAGACTGTGAGCTGATTTCTCAAAAGAGACCTTAATAGGCAAGAAGGGGCTGGAAAGAAGTATTCCATGTCATGAAAGGCAAGGACCTCCATCCAAGATTGCTCTATCCAGCAAAGCTTTCACTTAGAATGGAAGGGAAAGTAGTGCTTCCCAGATAAGGTCAAGTTAAAGGAGTTCATCATCACCAAGCCCTTATTATATGAAATGTTAAAGGGATTTATCTAAGAAAAAGAAGATTAAAAATATGAACAGTAAAATGACAGCAAACTCACAATTATTAACAACTACGGCTAAAACAAACTAAGCAAACAACCAGAACAGGAACGGAACCACAGAAATGGAGATCACATGGAGGGTTATCAATAAGTGAGTGGGAGGGTGAGAGAGGGGGAAAAGGTACAGAGAATAAGTAGTATAGATGGTAGGTAGAAAATAGACAGGGGGAGGGTAAGAATAGTATAGGAAATATAGAAGGCAAAGGACTTACATGTATGACCCATGGACATGAACTAAAGGGGGAAATGTGGGTGAAAGGGGGTGTGCAGGGTAGAGGGATGTGAAAGGGGAAAATGGGACAACTGTAATAGCATAATCAATAAAATAGATTAAATAATATATATATATATATATATATATATTACATGGCATTTATCAAGTGGGTTTTATTTCTCCTTTATGATCTCTATTTCACATGTCATATGGTTTAAGCATATCATAGTTTTGTTTTGGCAACATGGAATTCCTGAGGCTGAAACTGTCTTGCCTATAAAAAAAGAGATAACTATAAATATCATTTATTTAGCGATTTGAATCTGGCTGCAGACCCAGCTTCCACGCGGGTATACCTAAATACTGAATAATGGCAGCAAGAAATTAAATTTGATGTCATAAAACTAGCTAAATTCCATCTGCAAGGACCCTCAGGAAAAATTAAATTTTCTCTAACACCACCTACCCACAAATAAATGAATAGAGTCTGCCTAAGGCAGTTATGTCCATTTTAGCTGCCAGAATCAAACTACATGTGATGACTAAGTAGTTGTAAAGAAAAAAACTTCAAAGAATTAAAAAACTTAATGTATTAAGCACTTTCAGCTCTGAGAGGAAATCTACAGCAAATTTCAGTACAGCTAGATTAACCATATGGCCTGGTTTTCCCTGGTCACTGGTCTGTGCTTGTTTTACCAGAATACGCTTTCACAAACCTCTTATTCATTCTCAAATATGTCCCAGTTTTGACAAAATTCTCTTGCTACCCTAGTAACAGTGTTGAAGATCAAATGAAATAATAAAATAGCTAACTTGTATGGATTACTACTTTATGCCAGACATTGGCCTTGGGAATTAATGTATTATTTTTTTTCTCATAGCAAATCTCTTCCCACCATGAGGAAAGTATCATTAGCATCCTCTTTGGTAAGGAGTCCAAGTCACATAGGAATTAGCAAATTGCCACATGGTTTTAAGTGGCAGAGCAGAGCAGTTGAAAAGCACAGGTCTTAGTCACGATGATAACCTACAATAAGAGTCTAAGAAAAGTGGATCAAGACCTCCTGGGCTTGCCTTGAGAGGAATGTCTATAGTTTCTGTTCCTCCAAAATGCTTCAGTTTCCACACACTTTAACTAGTGTTCTACACTAAAACATGCAATGATTAGTTTTATGGATCAAGTTGGCCAGGCTATGGTGCACAGTTGTTGGGTTAATCACTACTCTACATGTTGCTGTGAAGGTATATTGTAGATGTGATTAACATTTATAATCATCAGGCTTTACATAAATGACATTACCCTCCACAATATGGGTAAAGTTTTTGTAATCGTTGAAGGCCTTCAGAGCAAAACTAAAATTTCTCACATAAGAAGGAATTCTGCCTCAGAACTGCACCATAAACATCCAGCCTGAATTTCCAGATTTCTGGACTGCCCTACAGAGTCAGTACTCAGGACTGTGACTTCAACTCTTTCCCAAGTTTCCAGTCCATGAGTACCCTATAGATTTTAGACTTGCCAGCCCCACAATAATTTCTCTTGAGAGATAGTGAGAGGGGAAGAGAGAGAGAAAGAGAAATGTGTATATATGTGTATTATATATATTATATGCATATATAATTTATATATAAATATATAGCCCTGGCTGGTATAGCTCAATGGATTGAGCATGGGGTGTGAAGCAAAGGGTTGCCAGTTCAATTTTTACTTGGGGCTGGGTTGCAGGCTGGGTTCCCAGTGAGGGCCACATGAGAGGCAACCACAAATTGATGTTTCTCTCCCTCTGTTTCTCCTTCCCTTCCCCTCTCTCTAAAAATGGATGAATAAAATCTTTAAAAAATAAAAAATAAATATATATGTGTGTGTGTGTGTGTGAGAGAGAGAGAGAGAGAGAGAGAGAGAGAGAGAGAGAAAGCATATACTACTATTTTCCCCAGTTTACAAAATTAATACATTAGAGACACTGAGTAACTTGCCCAATCAGTGTTTCAGTATTACACCACTACACTGTGGGAGAAATGAAATATTACTGCAAACCTATCTAGTCTCAGAAACTTGGTGCTTGGTCACTCAACTATATTGTAATTCAATGGTACACAAGCCCCAAAATCAATAAAGTAGGATGAAAAGAGTCATGGCTTTGACATCAAGGCTACTAAATTTTAAGTTTTTTAATTTTTTAATCCTCACTTGAGGATATTTTCCCATTGCTTTTTTTTATTATTTTTATTTTTTAAATTCTATTTTATTGATTATACTATTATAGTTGTCCCAAATTTCTCCTTTTCCCCCCTTCACTCAGCACCCTCCATTCCCTTGGGCAATCTCCACACCATTGCTCATATCCATGGGTCATAAGTATAAGTTCTTTGGCTACTCCCTTTATTATACAGTACTTTACATCCCCATAGCTATTCTGTAACTACCTATTTGTACTTCTTAATCTTCTCACCTCTTCACTCATTCCCTCACACACCTCTTCCATCTGGCATTCATCAAAAAGCTCTTCGTAACCATGACTCTGTTTCTGTTCTTCTTGTTTGCTTAGTTTGTTTTTTAGATTCAATTGTTGGTAGATATGTATTTATTGCCATTTTATTGTTCATAGTTTTGATCATTGGTTTTTTTAGAAAGGGAAGAAGGGAGAGAGAAAGGGAGAGAGAGAAACTTGCATGCGAGAGAGAAGCATCAATTGATTGCCTCCCAAACATGCCCAGGCTGAGAACTGAACCTGGTTTGTGCCGACCAGGAATCATACCCACAACCTTTCTGTTACAGGGTGATGCTCAGCCAACTGAGCCACACTGACCAGGGAGTTAAGTTTTAAAAGCTACCAACAAAATGCTCTTGAGTATCTCACTTCCCCTTTTTAGCTCCAGATTCTCTATCTATAAATAGAGAAAAGAGCTGCCAATAATCTTGATATAAATATAAAAGTATGTCAACATATGAAAATTAAAGCATTATTTTTATTTTGTTATTTTCCCAATGAGAATTCATATCCTGGGCTCTTTCTTCCACTGACCACAAAATGTACTGGGATAGTAAAATTAAAATAAGTTTTATATCAGGAGACTTTAGCTATAGTACCCAGTGCCAACATAATCCCTTTTTCATTTACTGATATTGATACAAAGACCCCAGAACATTTTATCAGCATAGCAAGTTTGGAATAACATCAATGCTTTTCTTAACCCTTTAGATTAATTTATAAATGTGTATGTGCATACCTATTTAACCTGAAAAGTTAAATATTAAGGACCTGAAAAGTTATGAGAGGACAGAAAGAAAAGGAAAAATAGAACTGAATGGGTAAAGCAACTAAATGCAAAAAAATGCCTGTAAAAGCAATAAATTTTATAAAACTGATAAAATGTAACCACTTAGTAACACAAAGAACCAATTAGAAAACAGAAAAAAGCACAATAGTGTTGGGAACCGCCCTGACTGGTATCAGAAGCTGAAACCCCCGCCTAGCTAAGGCTAAGGGAACGCCCTTGGAACCGTAAGCCAGCAAGGAGACAAAAGCTTATCTTCCTGGCAGGAATGCTGCTTCTGCTGCTTTGTTCATAACTGAACCCCCAAAAAGCTTGGTCGGTTAGCCAAAGACGGGTAAGATTCCCCACGGGGGGAGACGACCTAAGACAGGCATGATCACTTTGGGAGGCCGCCAAAAGAAGGACTTGGGGGGCTGCAGCAAAAGGGGGTGATGGACCCTCACTCCTCGGCTTTGACATAGCCTGAGTTCTCAGCGTCTGGGAAAAAACCTCCTTGTCTCCCAGTTGCCTTAGTTCCCTTGCTCCACCTAAGCCTGAAACAATGACAGGGTGGTGCAGCTCGGTACTGAGAAGTGCGGATTCCCCGGGGTGATCAGGCCTAAGAAAGAACGCATAAATTACTGTGAAAACTTCTTTGTTTAGAATGCTCTCAGTTGAATGAGAAGGGTCTTAGGAGGAAGTTATTTTGTTCCTCAGTCTTACAGCTCTTTGACCCCCAACTCAATAGACTGGCAGAGTTCTTTGTTTTCTATGATTCCTTACTTCCCCCTAATGAGTACTGTACTTTACCTGAATTATTATGCAGAATGAGCCTAATAAAAGCAGGTATGGAAGGTAAATCAGAGCGCTCCCCACTAGGGGGGGTGGCCATTTCATCCCTACTTCCCCACAGAAACTAGTCTGTCTCTGTGCATGTGTTTTTTCTTGCGTGTTTATCGTCGAGCCATCCACAGCGTTCCGTGGTCACTGCTGGCCGGTGACCCACGTGCAACACAATAGTACTATGTCAAACACAATGGTAGAATTCAGAAATATTACCAAATTAGGGGATACCCAGGCCCCTTTTAGAGAAAATCTGCCTGATGACGTTTCAAAACAATCCTTCACAATGTGCTTACTAACATGGTTCATAATATTTTGAACGCATGTGAAAGTATATGTCCATGATGCTGCATTTGCATTGCTTTTAGAATAAAATGCCATTGCAAATAGCCCCACTTTTACTCTTTCTTTAACTGAGCAGCAGTACAACCTTAAGGTGTGTATACAGTCAGCAGGAGGAAAGGTAATAATCCAGAAGCAAGAAGGAGGATTAAGAGAAATAAATTAAAAAATCAAAGGAAAATACATGGGGAGCCAAACAAAGAAAGGGGGAAGGCAATTTATTTTAGCAATACATTGACCTGTGAGCCAGGTGGGGGTGGCTCCTTAATATGGCAACTTACAGAGACAGATACAAGTGAGCTTACTGACTGATTTTATGTGAAAGCTAAACCATAGCTTTAATAAATATAAAGTACTTAAATCCATTTAACATATCTGCTCTGTGTAGTAAATGAAGTTGTCTACTTCACCTCCATAGGGTCAAGATATTTGGGAGAAGCTTAGGTAAATGGCCCCATAGACCAAAGGGGTTGTTAATTTTTTATTGGTATATTGAGCTAATGCAGTTAACTATGTAGATTCAGCTATAGACTTTCCCTATATGCCCTCATATTATTGACATTAATAGGAAAAGGGTACGTAAAAAAGATAGATGGGAGTTAAGCTGGGAAAGAAAATTCAGCTTTGGGTCTTTGTTCTCAGGACAGGATAGAATGATATACTAACTAGTTTCCTCAGCTCATTCTGTAGTAATGTTTTTCAGACCTTAGCTCTTTCCTCCCTTTTCTACTACAAAGAGAGCATGTGGCGCCACAGCCTTGCACAAAGAAAAGAAAACATGGTAGTAAATTATCTTAAATACACCTGAACTTATGATATCCAGAGTCAAGCTTTCCCTAGATTTTTTTCACATAATTCTAGGTTAACTTTGTCATTTAAAAGTTTATTTTGGCTAGGGTTGAAATTTAATTTGTTCTTCAAAGAAACATAACAATGGAAATACAAAGAGGAAGCTTTTTTTCACTCCCTGGGAGTTCTGAAAAGTAATAATTGTAAAATGATAAGATTCTAAATGAAAATGTCGCTTGGAAAAGTTGAGGTTGACAGTCAGACTTATGCAAAGTGAAAAAGTCACAGTATATTCATGAACAAAAATACAACCAGATGATGTAATTTTATATCTTTTGATAATTTATTATATAAATGTATCATAAATTTGAAATAAAATCCTTTCTAAAAATAAATGTCCAATAGAAGTCCTAAAATACTACTTGTTTTAAAGATTAATAATCATAGGATAGTATTATAATTATAAATAGAAAATTAATAGTATATTGATAAAGTAATATAAACTAAAATATTGATATACACAAATACACACACATTGAATCAGAGGATAACACATTAATTATTATTTCAGATATTTCATTTATTTCCAGCCATGTCTTTCAGTCATCACTGAACAGGTTGATCTGATCTCAGCCCTTGCACCGTGTCTCTTAGAAATATACACACTAACACACACTCACACCACCCATATACAAATCCATACAACCACTACCATAATGAACACAAGTTTTAACATTTGAATAAATCAAAAGTTTGCTTTATTATTATACACGCTGATTAGCGATTAGGAGCCTGCTTTTGCCAAAGACTATGACCCTAGTGTCTTTTCTCACTAGGAGTTTCTATCATGCTTTCTCTGTGATGAAATTAAGCTGAGTTAAAGAGAATAGTTAACTTACACAGATACTTGTCAATTTCTTTTTCTAGGTTTCTAAAACATGTGTCTCCTGAGTCTTATATGTATGAGGAGAATGGATGGCCCATTCTCCTACCACATATGCATGCATAGGTTCACACATGTGTACACACAGACATACACACATACGCAAAGGTCCATGTCTTAGAAGGCAACTGTGCTACCTTCCTGCACACAAGAACCTCCACCGCAACTCCTCTGAAAGAGCTCTGTAAATTTCACAGTGCTCATTTGATGTGGAAGCGGCAGGAAAGCTGGTTCCCTAATCCTGTCACTGTCTTTAAAGTTGTCATTTAATATCTCTGCATTACATGACTGACACAGGGATGTTTCTTCCAGTCTGATTAGCTGGTAAATTTCCGTATACCACAAAGAGACTCATGTTTTCACACATCTGTAATTTCTCTCATATGTATATATAGCCTTTGACAGATACATATGTCAAACTGCTTCAATTTGTCTGTGGCCCTAAGCAATTGTTAGTCACTATCAAAGATGAGAATTCTCGTTAAGATTCACTGAAATTAACTATAGAGTTTGAGAAGCATCTAGAGGAAATGTCTGGAGGACAAATCCTTCATGCTCTTCAAAAGAAAAGACCAGTTAAGATGTTATGAAGAATATGCTGTTCTGTAGTTGCCCAGTGTTCTCTGAAATTTACAGACCTAAGCCAAAGGATTTTGCATTCTAAATGATGTCTGAAGGAATTGCTCATCATTGTTTTAAGAAGGGTTATTATTCTGTAATTTAACCCTGTGGACAGTTAACTAAATTTTTCATGTTATGTAATTTTTAAAAGTGATCAAATACTTATGATCGTATATATAATCTAGTGAAGATAGAGGAATACAAGAAGAAATAGCACATAATTCTTATTATATATTTTCTATACATTTTGACATTGATTCTAGATTTACCCCCAAATGAATTCTTCAGACCTGTTTTTATGTCAACATACCAAATAACCAACATCCATATCACAACCAATTCAACAATAGTCAATATTTTGCCTGTTATGTAATGACTACCTTTATATAGATTTGAGCAAATTTTGTTAAGATTATATCAAATCTTATATCTTAGATATTTAAAACTGAAAGAGGTCTCAGTGATCATCTCATAGCACTGCTTCTTGTCATCCATGGAAAATCTAATGACAGGACATTTGAAGTATTAGTAAAAGGACATTTCTTTATCCTTACAGCTAACTAATGCCAAGTCAGTCCTGGAGATTTGGTTTCTGTTTCCCAGTTCAAAGGTCTTTACATTACTCTATATTTTTGTGCCTGCTACAAATTAGAAATGTTCAGAATGTGAGGAAGCAGTGGATAAATAAATGGGCTTTATTAGTTTTTAAATCTAGTTTCCAGTTGGTTCTCTGTATATGCTGATTAGGCAATACTGGGCTACTTATTCATGTTTCTCTTTCTGTTGTATTTATCTCTAGAATGATCATAATAAGCCTTCATTCCTTTGTTACAAGAATCTAACATATCATGTGGTTGACCCATTTAACTGGCAAATAGCAAGTGCTCAGTAAATATAAGCCATTATTAGTACAGCTCAGGTGCTGGAAATTTTTTTTCTGTAAAAAGCAAGAATATACATATTTTAGATCTTTTAAACCATTATACAGTGAGAGCAGCCATAGGAAATATGAGTGACCTCTGCTCCAATAAGACCGTTTTTACAAAAACGAAGAGTGGCTGAGATTTGATCCATGCACCATAGTTGGTCGATTTTTGGTATAGTCTATAACTGCCAACTCAGGCTTGCTGGAACTAACCAAGCCATAAAATGGTAAAGACTGCAGAATTCCTTTATTTGTTTTTTCTGCAGAACCTCATGTGGAAAAAGATGGATACCTTGGCAGGATACATATGAAAGGTCTAAAGTCATTTACATCATTAGTTCTCAAAGATGCCTTTAAGTGTGTTCTATGGTTGCTGATCCAACCTGGCAAGACAAATAAATACTGAACAAAATTTCATATATTTAACCAAATACAGATGCAAACATGGAACTCACTTAAAAGTCCATGCATGTTGTTGGTCACAGAGTTGGCACAGGTAGATGTAATAAGTGACACACGTTCTAAGGACTGGCTTTTTTTGTCTCTGTTTCTCTCATGTACACCATGGTGTGAAAGAAGAATTAAAAAGGAAAGAGGGTCAAAAATCCTACCTTGCAACTCTAAGCCACATATAATAATCAACTCTTCCATCTTCACAACAAAGCACTTAGATAAAATACATAAAAAAATTCCAGGAAAATTTACTGAACTGTCCAGCACCTATCCGTCCTTCTTTTAGTAAAGGACACCACTAAATTTCCTTTAGGAAACTGCCCCTTGTCCACTCTTACTCCTATGGGGTGGGTAGAGTTAGCATGAACAATGATTGGTTTAAGCCAATCTCTGAGGAGTATTCTTCTAACCACAGGCATTGGTGCAACCATGTGTAGGTTCCAGTTAGAAGGACTAATCCTCATAAGGAGGACTCCCTCCTGAGATGCCTAGGAGGGAAGCAGGTGTCTTTCTTCCTACATGAATATAGAGAATGGAATTGCTGCCACTACCTTCTTTCCATATAGTGTGGAAATTGTGAACAGCGGTGGTTGTCACCCTGGGTTCAGAAAGTTCCATATGCATTGTATGCAGAGATTTAAAATAATACTAAAACTTACTTTAAAAGTGACTTTTATTATCAAAATTCACTGGCAATTCTGAACAGTGCCAATGATAGAATATTGTTCCCACTGAGAGTAGATTGCTCCACTTGCCCCTCCACCCCAACAGTCACACATACACACACTTCATACCCACTGCCATACAGAGCCTGTGACTTCCAAACAAAGCAGAGAGTAAACAAACTCTGTTTGTGATGATATCGTGGAGCTCTGATTCTGGCCATGCCAAGAACCAGCCTTGCCACTCACTGGATGTACTGTTACATGAGAACCCAAATTCCCATTCTTCTTAAGCCAACTGGGGTCTTGTTTTTAAATACCTGAATCAAAATTTTTGTTTGTTTCTTATTTTAAATCAAAACTTTCAGGTGTTAAATGCAATGATATATCATACATTTTAACGATTGTTAACCATTTACAACCTCATTTTAGAGTGTTTATATAGAACAGTTATGGAAAAACTGGCATTCCAGATGTAGAACACCAAATTATGTCTTCCCTTAGCTACTTAGCTATTACCTGAAACATTGTCCTTATATATCAAGGTTCCTTTAATCTTAAAAAGTAAATAAATACATAAACAATGATCTTAACCACTTATCTCTTTGAACAACATTGCTCCAAAACAAATACGGACTCACACATGCAACTAATAATACTACACACACATACACAAATACGTGGTTCTTACTTTTGATCAGAGTCCGTAAACTTTTCTAAAACCACTATAAACTTTCCTCTGAGCTAGACACTGTTAACAATGTCCTTTAAACAGAATTATGTGATGTTCTTGTTTTGTCCAAGCATCAAGTATAAAAGCATATTCCATTTTGATGGTTGGCTTAAATTCTTTGGTTATTATTGGGGAAAATATGTAACCATTTTCTGCAACCTCTAGAGTTTACTTTTAGTGACCTACCCTGAGGAGAGGAGGAAGAGGGAGAGATGGTCTGTCCTTCCCACACCCCCACATCATAGCATCAGTTTTCTGATAGTTATCTTCATCCTGAGGAAGCTTGGTGTTAAGTTTCCCTTTGAATCCTGGCTGATGAATGACTATCAGCCTATGCCCTTTGCCCAATATTTGGCTTTCTCAGAAATATATACATCAACAATTAATAACCTTCTCAAAGTGCTATGGAATTAGCTTTCTGATTATGTGATTTAATTGCTACAGTGGTCAGACCAGGTTACCAGTACTGTATCTTCACAGTACAGTCTGATATTATGCACTGAAATAAATAAGTGAGAATAAAAGGGTAAGTGGCAATCGAAACCAGAAAGAGGTAATCTGCATTTTTACAAAGTCTGAAATGAACACAGTGATCTCACATACATCCTAATATTTCTGCTATAGTTTTAATAGGTATTCTTTAGATTGTACAATAAAGATGATGTGTTAGAAATTACATTTTTATACCAAAATTATAACAACAAACTTATATGGTGCACCCTATGTGCCAAGAACTAAGCACTTTTATACATAAACTAAATAACTTGCTGAAAGGAAAATAGAGTTATTATCATTGTTGCCTTTAAAAAGATGAGAAGACAATCAGAAAGAGTTCAGATAATAGACTACTAGCTGTGGTCTACAGCTAGTAAGTAGTAGAGTTAACATTTGAACAAAGGCAGTCTGCTTAGAAACTAGTGTACATAAAAGTCAGTCAGCTGTCTCTTAGAGAATATTTAAAGAATATACAGAGACACAAATGGGTTAAAGACAAGTCCTTGAGCTCTTTTTCCATGTAATGTGGTATAAGCATCTGTCTATGACACAGAATAGAACTATACAACCTGAAAACATGTATGGAGCTACTATTTGATAACTCTGAAAAATTATCAAGGTAAATTAGGAGTGAATAAAACATCAGTGATCTGGCAGTGAGTTTACCATTTCAGTTTCCCTCTAGTATTTCCCAGCCCAATCTTAATGCAACCCAATCCAAAGATGGGCACTAAACATTAGACAGACAGCGCTCTAAGAGAAATTTTCTAGTTCTTGTCTGAACAGAAGGAAATGAAATGCCTAGCACCTGTGTAGATATTCCTTTTTTGTTTGTTATATATATTCTTTCTTCCATTTTTGAGAAATGTGATTAATCTATTGGGCACCAGCCACCAAGCAATTCATTAACAGCAGTAACTGTATCACCAGTGGAGGCCCAGTGGGGCCACAACTAGGGAGGGGAGTCTTCCTCTCTGATTAATGGAGCTGTGGTCTGCAGGAAGTAGCAAACCTCTGATGCTTTCAATCTCTTTCACTGTCTCTCAAGGCCTAGAAGTGGGCACATCCCTAAAGGGCACAGCTGGTCAAGCAAACCCACACATTATTAATCAGAAGACCAAAGAGGTGAACCCCAGAAACCTAGAGAGTACTGGGGAGATCATGAGGGAGGAGCTCAGAAAAGCATACTTATGAAGTTGTTTATAAAATTCTGAGCTCACCTCCAAGCTGTGCACAAGTGGATCAGATTCTAGTCAGCATAACAAAATACGTGAGAAGTCAACTAAGAGTTAGCCATACTCTAGGACCCAGGCCTCACCCCAATGAGTGAGAGAAACAACTCAACACTTAAATACAACCAGGGTTTACTCAGTAAGAAGATATATTAATTTTAAATGTGCTTATCTATAAACAGACCTTTTAAAACACATGAAACAATGACTTACAAAACTGGAAGAAGATACATAAAACTCTATAAGTATACTTAGAGATATCAACATTTCTGTAATATTTTGCTAGGGCTATCAGAACAAAGTAACACAAAATGGTGGAATGAAACAATAAACATTTATTGTCTCACAGTTCTGGATTTTAGAAGTCTGAAATTAAGGCATGAGCAAGGTCGTTTCCTCCCACTGGCTATGAAAGAAAACCTGTTCCATTCTTCTTTTCTAACTTCTGGGTGTTTGCTGGTAGTCTTTAGCATCCCTTGACATCCAGTCTCTTTAGATGGTATTCTCCTTGTATGTGTGTGTCCAAATTTTCCTTCTTTATAAATATACTGGTCATATTGGTTTAGGAGCCCTCCCTATCAAATATAACTTCATCCTATCTAATTACATCTACAATGGTCCTATTTCTGAAGGACATCACATTCTGTAGCACTGGGGGGATTAGGAATTCAACATACTATTTTGGTGAGAAACAATTGAACCATAATAATTTTCATTGCTGGGGGATGAAGGCTATAAGAGGACTAAATGGTACTGGAAAAAATACAATAAAGACTAAATTTAAAAATATAAATATATATAAAGAAAATAATAATAAATAGAAACAAAGCAAAGGGTATATAAAAGATAAATTAAACCATCCACTAACTGGACTTAATTAACATTCAAAAATATTCTTCCCAAAAGACAAATACATATATTTTTATAAAGACAAATGTACAATTAACAAAGATAAACTTTATCTTGGTTCATTAAAAAAAAACCTTTGAATAATCCATGGGTTAAAGAGAAATCCCAAGAAAAATTAAAATTATTTTGAACTGAAAAAATATAAAAATACAACAGAGAAAAATTTCATGATGCTGACAAATAAAGCAGTGTTTAGAGGGTAATTTATAGTAGCATTTTCCTTAAAAAGAACACTGATGCCACCCTGGCCAATGTGGCTCAGTTGGTTGGAGCATCATCCTATATACCAAATGGTTGAGGGTTCAATCCCTAGTCAGGGTACATATGAGAGGCAAGCAATCAATATTTCTCTCATGCATAGATGTTCCTCTCTCTCTCTCCACCTCCCTCCCTCTGCCTCTCCTTTCCTATCTCTCCAAAATCAATAAATATATTTTTTAAATATAAAATAAAAAAATAGATAAAAGGAATTCTGATCTCATGTCTATAATCTGAGATTCCATGTAAAGAAACCAGAAAAAGAGAAGCAAACCAAATCTAAATCAAGCAGATGAAAAATAAAAATTAAGATAAAAACTGGTTATTTAAATAAAAATAAAATGAACACATATGGAGAGATATTAACTATTAAAAAAAGAGAGAAGAGTCCTAGCTGGGTATCTTAGTTGGCAGGAGCATTGTCCTACACACAGAAGAAGGTTGTGGGTTCAATTGCTGGTCAGGGCACATACCAAGTTGTGGGTGTGATTCCTGGTCAGTGTATGTACAGGAGGCAACTGATTGACATTTCTCTTTTGCATTGACATCTCTCTTTCTCTCTCCCCCTTCCTCCCTCCTTTCCTCTCTAAAGTCAATAAAAACATGTCCTTGAGTGAGGATTAAAAGAGAAACAAGATTCAATCTATGTACAACAGAAATGGAGGAGTTGACATCATTACCTTTTGCACAGGCATTCAAAGGAAAATAAGAGTTTACTATAAAAAGTTCTAAAAATATAAATTTGTAACATTGATGAGATGTGTTAATTCCTCTAGAAACTCAATTACCCAAAACTCCCACAATGTAAAATAGGTAACTATATTTCTACAACTATTAATTAAATTGTATTTATAATTTAATAATTTCCAAGAATTTTTCATCATCAGGCATAAGTAATTTTGTTGGTGAATCCTACCAGACTTTAAATAAGAAATAACACAAGTTTTACACAATTTCTTCTGAAAAATAGAACAGAAAACATTTCCCAACTAATTTTGAGAATTCATTACCTTAATACTGACATCAGATAAAAACAGTAAAAAAAATTTTTTTAATGTACAACCAACTCCTCATGAACATAAGAATATGACTAAGTGAAATTTATCCTGGAAATGCAATGCTGGTTAAATATTCAAATATTATCTGATGTAATGTACTGCCTTAATAGTCTAAATGAGAAAGTCCCCATGATCATATCATCAATTAAGACAGGAAAAATATTTTAAATTCATGATCTTTTTTATGATAAAAGTCTCAGTAAATTAGTGACAGAAGAGAATCTTACATTTGATAAAGTACATCAACAAAAAAATTAGAGATACCATCATGCTTAAAGATCAATTCTTCCTTGTTAAGATCTAGAACAACAATGGTGTTCTACTCTCACAACTCTTAGTTAATGTACTATAAGTCCCACTTAGTGTCAAAAGAAATTAAAAGTCCTAATGATTAGAAGGAAAGAAATAAACCATTTTTATTCACAAACAACATTATGGTCTACATGTAAAATTTCAAGGAAGGTATAAAAATATCTTTACAGGATACAAGATCAATAGCAAAAAATAAATTTCTACATATGAAGCAATGTACAGTAGAAAACACAAATTAAATTATCAACATCCCCAATTAAATTTTCAATACCCCCTAAATAGTAATATTCATTTATCAATATAACAAAATATGTATGAGATCTGCAGCTGAAAGCTATAAAACTTGATGAAATGCATCAAATAAGATTTAAATTAATGGAGAGATATGTTAATGAATTGGAAGACTCAACAAAGTAATAATGTTAATTTTTCCTAAAATGATCTATAGAATTAATGCAATTCCTTTAAAATTCCAAAATGATTACAATGTATATTAGTTCTAACATTTATATGAAAAGGTAACTGAAGGAAAATAGCAAAAATAAAAAGTTTGTGGAATCCCAGGTGCTGATGATAAGACATATTAGGCTAAATTAATCAGGACAGTGTAGCATTGGTGAAGAAAATAGATAAATGGAATAAAATGTTTCAGAAACATACCCATACTAACAGGTAATTGTTAAAAGTTCCAAAACAATTTAATGAAGCTAGGAATGTATTTTCAACAAATAGTATTGTCTTTAGAAAAAAAAATGAAAAATCTTTATTTCCTGGTGTTAACTCCAAAAGCATGATCCATTAAATAAGATACTGATAAAAATCTCCATCAATATTAAAATGATTTCTCTATGAAAGATACTGTTTATAGAATGAAAAGATAAAGAACTGGGGAAAATATTTATAAATCATATATCCACCAAAGACTTTTATCAATAATAGAGGAAAAATAACAATTCAATCAAATGCTGGGCAAGATATTGAACAGGCACTTTAGGAAAGAGGATATGCAAATAACTAATCAATGCAGATAAGGATGTTCAAATTATTAGCCATTAGAAAATTGCAAAATAAAACCACAATGAAATACAGCTACACATATATTACAATAGCTAAATTAAATACATGAAGTACTTGTAAAGATGCAGAGCAACTGGAACCTATACATTGCTATTGGAAAATCAAAATATGTATCCAAAAATGCTCTCAATAACCCACCAATTCCTCTCCTGGTTATCTGTCCTAGAGAAATAATATGTATGTAACCACAAAAACATGCACAATGTGTGTAGTGGCTCTATTCATAATCACTTTACACTGAAATACGCAAATATCTCTCAACAGGTGAATGAATAAACAACCTATGAAGCAAACTATGGTATAGCCATGCAATAAAAAAGAACATACTACAATACAATAACTAAAACAGCTCTTCCTAACCTTCATTTCACATCACAGATTCAACCAACCACTCATCAAAAACACTATCTTCACATTCCTAACTGTGGATTTCCAACCACAAATGGAAAATACTGTTTTCAAACTGAAGTTTCTTTGACTCCAGGGATGCAAAGAGAAGATCATAGAGTCAAAAATCATACTCAGATATTCTACTGCACAGGGATTAGTGTCTCTGACACCAACATTGCTCAAGTCAGCTGTAGTGTTGTCAGCAGCCCAGGGATTAAGGATACTTGGGATGATTTTTGGTCTGTGCAATAACAGGCTACAGAAGGAAAGGATGAACAGACCTCTGGGAAATATGCTGTGTTTGAGGAATGGTATCATTATTAGCAAGACTTTCTTCCTCTCTGAAGGTTCAAAACTTTAGGAGAGAAGCCCATCTTCTGAGGATAGCACTACAAGACTAAGCCCATCCATGGCATTAGAAGTTACAAACATTTAATTAAAACACAAGAGTCCAAGAAGAAGAAGGGAAATGTGGAAGTGAGAATCGTTAACTTGGGGAGAAGTTATTAATATGGAGCTTTAAACATTCAATCACTTGCATACGACATGGCCCTGGCAGATAGTTACACTGAATATGGTCACAGCCTCTGCAACTATCTCTCCATTAAAGTCCAGGAAAGTTATATGATCCCCATGGAAACCACGGAAGTACTATGGCCTGCAGGCCCAAAGCAGCAAAATGTCCCTGGACTCAGTTCTTACCCTCTGTGAACAACTGGTTCAGATCAGCAGTTTGAGTGTTACATTTGTAAAGATTTTCTTACAAATAATCCAAAACAATATTCCTGAAGGTGTCAAATTTTCAGTGAAGGAGAACACTGAAGAAGACTTCAAGGGAAGGTTCACAGCTTGGCCAGAAATGGCAAAACTGTTAGCAAAGTTGAACTAGCTCTTTGCAGAATATTTGATGCCAGCACTGGTGATACTGAGTACCAAGGAAAAGGGCTGCCTGGGCAGTCAAAGTTAAGCAGGAGACCCTGATCGTTAGATAGAAGAACCCCTCCCCACAGCCAGCAATGTCTCCTCTCCTCTGTGGAGGAGTGCTTGACAATTGTCACCATTTTCCTTTGAGCCAATCATAGGTATCCTCCATCTCATAAAACTCTCCTAATGAAAAGAAAATGTCAACTATATATGATTCCATTTATGGAAGGACCAAACTATAATGATACAGAGAAAATGGATCAGGGATTACCTGGGGTTGGGGGGGTAGAACGGGGTACAGTATAACTATTAAAGAAAGAATGAGGTTGTCTGGGGGACTAATAGAACAGCTGTCTCCTTATTGTGTTTATGGTTACTTAAATGTATAAACTCATTAAAATTTATATAGAACTACTCCCTATTTGGTATGGCTCAGTGGACTGAACACTGACCTGTGAACCAAAGTGTCACTGGTTCCATTCCCAGTCTAGGGCATATGCTTGGGTTATGGACCAGGTCCCCAGTAGGGGGCACATAAGAGGCAACCACATGTTGATGTTTCTCTCCCCCTCTTTCTCCAATCCTTCCGCTCTGTCTAAAACTAAATAAATAAAATTAAAAAATATTTATAGAACTACATAGCAATAAAAATCAATTTTATGTATGATAATAAAATATATATTAAATATTTAAATAGGTTACAATCTAATCCCAAAAGGAAAGTTTCTGGTATCAAAATGAGACACCAGAGACTTCTGGCCAAGACACAATGTGCCTCCTCACACAACCAAGATAAGGACAATGACAATTTAGAAACAGAATAACAACCAGAACTGACATAAAATTGAACTGTGTGGAAGTCAGACAATGAAGGAGATAAAATAGACACATTCATCTAGACCAGTAGGAGGGGCAGAGTCGGGCAGCTTGGCAAAGAGGGGTCCTGGCACAAACAGCAGTGGGACTAGGAGTGTAAGGTGTCCTGGGCACACAAGACCCCCAGGTGCGGGGTGACAACCAGCAGACCCAGCAAGGCAGCGATTGTGAAGCAAGGCACTGCACACAACCCAGGGTCCCAGCGCCAGGAAATAGAGCCTCAGGACACTGATTGAAAACACTTGTAGGGGTTGAGGCACAGGGAGGGACTCCCAGCCAAACAGGAGAGTTTGTTGGAGAGACCCATGGGGTCCTAGAATGTGCACAAGCCCACCCACACAGAAATTAGCAACAGAAAGGCCCATTTTGCTTGGGGGAAGCAGCAGAAGGGACTGAAATCTGACAGAGAGGGGAGCAAGCACCATTGTTCCCTCTTGGACCCCATCACCACATACAGCATCACAACCCAGTGATTGGATTGCCCCACCCTGGTGAACACCTAAGGCTCTGACCCTCACTATGTAACAGGCATGTCAAGACAAAAGAGAAATATGGCCCAAATGGATGAACAGATCAAAGCTCCACAGCAAATACCACTAAGTGACGAAGAGATAGCCAACCTATCAGATTCACAGTTCAAAGCACTGGTGATCAGAATGCTCACAGAATTGGTTGCATTTGGTGTCAAAGTAGATAATAAAATGAAGGCTCTGCTAAGTGAAATGAAGGAAAATGCATAGTGAACCAATAGTGATGGGAAGAAAACTGGGACTCAAATCAATGGTTTGGACCAGAAGGGAGAAAGAAACAACCAAACAGAAAAGAATGGAGAAACCAGAATTCAAAAAAATGAGGAGAGGCTTAGGAACTTCTTTAAACATTCCAACAACTGAATTATAGGGGTACCAGAAGGAGAAGAGGAAGAGCAACAAGTGGAAAAGTTATTTGAATGAATAATAAAGGAGAACTTCCCCAACCTGGCAAAACAAATAGACTGCTAGGAAGTCCAGGAAGCTCAGAGAGTCCCAAAGAAGTTGGACCTAAGGAGGAACACACCAGGGCACATCATAATTACATCAGCCAAGGTAAAAATGAAGGAGAATCCTAGAAGCAGCAAGAGATAAGGAGACAGTAACCTACAAAGGAGTTCTCATCAGACTGTGAGCTGATTTCTCAAAAGAGACCTTGCAGGCAAGAAGGGGCTGGAAGAAGTATTCCAAGTCATGAAAGACAAGGACCTCCATCCAAGATTGCTCTATCCAGCAAAGCTTTCATTTAGAAGGGAAGGGCAGATAAAGTGCTTCTCAGATAAGGTCAAGTTAAAGGAGTTCATCATCACCAAGCCCTTATTTTATGAAATGTTAAAGGGATTTATCTAAGAAAAAGATTAAAAAAACATGTATAGTAAAATGACAGCAAACTCACAATTAGGAACAACCACACCTAAAACAAAAACAAGAACAAACTAAGCAATCAACTAGAACAGAAACAGAACCACAGAAATTGAAAGCACATGGAGGGTTAGCAACAGGGGAGTAGGAGGAGGAGAGAGTGGGGAAAGGTACAGAGAAGAGAATAAGTAGCATAGATGGTAGGTAGAAAATAGAGAGGGGGAGGGCAAGAATAGTATGGGAAATGTAGAAGCTAAAGAACTTATGACACATGGCCATGAACTAAAGGGTGGGAATGTGGGTGGGTGAGAGTGTGCAGGGTGGAGGAGAATGAAGGGGGGTAATGGGACAACTGTAATAACATAATCAATAAAATATATTTTAAAAAAATGAGACACCACTTAAAAAACAAAATAAATAAGTGTTATTGCAGAATACAGCATGAGTTTTAGTTCTCTGTGATTAAACATATTCTATAGTAATAATATTGAGAACTCCGCCATTATGTGGAGACCCACACATATACATACATAAGCATGCATGGTAATCATAAAATTCTATGATTGTGAATGTTAACTTTCTCATCAACACTAATTGAAGAGCCATTAAACTAATATCATTTGATTATAGATACATAAACCTTACCATCTGTTCTACATACCTTTCAGCTGAATTTCTTCACTCTGTTCTTGCTGTCAATAACTTTATTCAAATTATTTGGTGTGAGAATATAACATCACTAACTTTAAAAACTTTTTAAAAATAAAATTAAGAGTTATGAACATAATTTTAAAGGGGTTGATAAGGTTTTAAGATCCTTCAGTACTCCAGTGAAGTCAATAAAGAAAATTGTGTCCAGTTAGCCTTGCTTGCCGGATATAAAATCCCTGTGTTTTATTTGGAACTGTTAAATCCAGTGGCTAATTTTATGTGTCAGTTTGTGTTGGGAACTGCCCTGCCTGGTTTCAGAAGCTGTAATCTCCCATGGCTAAGGCTGAATAAAGGACCTTGCGACCCTAAGCCACTAAGGAAACAAAGCTTATCTTCCTGGCAGGGGCACCACCTCTGTTCCCTTTACTTTACCCTGCTTGGCACTGAGCAGATAACTGGTTAGCCAGATTGGTAAGATTCCTCAAGGGAAGGACAACCTAAGACAAGCATGGTCATGAAGGGGACCCTCAGGGAAGGACTTGGGGGCTATAGAAAAAGAGGGTGATGGACCCTCACCCCTTGGCTTTGATATAGCCTGAGTCCTCATTCAGTCTGTAAGAAGTGTCCTAATCTCTTGGCTGCCTTACTTTCCCTGCCTGACTTAAGCCTGAAAGAATGCCAGAGGTGGGTGAGGCCCTGTGCTGGAAAGGGTTTTGCCAGGGCTGTCAGGCCTAGGAAAGAATGCATGAAATCCTATGAGAACTACATTGCCAATACCCTCAATTTAAAGGATATGGTTCCAAGCATGAAATGAGTTTGTTCCCCAAAGTTTTATTGCCCTTAACTATCTGACACTGACTCAGAATAAACCCTCAGAGTTTTTTGAATGTTATCTATTGTTTGATCCTTACTGCCTGACAATAATTGATGAGGTTAATATATACACTCTGTATTTCTATGCAAATGAACCCAAGAAAAGCCCATTGAGGAACAGGCTCCTGGTCCTTCTCCTTTGACAGATCAGCCATCTTTCCTCCCCAAGCAGATGTTTGGTAGACTTATTCTCATCTGCTGCAGATGGGGGGCTCTGCAGGCAAAGCTCCCCCACGAGTTTGAGTGGGCTATGAGAGCTCAGATTAAACATTGTTTCTGAGATTGTTTCTGGATAAGATTATTATTGGAAGTGGTAGACTCATTAAAGT
Organism: Phyllostomus hastatus; assembly: GCF_019186645.2. Lineage (NCBI taxonomy): Eukaryota > Metazoa > Chordata > Mammalia > Chiroptera > Phyllostomidae > Phyllostomus > Phyllostomus hastatus. The sequence continues at coordinate 41,853,200 of NW_025333498.1, forward strand.
AGATAACCCTCCCCAATATGGTTGGTTTAAACTTTTGTGGTCATGAATAGAATAAAATGTGGAGTAAGGAGAAATCCATCCCTTCTCTTCCTGTGTCATTCATTGAGCTAGGACATCCCATCTTATTTTCTCTGGGATTTCCATCATCTGTTCCCCAGGTTCTCAAGCCTTTAGATCAGGGATGTCAAACTCATTTTCACCAAGGGCCACATCAGCCTCACAATTGCCTTCAAATGGCTGAAATAATTTTAGGACTGTATAAATGTAACTACTCCTTAACTGTTGAGGAGTTGAAATTATATCCACCCCTATGAAGGCAACGGTGAGGCTGATGTGGGCCCCAGTGAAAATGAGTCTGACACCCCTGCTTTAGACTCAAGCTGAATTGCATCACCAGCTTTTCTGAGTCTCCACCTTGTAGATGACAGATCATGTTATTTCTCAGCCTTCTTAATTATGAGTCAATCCCTCATAATAAATATCCATATATATACACCTTCTATTATTTCCATTTCTCTGGAGAATCCTGACTAAAACTAACAATATGCATTATATAACAATAATAACAATAACAATAACAATAATAATAATAATATTTCTTTTTTACCTGTATTCTAATTTAATAATAATATAATAAATAATAATAATATAATAAATAATAATATGTAATAAAATACTTGAAAAATTAATTTGCTTACTATAGGTTTCTTTAAAGTGTCCTACTTCTAAGGAATATAACAATTACATTTTGTTATTGATAATAGTATATTTTTATACTTATACTGGCATCCATTTGATTACTTCCAACAGTTAATCTTTGCCAGTTTGAGCTATTGAAATTCCAATATGGAAGAATGCATTAAAATTGTTTAATCTAACTGTTTCATTTACTATATGAGGATAATTTGTATAGCCATCATAAATAACAGTAGGGAGAATCCTCAAAAAAATTAAAATAGAACTCCCATATGATCCAGCAATTCCACTTTAGGGAATATATTAAAAGGAAACAAAAATATTAACTCGAAAAGATATATGCATCCCATGTACATAGCATCATTTATAATAGTCAAGAGATACAACCAACTTACATTGGTAGATAAATGCTAGTGAAATAAATCAGACAGAAAAAGAAAATATTCTATGATCTCACTTGTACATAAAATCCAAAACAAAGAAAAACAAACAAAAAACTTTATATAAGAAGAGGTCAGACTTGTGATCACACCAGAGGTGGGTGGTATGAGAATAGGGAATTAGAGGAAGCTGGTCACAAAGCCCGAACTTCCAGTTATAACACAAAATCCTAGAGATGTAATGCACAACATGATGACTAGAGCGAACACTGCTGAATGATATGTAGGACAGTTATTAAGAGAGAATATCCTAAGAGTTTTCATTAGAACACACACACACAGACACACACACACACACATTTTTCTCCTCTAATATATTTTTTTTCATTTCTTTTTATTGTATCTGTATGAGAAGACAGAAGTTAGCTGAACCTGCTATGGTGATCATTTTACAACACATGTAAATCAAACCACCATACATTAAACTTACAGTGATGTATGTCAATTGTTTTTCTATAAAATTGGAAAATATAAAGAAAATAGGGTCTAGAAATGTTAAGAAATGTTTGCACATTAGGCCATGAATTCAGATCTTTTTTTTCAAATTTGAATACTCTGACCCAGAACCAAATATTTCCTGTGGCCTTTCTTTTCTCCTTTCCTTTATTCTATAACATATACCAAGCTATTTTCTATTAAAACCAGTATTCTTTCTTTCTGAAATATTTCACATACCTGATTCCTCAGAGTCCAATGAGCACATATGTTTATTATTTGTTTGATATTTTTCTTTCTTGAATTAAAAAATTGGTTGTATCTACAATAACATACCTCTGGAATGTCAGGGTAATTTCCTTTTTCCAGACCCCTCAGGGCACAATCCCCCACCAGAGCAAAGATTACAAAACCCCTCATTGTTATTGTTATCATGTTAATTGTTAACTGTTAACTATCCTATACCCACAAATATAAAAAAAAAAGTATGAGTCTGTTCCTTTTACATTTTTACCAGTCCAAGAGATATCCCTGCTTTGCTTTCTCTGGCCTCTCAAATGTATCACCAATGGATTTCATGTAACCCCTTTAAGCCTCCTCCTTTGATTGTTTATCTATAAAATGAGGTATAATACTGCCATTCTCTGAGTAATATATTAATTAATTAAATTCAATTAAAAATGAAAATAAAAATCTGTTACTAATCATATGATTCTAAATATGCTTCAACTTTTTCCTTAAGTGCATAATATTTTCAAAAGAGATTATAAGCTCCTAGAAGACAGGAATTAGACTGTATCTGGTTTGGTTATTCCTCATGTATAGCATATGACCCTGTAGATGTTGTATACCTGAAATGCTCAGCAGTGCTTGTCAACCTTCATCTTTCTGTGATGATTAAATTTGTTTTTATTATTAAAAAATAAGTTCCAAAAAAGCATTAATAATCCATGTAGGTAATATATTGTTACAATTGTTTTAAAATAAGCCTCAGGCTTTCTCCTACACTTTTCTCACCACTATCTCCATCTGTAATAATAAAAAATATCTTCTGATTAAAGCTGTTTCTGTTATCTCAAACATGAATCTAATTTATTTGCTATTCAACCTTACATTCCCTATGTTACAAGATTTGTTTTTTCTATAATACAATCCAAGGTTTTGATTTAAAAGGTAGAAAACATTTTCTCCCAAAGATGTGATATTTTTAAATGAAAAAAATGAATAAAAATTTAAAGTAGGTTGGGAATATTTCACAACAAACACCTGAAAAAAAATTTAATTTTAATCCAATAATTTTTATTAAATGTGTTTTGGAATAGATATATCCTTTGGGGAAACACAACAGTATATATTCTGCCAACAAGTAGAAATCTAAAAAATGCTTTCCTAACAGAACTTTTGAAATACTTATTTACAGAGAGCAAAGGATTTCTTAGAAAGCTTGTGGTATTTCTAAACTTGCATTGTATTTCCAAAGCTATGAAATATGATGTTCCTTCTATGACACTGTCATTAAAATTTAAAAGGCTAATTTAGAAACCACAAAACTATCAGGTAGATTTTCTTAGAGATTTGTTCTCTGGATACTGTCATTTGCTGGCTTACTTATTAGCAGAAACATAAGTTTAATTTGTTTTACCGACATACGTTCTAATACCACGTACATGGCAATAAATCATGCCATTTCCCCACTTACATTTTACCCAGAAAGCAATTTCTCAACTTCCACTTTTCCCCCAATAGTTATATTGCCATTTCTTCTCCACATACAGTACAACCTTGATTGCTGGCTTCAATCCTCCAGAGAAAGAATCATTCTTGGGGACAGATACACTACATTCTGGAATTTGAACACTGATGACTTTCTTAGATCTTTGTTATTTTCATCTTTACAAAAAAATGGATTAATTTAATCTAAGAAAGTTTCATGATGTATCATGAAGGGCATTTAAACACACAAATCAGTGTCCTAAATCAAAGATTTAGAAATTAAATGCAAGGCAGAGAGGTTATTTTTTAATCCTCATGAGAATGATTAATTTGATTCCCAGCCATACACTGGGCATCCAAGTAGGTGATACATTCATTTTCTATTTTGAGAAAAAAATTGAATTTGACTTGCTTTCCTTCTACTTTTAAAAAGTACATAAATCAGAAACAGCACAATATTTTTAAATGTTTGTAAAAAATAGTTATTTTTCATGAACTCTTTCACCACTGAAGAGCCTTTTAATTTCTTTATTATAATGGTTCTTTGCCAGGTTAAAGTTTTTTGTTTTGTTTTGTTTTGTTTGAGAGAAATGTTGAATTGCATTTGTTTACCCTAATAAATTGTTAATCCTACAGAGGGAATAAAATTTTTAAAATTGGCAGGGAAAGAGATCTCTTTCCCCTAAATTACCAAGTGATCTAAAATATTTTCCCTAGAGATGAATGGGTTGAACTTTTACCTTAAATAACTGTTCTCAAACCTCAGTACTCTTACTTAAAATAGCCTTGAATTAGAAAAACAGCCAAAGGCACAAGAAAGTACTTTACAGACTTAGGGAATTAATCTCACTTAAGAAAATGAAAGCAAATTGAACAACAAAAAAGGACTAAAGTGTACATATGTAGGCTGCACTCTCACCAGAATTCTTCCTTTTTTGTTTTACATAAATTTGGAAAACAACCAACAGTTCATTCTCACAATTTTTTTCTCTTTCCCCATTTTCTTCTGATTAATTTGGCTTAAAATAATGCTCTCCTTTCTATCACTATTCACTTCTCTCTGTCTTGAATGTAATCATTCACTATGCTGTTCTGATTCCATTCCCTCTGAGACAGGATAGCCCCTTTCTGTTCTTAAACTCACCATAAATCCTTTCTCCAGAGAGGGTTCTTTTAAAATGGAATGGAGATAAACTACTATAAAATCCCTTTGGGACATAGGAATCTATTTACTACCTCCCTACAAACATGTGTTTTTGTGTCCAGATGTCTTTTCTAGGGATGGGAATCTAATATTTGTATACCAATCTACTCTATCTCAAAGTAACAACTAAAAACCCTTGATTAATTTACTCCAACATCATTTTAAAAGTCAAATGTATAAAAGGTTTCTCAGTGAGGTTCAGTATCCAACTACTTCCACCCTGTTTATAGAGATAATGACTTTTAGGGGGCAAAGTATTGATTGTATAAAACAGGGACGTGGATCCCTTGTTAGATTTTAAGCGAGTAGTCATGTTTGGGAATTCTAAGGGTTACAGAGTTTGAAATAAAAAATGAAGGTATTATTTCCTATCTATAAAAAATCTAACTCTCAATGGAATACCATTAATTAACCTCAGCTGAAGGAGCTACAAAAAATATAACATCATTCCAGGAAAGAGGCTAGATGTTAACCAATCCTACTAGGGAATACATGTAAATATTCATGTAAATCTATATATCTCTATATTTATCTCTAAGTGTAAGTATAGATATTGATAGGTAATCAGAACCCAGTGGAGAGACAGCATTTACATCAGTTATTTTAAAAGAGATGTTTTATGTAAAGCATTGTTAAGTAGCTATAAAATTGTTAACCAGATAACTGAAAAGCCAAAAAAAGAACATGAAGGTGATATAATGGTAACATCTCCAAAAAGCAGCTTACACCTTGCTATATAGCCTTAATCTTGGGCAGGCAGAAGAGTAGAGGTAGAACAATGCCTTGTGCACCTGATCATAATATTCTCCCAGTATAGGTTTATTTATCATGTTACTTTTGAAATTGTTTTTACCTTAAATACTAGTTACAACTTCTGTTACATTGAAAATACGAAAAAAAATGTTGGATTAAATGCATTCACTTTTTTCATGCCAAGGGCAACCACATATCACAAACATTAAGTGAGGACCAGAAGTAGGAGTAAATTACATGTGTAGAAATTGAGGTTTCATAGCACATTATTTAAAGATACCCTCAAATTACTTTATACAATCATGACAATAAGCTCAGTTTAGAGCTGAATAGTCATATTTTTTAGCCCTTTTCTCCTTCCAGGAAATACAGATAATGTCCTCTTTGACAGAAAAGCAAAAATAAGGCTTCATTAAAATTCAGTGTTGATCTGATTAAATTTGTGGAAAGGATTCACTCTTATTTTCCTAACTCATATACATAAGATAAAATCATGATGGAAGTGTAAGCTTCTTAATAGTGTATCCTGAGCTAAAACCAAGGATTGCCTTCTTAAATCGGTGACCTTTAAGTTAGCCAGTATTAAATGTTATTAATGATTTTTAAAATTCCAGCAATGAAGAAGCACAAAGTAGGGAGAAATCTGGAAATATCTGTATGGGTCCTCAAGGGTTTTTCTCTTCACATTGGACATCTATTCTCTCTCTCAGAATAATATATGAGGCCTGTGTATATATAATATACTAGGCCTGTATGGAAAAAGTCCAGCCATTGTTAATATAATGAGAATGGTTTGCACAACATTAATGTAACCTGGTAGCCAAGGAGAGTGGACTGGAATGAACATGTATGAAAAATGACAATTTCACTGTACTAGTCAGTGGGCATGGTAAACACCATTGTGAGGCCATTGCATTCAAAGAGACTGAGCAAGTAGAGCAACAGAACTGCAAGAAATTTCCCATCAAGCTTAAACATTCCTCCATGGGAACTATTAGGATGGTTCAGAAGACTACAGCTATGGGCAACTGGTAATCAGCAGCTGCATCACAACATGCCCACTCATATATCACCTCTCGTGCAGAATTATTTGGTGAAACATCAAGTCACCCAGGTGACTCATCCCTGCTTCAGCCCAGATTTGGCACCCTGTGACTTCTGGCTTTTCCCAAAACTAAAATCACCTTTGAAAGGGAAGAGATTTTAGAATATCAGTGAGATTCAGGAAAATACAACGGGGCAGATGATGGTGACTGGCAGAACTGTGTGAGGTCCCAAGGTACCTATTTTGAAAGGGACTGAAGCACATTGTCCTATGCACAATGTTTCTTCTATCTTGTATATTCCTCAATTAATGTCCCTATTTTTCATATTACATGACTGGATACCTTCTGAACATACTCGTATATTAGATAATAGCTGAAGTCTATAAAATGTGCTTATCTCACACAGCAGGGACTATTTAAACTATGAAACATCTCCATTTTGCCTCTATCATATGTTAGTGTTGAACAGCTTACATGAAATTTTCCAGGAAGTCATATAAGTACATAGCATTTGTAGGGTTGTTTTGTTGTTATTGTCGTTGCTGCCATAACAATCATTAGCCAGGAACATCCCAATCAAAACATTCCATAGGTAAGGATTCTACTGTTAGCAAATTCCCTTGATCTATTTGACCAGGGTGTAAGTCACTTGCCTTCATTTTTCTGTTCCACTAGGAGTATATCTCCCTTGCCCATACTTGGGGATAAAATAAATCACCAAGTTCAACTGCTTAATTTCTTCTTCCTCATAGTTAGACAACAGTGGTTTACAAGAGAAAAAATAAAGATTAGTCTATGCCTATACTGCAAGAAAATATTTATAGTCCTATTAAAAAATAAATGACAGAGTTAGCACAAGTTGGTTGTTATCACAAGCTGACTGTCAACCAAGAAAGTTTCCTTGAAATCAGGCAAGTCTTTGCCCTCCATAGTGGACACAGAGTTGTTATGAAAACATGGAATCTATTCATTGGGGAAAGTAGCTTTATTTTTATGAAGGACAAAAGCAGCTTCTCAAAGATGTGCATCTATGTCTTTAAGAAAGAAAACATTTTTCAAAAAGGTGGAAAAAGCTTGCCATTTTGCAAAAGCTTTAAAAAATAAAGAATCAGCATTTAATTGAAATAAAAAAATAGTTGAAGATAAAATATACTGGTCATTATTTATAAGATATCAAATATATTAATCTTATGAAGATCATTTTTGTTTGTTTATTTATTCTAAATCTTGAGAAGAACCCAGGATTTCTAGAGGTAATATTTTTTTTTGTTTTTAATGTTTGAAGTCATTAGAAGTACAATAGTTAATATTTTAATCTTTGAAGTGAAAAGAACTCAGAAAATCATTTTTCCCAGGTACCTATATTAAAAACAATTGTATTTAACACTCATTTCACATGTACATTAATTGATGATGAGAGAAATTAACAGATAAGTCTGACAACATAAAGGTAATTATTAGAGAAAGGGTGGACAGAGTTCAGTTTTCTCTTTTCTAGTGTTAGAAGAAAAGTAAGTAAATTTGCCTAGAATTTCCTATGAACTAGGGGCTATGCTAGGTACACTTGTCATAAACTTAAGCCTTTGTTGTTATTATTGTTATTATTATTCATTTACCCATTAAAAATCTCTGAACCTCAGAAATTTAAATAAAAGACCCATGGCAAATAGTTATTAAGCTGTATAACCTGGATTCTGACTCAGATTGGACACCAAAATAATACTCTTCTCACCGGAAACACAATACATTTTTTTCCCCAAACCACATTACATTAGCTAAACTGAAGTCCCACCCAATCAACTTCTAATAAGACATTGTCCAATAAAAACCTGATAAAAGCCACAAATACTAGCCAATATGTGATTGGAAATTTTCTTATAGCTTAACTTTAAAAGTAAACATAAACAGTTGAACTTAATTTCACAATTATATTTTATTTCTATAAAAATATTCATAATAATATAATTTCACGTGTAATCAATACAAAATTGTTAATGAGATAGCTTACATTATTTTCTGTGTGTATGCTTCTAAATCATGTGTGTATTTTATACTTACAGAACATCTTCATCCATACTAGCCACATTTCAAGTGTTGCAATATAGATAAAATTAACAAACCTGTGACTAGTGGCTACTATTTTAGACGGTTCAGTTGTAATACTTGCAGGAAGGTTTTCTTTCAACTTAAAAACATGCTTTTTCTTCTTGATACTCTGTTGGGCTTCATATATATATTTGATAAAGCTCACTGGCCAGGGGCAGAAGGTTCAACATAGGCAGGTGCTGTGTCAGGCCACCATGCAGTTCTGCCAAAGTAGCTAGAACTTCACATGCCACCAGCCTTAATTCCATTTCTTTTCCTTTCCCAGTGACACTTCCAAGAGCAAGATACGATGCTAAATCTGATAGAGGTTCAATAAAGGTGCTTTGGAAACAGTAGACATTCTGTGGGAGGATAGATAATAACCAGAATTTAAATAGGAATTTTCAAAAATTATTCAGACTCCTGGCCAAGATAGAAGCATAGGTAGATACACTTTGCCTCCTTGCACAACCAAAAGAAGGACAACAACAAATTTTAAAAAACAAAAATGAAAAACCAGAACTTCCAGACAATAAAACTGCATGGAAGTTCTACAACCAAGGAGTTAAAGAAGAAACATTCATCCAGACCTGTAGGAGGGGCAGAGACAAGCAGCCAGGGCACAGAGGACTCAGGCAAGGCAACAGCTGGAGGACCGGGACAGGGGGGCAGTGGCTGGTGGACCAGGCAGTCCCACATTTGCAGGTGGGTAAATCTGGAGGAACAACTTGGTTGAAAGACAGACCACATAACCCAGGGTTCCAGCATGGGAAAATAAAGCCTCAAACCTTTAACTGAAAAAAACCTGTGGGGGTTGATAGGCCAGGAGAAACTCCCAGTCTCACAGGAGAGTTTGTTGGAGAGTCCCCACAGGGTCCTAGAATGTCAAGAAAACAACCCACCCAGGAATCAACACCAGAAGGGCCCAATTTGCTTGTGGGAGGCAGGGGAAGTGACTGAAAGCCAGCTGAGAGCCGAGCAAATGGTGTTGTTCCCTCTCTGACCCCTCTCCTACATACAGCACCAGAACACAGCCATGTGGGTTGCCCTACTCTGGTGAATACCTAAGGCTCTGCCCTTTATTACCTGTAACAAGTGCACAAAGACAAAAAATATGACCCAAGTGAAAGAACAGATCAAAGCTCCAGAAAAAAATATAAAATTAAGTGATGAAGAGATAACCAACTATCAGATGCAGAGTTCAAAACACTGATAACCAGGATGCTCACAGAGTTGGTTGAGTATAGTCACAAAATAGAGGAAAAAGTGAAGACTATGAAAAGAGAAATACAGGAAAATCTAGAGGGAACCAACAGTGAAAGGAAGGAAACCTGGACTCAAATCAATGATTTGGAGCAGAAGGAAGAAATAAACATTCAACCAGAACAAAATGAAGAAATAAAAATTCAAAGGAAATCGGAGAGGCTTAGGAACCTCCAGAAAAACTTTAAACATCTCAACATCTGAATCTTAGGGGTTCCAGAAGAAGAAGAGGAAGAGCAAGAAGCTGAAAACTTATTTGAAAAAATCATAAAGGAGAACTTCCCCAATCTTGGAAAGGAAATAGACTTCTAGGAAATCCAGGAAGCTCAGAAAGTCCCAAAGAAGTTGGACCCAAGGAAGCACACACCAAAGCACAGCAAAAATATAGTACCCAAGATTAAAGATAAGGAGAGAATCTTAAAAGCAACAAGACAAAAGGAGACAGTTACCTATAAAGGAGTTCCCATAAGACTGTCAGCTGATTTCTCAAAAAACACCTTACAGACACGAAGAGACTGGAAAGAAGTATTCCAAGTCATGAAAGACAAGGACCTACATCCAAGATGACTCTATCCAGAAAAGCTATCCTTTAGAATGGAAGGGCAGATAAAGTGCTCCTCAGATAAGGTCATGTTAAAGAAGTTCATCATCACCAAGCCCTCATTATATGAAATGCTAAAGGGACTTCTCTAAGGAAAAGAAGAAGATAAAAAATACAATCAGCACAATGACAACAAACTCACAAGTATCAATAACTGAACCTAAAAAAGAAAACAAAAATGAAAACAAACTAAGCAAACAACAAGAACAAGAACAGCTTCACAGAAATAGAGATCACATGGAGGGTTATCACTGGGGAGGGGGAGGAGGGAGAATGGGGGTAAAGGTACAGGGAATAAGAAGCATAAATGGTAGGTACAAAATAGAAAGGGGGAGGTTAAGAATAATATAGGAAATTGAGAAGCCAAAGAATTTATATGTATGACTCATGGACATGAACTAAGATGAGGGATGATGGTGGGACAGTGGGCACAGGGCAGAGGGGAATAAAGGAGAGAAAAATTGAGACAACTCTAATAGCATAATCAATAAAATACATTTAAAAATTATTCAAAATATCTTTCCATCTTATTTATAATTCCAAATTGCCTAAAATAGGTATTTATATGTCATTTAATGATGAAGTATCCAGGTTCATTTTTCTGTGATTTTTATGTGATTGTACCTACAATCTATTTTAAAATCTTTGATTTTCCTACTCAATTTACTTTCATATTTATACAATCTCCTGACTAACTTTGATCACATATTTTCTTTTTAAAATTTATTTATTTATTTATTTTTAGAGAGAGGGGAAGGGGAGGAGAAAGAGAGGGAGACAAATATCAATGTGTGATTGCCTCTCATGCATTCCCTACTGGGGACCTGGCCCACAACACAGGCCTGTGCCCTGACTGGGAATTGAATTGGTGACCCTTTGGTTCACAGGCTGGCACTAAATCTGGTAAGCCATACCAGGCAGGGCTAATCATATATTTTCCTATCTTGCTTATTAAACAAGCAAGTGCTTATATCTTCATATTCATAGGACTTTACCAATAGTCATTGTTCACTTAGAATTGAGGGTGACCAAATTTTTGATGTCCCTGTACCACACTGGAAGCAGAAGCGTTGTCCTGGGCTACACATTAAACATTGTGACATATAATCCCTCCCCCCAAAAAATCTCATAAGGTTTTAGGTAAATTTATGATTTTGTGTTGGGCCAGGTTCATAGCCATACTGGGCTACATGTGGCCCATGGGCCGCAGGTTGGACACCCCTGGCTTAGATCAATTTCAGTAATGTTTCCTGCTGGCTGAGAGGACCTTAGCATATCACAATATTGTAAAACAGATATCACAATTTCTCAAATGAAAATAAACCCCAATTCCTCTAATAACTTCAGAGTTTAAATATTTCGTTTCTCCACATACACCATGCTGTTCTCCATCTGTACGTTGCAGAAACTATAATGACAGAAGTTGACCTCTGAATATTTATTCTATAATGAGGAGCACATGTAACTACCAATGTTTGTGGCCACACATGATTAGTGGAGTAAAAGGAAAATGGCATTTCTAGCAATGAGACTAACTTTACGTGATATAGATGTATAAGTTCACTCACACAAAATCTGATGGTCATCTCTGGATACAGTATCCTGACAATAATAGATATTGTCCATGAAAAGGGAGAGTCAGTACCTAAACTCTTCTACTCCCTGTAATACCTGACACTCAGAGGTGCCCAGGATCCCTGTGCAGCAAACAGACACAGACCTTCCTACAATAGCCACCCACTTATTTCATTCTCTGCCCAGCATGCATCTACTCAGTGCTAAAGCTCTTGCCTTGCGTTTACAACTCCATCCACTAATTATTATAAAAATACCACTTCTAATCCCATGATTCAAAGACAAATCAGCTCATGCCCCTCTCTGAACAAACTTTTCCATTAACCTCCCATTACACATAAAATAACATCCAAACTTTTGACTATGGACTCCAGGCACTAGTATTTTCTGGCTTCTAAGTATGTCCTAATTTTATTTCCTTCCATTTTTTAACTCTATTCTTATTTGTAGCTGCATATTCCTTGATTCTTGCTCAACTGAGTGTACTCTGTTTCCAACAACTTTTCTCTTTCTCTGTTAGGGAAAAGCCATTAGTTTATTCACCCCTTCAATTCTTTTAGATCTCTGCTCAAATGTCTTCTACAGAGAAAGTCCTTCTCTGTTTACCACAGCTAAAGTGGAATCTCCTGTTCCCCCACCATTCCTGCTTTTTCTTCAGAGTAAAAATCATTACCAGATATATTATATATGATATACACATTTGTTTATATTTTACCACTTATATTAAGCAAAAGCTCACCAGGATGAAGGCAACAAGCATAGTATGCATACTAGGTGCTTGAAATATGTGATTCCTAGTAACATATGACTTTTGCTTTCAATAATGAAGTTAAACTACTACCATATATCGAATGCTTACTTGAACAAGACATTTACTCTATTTCATATATGGAAGTTTCAAAAAATATATCATTTCAACAACCCTATAAGCAGATATAATTCCTTTTATATAGATGAGGATATTGAGGGCAGATTTGAACCTTTTATCTTTTTTATTTCAGCCTCATATAAGGCCCTATAAAATGTTTTTTACATTTATAATCACAAAGCTACTGAAAGCCTTTCAGAAACATATCTGAGTAGTGGACATTTTTATTACTATGATAAAAACACAAAGAACATATTTTTAGACAGGACTACTTTTTTGTTTGTTTGTTTTATTGTATTTTTTCCATTACCATTTAGCCCCCTTCCCCCACAATCACCACACTCTTGTCCATCTTCATGAGTCCTTTTTCCATTTTTCTCAATCCTTCCACCCTCTACCCTTCCCCACTTAGCTGTCATCTGGCTCTCTATGAGTCTGTCTCTACTTTGCTTGTTAGTTCAACTTGTCCATTAGATGATACATATGCATGAAATCATATGGCATTTGTCTTTCTCTGACTGGTTTATTTCACTTAGCATATTATACAAGTCCATCCATTATTGTTGCAAAGGCTAAAACTTTCTTCTTTTTTATGGCTAAGTAGTATTCCATTGTGTAAATGTCCCATGTTGTTTCATCCACTCATCTACTGATGCTCACTTGGGCTGTGTGCTCAGCAAATAGCATTATTTAGATGATCACTTTCCTAGTCTGGCCACCTCTAATGGCAATTCCTGAGAACAAGTTAACTTTCTCTTAATTGCATACTTTTTGTTTCAAGAGGGCTGTGTTTTGACTTTATGTTCCTTTATTCTTGCCTCTGAATCTTTATTCTAAAATTAATTTCCTTTGATGTTATGGTAGTTGTCATTCTTACCTCATGTTTTCAAATGACCTCAATTGTCCAAGCTGATACCTACATTAATCTTGTGACCTTGATCAGTTATGTTAATGTATTCTTGGCTCACATATGATATCATTTGTTTTCACCTTTATAACCACCTTTTGACAACAGTACTCATCTACAAGTATATCTATAAAATGGTTAGAAATATCAAATATTCATTCCCCTAAAAATTTTCATATGTTCTCCGGTGGCCTGATTACAGAATATTTTGATGCTTAGAAATTTCTTCTGTGGCAGAATATTAGTTTGTTTCCTAGGAAACAAATGCACTTAAATTTCACTGCACACATCCTTCATCACTAAATTTTATCATCTCTTTGTGAATAAATAACTTCTAAAAATTGTTTGTTTTTACAGGCGTTACCAGCTACAATATCACTGCAGGTAAATTTCTGAATATGTTATCAATGAAAGATTATTTTAATTTATCTTAAAATATAAGAAAGATGTTTTATGAAGTAATCTTAAGATGAAAATGCTACTCTTTTATGGTCGAGTTACCTGCATCAATATAGATCTGATGTATATCCTTTTTCTATTTTCATCCCCGGCCTCATTCTCTTTCTCACAGAAAATATAGGTTAGTTATTTCTCCATTCAAGAAAGTGGTTTGAAGCTGAATGTCTTTCTTTTCTAACTAAATATTAACTGAAAATTATTAGGAGTTCACAGAAAAGACAATACATTTTTAAGTGACATTTTAGCATTCAAGCCATTCATATTCCTCAGTGTGAATGTAATTTTTATCTAAATGATTTCAGAGGAAAATGGATTCATTTGACTACAGCACTTCTAAGAGCAGTGGGAAGCTCATCATCTTAATATTGGATCTGTAAATCCTTTTCACTAGGGATGATTAACAGCTTTGTCAAGTGTTTATTTTACTTTAAGAAGAATATGTAATTTTCTGGTATAAGCAGACAGAATTCAGTCTATTTTTTCCTTATATGTTATACTCATACCATGGGCTCACATAGTCTAGCTTACCTCTATCAGACTTCTAGTGTATATGTTAAGACGATAGCCTAATAAGTTTTTATAGTTTAGTGAACAAATATATCAGTCTGTTCTATGATTCATCTATACTTGGAGGAAAAAGTCCTCACCAGTCTTGATAAGAAGCAATAACAGTCAATTACTTCCAGATGGCACTTTTTCTATACTATACATGCGATCTGTGCTGCCCATGGGGTGAAAACTTCTATTAGTGCAGTGATGGTCTGGTCATAGCACTTTTGTACTCAAAGCCTGGTGAACTGTACATGGGGCAGCTCTAAGCATTAGTCACATGGGAAGTAGGCAGCTGTACAAGGACATTTACATAATTGGTTTACATCTGTATTCCCGAATCGATAAGAGAAAAAAATAATGGGAGACAATTTATTGTATACAGGTCTATATCAAGATATGATTTGGATGGCTTCTTTCAAGCATAAAATTATTTATAGACCCATAAAAACTGATTGGAAGATTATAGCATTTAAACTTTCTGTTTTACTAAGTAACACTGAAACATACAACATCTCTTGCTTTTTAAAAAATTAAGTTGGGAATCTAGCTCATTGCTCTTGTTAATCATACATAATATTTCTATTTTTGGTTACCTTAGTCATTTTTCTAAATTAAATTCTTGGGTAAATGAACACCAACCAATCAAAAATCCTCAGATAATAAATAATATCTAAGAAAAACATTTTATTCTTCTTATAGAAGGAAGCCAATAATCAGGGAAAATAAGCTGATTCAGGAGGGTTTTGTTGTTGTTGTTGTTGTTTATTTATTTTTTAAAAACACAGTAGCTTCCCAATGTCCTCAAGTCTTTGCTTTTATAATCTGGTCTCTCTCATCTAGTTTTGGAAAATTATAATTCATATTCATGTTCATGACCCTAAGATACAATTAAAACACTCAATAATTTACAGAAAAAAATAACATTGAATGAACCTCAATATACTAAGGCAGAAAAATAGACAAATGCCTTTTACAATTTACAATTAAGATTTAATCTTATCTTCATCCTGATTTGATCAGAATTTTGTTAACCAGAATACAACCCAGAAGCTAAGGATTCTGTTTATTGAAATTTTATTTTATGTTTTAACCATTAGACTAAAGAAGACCATAAATATGTTTAAATCATTCTCTATATAAAACATGAGAGAAAATAATAGTTCAAAAGAGTCAAAGAATCTATTTGGTTCACATCAATATGATCATATTAGAAGAAAAACTTGTTATATGAATATGTCCAAACATCATCTGGTTTCAAAACTTAATTCTCCTTATACAACTCTATATACAAAGACTGATCTTGTATTTGGAAATGACATTTACTGAATCACAACTTTCAAAATACCATTTAATTAGTAACATCATGTTGAATTCTCTTCCTTTATAAATAAATGATATGAACACATATGTCTTTATAATCCAAGTATCTTGACTCTTTTTCACTTTGAAATAGTATCAGTATTCAGACAGTAGTACATGTTATTTCTTTTTAATATCGTGGTCAAAGTCTAAAATATAAATTGCAAATTAGAAAATCCTTTGAGAATAGAGTTTAGCAAGGGAACTGTTTCAAGGTAAGTTTTGTATTAGTTTCACTCATTTTAATGAGCCTTTGTTAGAAACCAAGAAAGCAAATTCTCTAGACTGAAAAGTTATGTGTAAGTTATATTTTAAAGGAAACATCATAAATCAGAACCTCTATCTTCTTATATTATCAGGTTGACACAACAACAGCACAGACTGGTAGCTGAATGAGATGGCTTTTATTAAGAAAGAAAATGAAACTTCAAATTTGACTATCAACTTAAATACTTAGTTTGAAGTAGGCTAGAGACACCCCAATTGACAATACATTTCTATTTAAATTAAAAATTGGTGTGGTTCTTCAATATATGATGAAGAATGGATTGAAGAAAGTTTTTATTTTTTAAATATGTACATAAATTGATAAGAAAGCATACACACTCTCACACACACAGGACAATGATGGGAAAAAAATCACATTAATCAGAGAGAATTAGATGAGTTACTTTAATCCCTGGGAAGCTGGAAGGTAAAAAAAAAATCTTGGGTTCAAGAGACTGATTTTATTCAGTACTTGCTAACCTTGGGTTAGCTTATAACTACAAATTGTTCTTAGCTTGAAAAGAGTCTTTTAATATTTAAAATTATTGGTCTATGGTATCCGTGTAATTTCCTCAGCCATAAGGCTTCATTTCCTTTGATGTGTATCAAGGTTCCAACTGGTATTACTACTACTCCTGCTGTCTTTTAGCCCTGAGAAAAGTGTCCGTCTCTGTAAAACTGATACCAGTGATGGGTCTCCAGCTCTGAGAGGGAATTCTATCCAGTTGTATAATGGGGAGGCTCAGATGGATATGCTACTCTTCTGAATATGGGGCTCCACATTTAAAGTTGAACATTATTTTATCACTTTCACTTTTTTTATTTCCTCCAGAATTCAAGGTATCACAAGTATCTCTATAAATATAATCACACTGTTTCTTGTCCTTTTTGCTAAGATCAACTACAAATAAAATCACATTAAGTTCAGAAGAAATGTAGGCAGTTTCAGAACCTCCTATATGAATATATAGTTCACATGTATACACACAAGACCAAGCGTCAGAATGCACTTTCAATGGATGAGAACATTTTATTCTGTTACTTAAATATTTCTCCTTCACTAAAACAAACAAACAAACAAATAAAACCTCAAGCTTAACCAGAAAAGGAACAACATGTGCAAAAATGTAGTAACTGATAAAGTCACAAAAACTCACTTCCAACTGCACTGTAAATGAAGTGATAAAAAGCTGAATTTAATATCTCAAATGATTCTGGTACAAGACTAAAGCAGATTAACATGATTTAAAAGAAACTTTAATGTAATATTAAAAATAAAACAGATTGATTGATGGATTTCTAACTTAGAGCCATAAAGAAAAGGCACTCTCATTCTACATGATCATCAGGTGAACTTGACAACTCCAGTAATGCTTTATCCCAAGAATGAAGAATCAGTGGTAATTACTTTCATCAAATACAAAGAAACAAAGCCTTCAATCTCATAAGCCAAATAAAACCCTGAAGGACTCAAAGATGCCTTGAAGTCGATCCTTTAGCTGACGAGAAATCAATGGATGGATAAGTTTTCTGTGATAACTCTGGTGTCACTTCATTCTGAGTTGGATAAGGACTGGAACATTTTGCATCAGGTACTGAGATGATTGCTAGCAGAAACAGCAGTCAAGATTTAAATAATCAGTGTTTCAAGGAACAAAATGAATAACTTGTTCTGCATATCAAGTCAAGTAACAGTATCACGACATGAATAACATTGAATTTTGTATAATACTATGATTCTAACAATGGGAATGAGGGATAAAGAGAAAGTTGTTAGTAACATATAGATAGAATCAATTTTTTTATTTATACCTGTTATTTTTAACAAATATGTATAATATTAATATCAGGCATATAGAATTAAATTACCATGACAATCAAAAACTTTTTTAAAAGGTTTCTCAGTAAGTTACAGTCCTTTGGTATCAATTTTGTCATCAATCTTAATCTATACCTTAGCCAATAAATTTTCAATTTGACAAAAACTCTTTTAAGAAAGTCAATCATAAATATTGTATTTTTACTCTTTAGTATGAAAGTTAATATTTGTGGTGTACTAATAAATACTTAGAAATTAGTTTGGGGTTGGGGGAGGAAAAGCCTTGGTGTGTGGCATTTGTGAATTTTCATGGTATAAAAACTCTCATCATTGCTAAATTTAAATTACTAATGGTTTAACAGATGATTTGCAAAATTCCTGAAAATGTAAAACCACTCCTTGAAAAATCACCCAGCTCTTTGCACCATTAAATAATTCCCCATATATGAACATAATATATGTATACATATATTAAATGTTTAAGATGCATAATTTGTTAAGTTTTGGACACATGCATGTACTCATGAAGGCATCACAACAAAGTAATAAACATATCCATCACCTTTAAAAATGTCCCCATGCTCCTTTGTTTTTGCTTTTCATTTTGATTTTTTTTTTTTTTGCATGTGGTAAGAACACTTAATGGGAAACTTACCTTCTTCAATTTGTAAGTACACCATATAGTATTGTTTACTGTTGACTATGTTGCACAACAGATGAGTACAATTTACGCATCTTACTTAATAAAAACTTTACACCCATTGACCAACAATGCCCTATTTACCTCACCTCTCAGCCCCTGGATACCACCTTTCTGGTTTTCCCTTCCATGAGTTTGAATATCCTTTTACCTGTAATTTGGTAAAGTCAAGGGTATGGAAGTTTCTAACTTTTATTTCATAGTGTCTGCTGCTCTCCTCTTTTTGTCTGTTTTTGTTTTATCTGTTTGAAACATCTTCTTAAACCATAGAGACTTTCATTACTATAAAATGTCCTTCCTAATAACTAGTAATAATTTTTCCCTGACAGTCTATTTTGCCTGATATTGGTATAGCATTCCAGCATTAATTTATGCATGGCATATCTATTAATATTTCCATACTTTTATTGGTAATCTATCAGATAATTTTTATTTACTCTGTTATTATCTGCCTTTGGCTGGTATATTTAGTAAACTTACATTAATTATAATTACTAATAAATATGATTTATGCTTGCTATTTTGCTATTTTTATATCATATTCTATGTGTTTCTCTACTCCTCCATTACTGTAGTAATTTGTCTTTTATTATTTTTTTATTATTTTTATTTTTAGTTACAGCTGATATAAAATATTGTTAGTTTCAAATGTATGCCAGTGATTAAACATTATGTAGCTTACTAAGTGTTAATCTCTATATATCTCATACTCATCTGACACTATATATAGTTATTAGAATATTATTGACTATATTCCTTATGCTGTACTTTACATCTCTATGCCTATACTGTAACTATCAATTTGTACTTACTTACTTCATCTTTTTCACCCATTTCCCCAAGTCTTCCATTTGGCAATCATCAAAATGTTCTCTGTTTCTATAAGTCAGTTTCTGTTCTCCTTGTTCATTTTGCTTTTTTAAATTTAATTTTTGGTATATATATATATATTTAATGCCATTTCATTTTTCATAATTTTGGTCTTTTGGTCTTTTATATTCTTCTTCTTTAAAAATACCCTTTAACATTTCATATAATACTGATCAGTGGTGATGAAATCCTTTAGCTTTTCTCTTTTCTTGGAGACTCTTGAGCTTTCCTTCGATTTTAAATGGTAACTTTGTTTGGTAGAGTAATCTTGGTTGTAGGTCCTTGCTTTTCATCACTTTGAATATTTCTTGCCACTCCCTTCTGTCCTGCAAATTTTCTGTTGATAAATCAGCTGACAGTCTTATGGGAGCTTCCTTGTAGTTACCTAACTGTTTTTCTCTTGCTGCCTTTAAGATTTTCTTTTTGTCTTTAACCTTTTGCATTTTAATTATGATGTGTCTTGTTGTGGGCCTCTTTGAGTTCATCTTGTTTGGGACTTTCTGTGCTTCCTGGACTTGCATGTCCATTTCCTTCACTAGGGTATGGAAATAGTCATCATTATTTAAAACTTTCAAATAAGTTTTCAATTTCTTGCTCTCTTCTCTTTTTCACAGCCCCATGCTGCAAGTGTTATTATGTTTGAAGTTGTTCCAGAGTATTCTTACACTATCTTCTTACTGGAAGGGACTTTTTTTTCTTTGTGCTGTTCTGAAAGGGTGTTTTTTGCTTCCTTATATTCCAAATCATCAATTTGATTCTTGGCTTCATCTACTCTACTGTTGATTGCTCCCTGTGAGCAATTCTTTATTTCATTTAGTGTATCCCTGTTTTCTTGCTGGCTTATTTCAGTTAGTGTGTCCTTGATTCCTTTCCTACTTTTTGTAAAGTATATTTTATTGATTATGCTATTACAGTTTTCCCAGTTTTTCCTCCTTTGCCCATCACTGTCCAGCACCACCCTCCCCTCCAGCAATCCCTCACCCTTATTTCATGTCGATGGGTTGTGCATTGTTGGGGACCACCGTGCCTTGTTTCAGAAGCTGTAACTCCCCATGGCTAAAGCTGATTAAAAAGACTTTGGAAACATAAGCCACTAAGAGACAAAACTTATCCTCCTGGAAGGGGTGCAGCCTCTGCCCCCTTACTTCACCTGCTTAGCTTCTGGAGGATGGCTGGATAGTCAATGATGGTTAAGATTACTCAAGGAAGGAACAACCTAAGACAAGAACAGTTGTAAAGGGGTCCATCAGGGAAGGACTTAGGGGATTGTGGAGAAGGGACAAAAGACCCTCACCCCTTGCCTTTATCATAGCCAGAGCCTCATTCTACCTGTAAAAAGTCTCCCAATCTCTTGGCTTTCTTGCTTCCCCTGCCTAATTCAGGCCTGAAACAATGCCAAAGTGGGGTGCAGTCCTGTGTTGAAATGGGCAGCTCCTGGCAAGGGGTGATCAGGCCTAAGAAAGAATGCATAAAGTCCTGTGAAACCTGCTTTGCTAAGAGTGTCTTCAATTTAAATGTTAAGGGTCCAAGCACAAAATAAGTTTATTTCCCAAGGTTTTACAGTCGACTGGCATCACCCTGTCTACCAGACCCTGACTGAAAAGGACCACTGTGATCCCAGAAATGTTATCTGTAAACCATATCTCCTTTCTTTAATATGCATCTCTATGCAAGCTGAACTCAATAAAAGGCCAATGAAAGTGAGGCTCAAGAACCTTCTCCCCTGAGAGAGTGGTCAGTCTTTCCTCCCCAAGCAGATCTTGTCTTGGTAGACTTATTCTCATCCATGGGGGCTGGGGGAGCTCTGCAGGCAGAACCACCCCACCAATGCATGTAAGTTCTTTGGCTTCTCCATTCCCTATACTATTTTAAACATCCCCCTGTCTATTTTGTACCTATCATTTATGCTTCTTAATCCCTGCACATTTTCCCCCTTTCATTCCTTCCCCCTTCCAGTTGATAACCTTCCAAATCATCTCTATATCTAAGATTCTATTCCTGTTCTGGTTGTTTGCTTAGGATTTTTATTTTTTTAGATTCAGTTGTTGATGGTTGTGATTTTGTTGTTATTTTAATGTTCACATATTTGATCTTCTTCTTTTTCTTAAATAAATCCCTCTAACATTTCATGTAATAATGGCTGGGTGATGATGAACTGCTTTAGCTTTACCTTGTCTGAAAAGCACTTTTCTTGCCCTTCCATTCTAAATGATAGCTTTGCTGGATAGAGTAATTAAGGCTGTAGGTTCTTGCTTTTCATCACTTTGAATACTTCTTATCAGTCACTCCTTGCTGCAAAGTTTCTTTTGAGAAATCAGCTGATAGTCTTGTGGGAACTCCTTTGTAGGTAACTCTCTGCTTTTCTCTTGCTGCTTTTAAGATTCTCTCATAATCTTTAAACTTTTTCATTTTAATTGTGGTGTGTCTTGGTATGGTCCTCTTTGGATCCAATTTCTTTGGGACTCTGTGCTTATTGGACTTGTATATCTATTTCTTTCACCAAATTAGGGAAGTTTTCTTTTATTATTTTTTCAAATATGTTTTCAATATATTCCTCTTCCTCTTCTCCTTACGTCAATCCTATGATTCAGTTATTGGCACATTTGGAAATATCCCAGAGGCTTCTTATATAATTGTCATTTTGTTTTGATTCCTTATTTCTTCTTTCTGTTCTGGTTGAATGTTTATTTCTTCCTTATATTCCAAATCGTTGATTTGAATCCTGGTTTCCTTCCCTTCACTGTTGGTTCCCTGTGGATTTTTCTTTACTTCACTTAGTGTAAACTTCATTTCTTCTTTTATGTTTTGGCATACTCAATGAGTTCTCTGAACATCCTGATCATCAGTATTTTGAGCTCTGCATCTGATAGGTTGGCTATCTCCATTGTGTTTAGTTCTTTTTCTTCCTTTTTTTTTCCTTTTCTTTCATTTGGGCCATATTTCTTTGTCTTCTCAATTTGGCAGCCTCCCTGTGTTTGTTTCTGTTTATTAGGTAGAGCTGTTTTGATTCCCTGTTTGAGTGCACCTATTCAGTTGTATGGGGTGGAGTCTTAGGTAATTGCCTGGTTGGGGTAACTCCCTTCACTGCTTAGTGGCTGTGTGTGTGGGGAGGGCTTAGAGAGGGGTTACTGCCATTGCCTGGCTTCTGGAGGTTTACCCAGCATTACCCCATTTCCAATCATTTCACCCACCTCCCATATGTGACTGGCCCCCTTCCACCTTTTGACATGGTAGTGAATCCTAGTGTGGGTAGGTCTACATATGCTGTAAGTCTGGGTGGTCCCTTTACATGGACTGTCCTGAAAATATGGTCATTTCTTCTGCTGCCCTAATGCCCACTGGTTTTTAAAGCCAGAATTTATAAGGCTTTATCTTCTTGGCTTTGGAACCCTGGGCTTTTCTGATCTGGGGCTGAGATTACTTGTTCACAAAGTGTCCATCCAATTTTTATCCACCACACATGAATATGGGAACTCTCATTCCACTGCTGCCATTGCCTCTCTGTACCACACTGTGTTTCCTTGCCTCTCTGCCCAGACTCCACCTCTCCACCCATCCTACCCAACCACATGAATGTGGCTTCTTTTAATCCTTGGTTGTTGGACTTTCACACTGTTCCATTTTCTGACAGTTCTGGGTGTTATTTATTTTGCGATTTAGTTGTGGTTATTCTTGTGGTTGCCTGAGGAGGTGAAGTGTGTCTACCTACACCCCCATCTTGATTGGAAGACCTATGCCCTTGATTTCTTACTGGTTCATATCAGTTAGCATATCCTTGAATTCTTACTGGTTCTTTTTTATGGTTTCCATGTGCTTTTTAATGCCATTGAAGTTCTCACTGAATTCAATGAATATCCTTATAACCAGTGTTTTGAATTTTACACTTATTAGATGACTTGTCTCCATTTTGTTCACTTATTTTTCTGGAATTTTTTTCTGTTGTTTAAATTGGGACATGTTTCTGTGCCTACTCATTTTGACAAACTCCCTGTGTTTGTTTCTATGTATTAAGTTGTATGGCTATACCTCCTGGGCTTGGTAGAGTGGCCTAATGTAGTATATATCCTGTATATCTCAGTGGCACAGACTCACTGTTTACCCAATTGGGCACTCCAGGTATGTCCCTCCCCACCCCATGTGGACTGTGTACATTCTCCTATTGTAATTGAACTTTGATTGCTGTTGTTACATCAATAGGAGAGATTTATCCCCAGGCTGATCAGGCACAAGAACTGGCTTAGACCATTGACCACCAACCACCATGGAGGATCAGCTACAGGGGCCATGCAACACAGCAGGACATGTTTCAATGGGGCTCTCATGCCAACTGAGTCTACCCCTTGAGTATTTGCTTGTGGAAATGGTAGGGTGGTGTATCAGTGTGATCTGCAGCTGTCCACTGGGTGCAATGGTACTGGAGCTTCCCAGGAGGTACAGGCCAAGGTCAGCTATGGACTACACTCTGCCTGGGGCCTCCCAGTATTAGGCACAATGCATTCTGTAGATGGCTGCTTATTGTACTGGATTTGGAGGTGCCCAAGAGACACCAAGCTGTGGACCAAGCCCAGCTACTTCTAGTGCCAGGACTCAGGCCACTTAGTGAGAGAGGCAAGGGGTGCTCTGAGGTAAGATACTGCTTGTTTGAGAGATCATTCCTATGAAAAGGGCATGGGAAACACCTGTGTGGGTCCAAATATTGAATGTGGCAGTGTCTCAGGGAATCATCAGTGTGGGGCAAGCAGGGATAAGCACACTGATGGAACTCATATATAATACTGCCTGCAGGCTCTGTGGGAGTGTGGGGAGAGAACTCAGCAAAAGAATAATGTCCTCTGCCAGCACTTCTGTCTAAGAGAAAGCTACCCCTGTAGGCTTCACCCTTATTCCAGACAATTCAGTTCCTTCCTGTATGTCCTTGGTGACAGTTGAGCTGCTGCTCCAGCATTGGAGTTTGGAGGGAGTAAGTCTGAATAAGTCCATGTGGAGGCCCTTTAAGGGAAACACCTGGGATTCTAAAAGCCCTCCATCTCACTCAGACGCCTTCCTCACTGGTTTTTACAGAATTAGTGGGTTCTTCTCTTCCTGGTGCTGGAAGCCTGGGCTGGGTTCCTGATGTTGGACTGTAACCCCTCGTTCCTCAGGGGCAATGTTCACATCCAAGACATCCTTCCTGATTTTTATCCATCACACACGGGTGTGTGACCAGCCCATTTCACATCTGCACCCCTCCTATAAGTCTCAATGTAGCTTTTTCTATATATCTTTAGCTGTAGGACTTCCATTCAGTTAGATTCCAGTTGGTTCTTAATAGTGGGTGTTCTGTAGTTTAATTGTAATCTTGATGTGACATGCATTATTTTGTCTTAAGTAGTTTTTCTATTTTACCATTTTAATTCCATTGCTTATTTTGTTTCATTTTTTTAGTGTTTCTCTGGGATTTACAATATACATCTTAACTTGAAACAGTTTACTTTGCATTAAAACTAATTTTTAGCCCTGGCTGGTGTAGCTCAGTGGGTTGAGTGAGGGCTGCAAACCAAAGTGTCGCAGGTTCGATTCCCAGCCAGGGTACATGCCTAGGTTGCAGGCCATGACCCCCAGAAACTGCACATTGATGTTTCTCTCTCTCTCTATCTCCCTCCCTTCCCTCTCTAAAACTAAATAAATAAAAATCTTTAAAAAAACACTATTTTTTTTATTTACAACAATATAGCCTCAAAAGGATTCCATTTTCTCCCTATTATGTGCTTCTAGTGAAATACAAATCAAATCTTCATTAATGTAAGCTTATCAATACAGTTTTATAAAAATGCTTTATGAAACTGTCTATTAAATCAAATAGTATAGCAATTATAAATAATCATGTTTATATTATTTTTAATATTTTTATATAATTGTTTATCATTATTTTTATTTTTAAAAAATACTTTATTTATTTTTAGACAGAGGGGAAGGGAGGGAGAAAGAGAAGGAAAGAAACATCAATTTGTGGTTGCCTCTCAGACACCCCCTACTGGGGACCTGGCTCACAGCCCAGCCATGTGCCCTGACTGGGATTTGAACCAGTGACCCTTTGATTTGCAGGCTGGCGCTCAATTCACTGAGCCACACCAGCCAGGTCCATTATTCGTATTTCTTTGTAGGGGTTCAAATTATTGTTTTGTGTCCTATCTTATCAGCATCAAAGTCTCCCTCTAGTATCTCTCGTAGGGACAGGCTGATAGAGATATATTCTCTGTTTTTATTTCTGTGTAAGTGTCTTAATTTCTTTATTTCTTTGGAGAATGTTTTGTTGGACATAGAACCTTGGTTAAAACCTTTCTTCCATAACTTTGCATGCATTATTCTTGGCCTACTTGCCTCAATACTTCTACTGAGAAGTCAGTTATGACTATTTGAAGATTCTTAGTATGTCATGAGTTGTTTTTCTCTTGCTGCTTTCAAGATTTTCTGTCTTCAGGTTTTGACAAGTTGGTGGTGATTTTTGTCTATTTGTGCAAAATTATGAGTTTACCTTACATAAAGTTTGATGAGCTATTTGCATAATACGTAAATGTTTTTAAAGAGATTTCAAAAGTTTTAGATACTATTTTTTAAATATCATATTCACCCTTTCTTTCTTCTATTTACTATAATATTTGCATTATACATATGTTGGTATACTTCAAGTTGTCCTACAGGTTTCTATGACTTCATGTACTTTCCTTTGTTCTTTATTCACTGTTCCTTTGACTGGATGATATAAATTGATGTATCTTAATGTATGCTGATTCTTTCTTCTGCCTGTTTAAATTTTCTGTTTAGCTCTTCCTTTAAATATTTTATTTGGTCCTTTCAAAAATAATGTGTCACCTTATTGATATTCTTTACTTGGAGAGCCATTCTCATACTTTAATTTTATGGTCATGGCTTTCTTTTTTTTAATTTTATTTTAACCATTGTTCAAATGGCTTTCTTTAGTTCATTGGAAATACTGATAATAGCTGATTCAAGCCTTTGTGTGGTAAGTCCTATCATCTGGGATTTCCCAGAAGCAATTTTTACTAACGTTTTTTTCTCTTGTGTACAAACCACATGTTTTTGTTTCTTAGCATGTCTTACTATTTTTATTGCTTTGGGAAATTGGAGATTTAACTGATATTTGAGAATTCCAGAAATCAGAGTTTCTTTTGTTGTTGTTCTTGTTGTTGCTTTGTCTTCAAGGTCTGTTGTCATCCTTTATTATTGCTGTTTCTATTTATCTCTTAAATAAATTCCCTAGCCTTTTCTGTAAAGTTTGCATTCTTTATAATGTGTGGTCACAAAAGTTTTCACTCAACATCAATTTCATCTAATGACTGGACTCAGTTTTAATTAAATAACTTGAATCATGCTATAGCTACTTTGCCAAAGGACTATAAATATGTTTTGAGACATGCCTTCATTGCTCTGTAAGTTCATAACTATGTCTTAGCTTTCCCTTCTGCTCTTGTAGAGGCTCAAGATCAGAGATAAAAGTTTAGAGTTTTCACTGATCTTCTCAGGCATGAACAAAAACATGCATATGTACATTGTTTTCTAGATCCTCTGGAATATGACAAAACTTTTTAAAGCCCCACATAGACATTTCATTCCATAGATATTCTTTTCAGGGTATTTTTTTTTGATCAGTCGCTTGTATGCCCCGAAAGGTGTTCCTGCCTCAGGCAGCTACAAAGTTAAGCATTACTACCTTTTTCGTTTTATTTAAAGAAAATCTTCCTTGGGATAAACTTTCCTCACTGAATGAACTCTAAATCAAGGTAAAGATAAGTTCTGTGAATGGGAATTTTTCAGTGAGTTGTCATAAGCCAAGTAGCAACAAATCTCTGAGTGTAAGAATTTTAAGGTAGTTATAAAACCATTTTGTCCCATCTGGTGGCTAGTTTTCATAGCTACTGTGGTTCTAGTGTTTCTGGTTTTTAAGATTGCCTTAGATCTGAGAAAGGGGGATGAAGTTTGTGCAAGTAGAAATAACAAACATCTCACATTTTTTACTGAGATTCATCTACTTTCTTGAAAAACTATACCATGGGTAGTTGTACACTTTGGGATTATTTCTAGAGTTTAAAAAAAAGCTGATTTTGATCATGTATGCCAGTGCTCTCTCCTCTCTCTCTCTCTTCAGTGTAGTATCACATTTTTAAGTTTCTTACTTTACCTTTCCAGAAGTATTTCTTCTAAACATCTTATTTAAATAAAGAATATTAGAGAAATTCAGACTAAAGTAAGGATTGGTATCCTGTTTGGAGTCCTCAAAACTTTAGGTTGAAATTTTGTATTGGTTTTGGAGAATTCTGATGATTATCTCTTAAAATACTTTTCCTACCTATTTTCACTTTTGTCTTATTTTGGTGTTCTATTTAAACAAAGTTTAGGCCATTTGAATGTTTTATATGTCATTTATTCTCTGTTTTATTATTGTCGTGATGGTTATTCACATTATTTTATATCTGCCTCTTTGCTTTAGTTTTGATATATTTTTGTTTTATGTTTACATCTCTTCAAGTTAATCTTAATATTCACTTAACTTCACAAACGAACTTTTGTAGAAATATGACACAGACACTGGCCCGCAGTGTCCACAGTGTCATGGGTGAGACTTGAGGCATTCACACAGTCTACCGAGTCCTGTGTGGAGGAAAAAGGACCGCACGGTTACCCTCCCCAGGGGAAGGCACCCCGATCCTTCCTTCACAGTGTTTTTATTGGCTTTTAATTTGCCCAGGAATACAAGTAAAGTTCATTAATCATTGTCAGGCAGTAAGGATCAAACAATAGATAATATACAAAGAACTCTGAGGGCCTATTCTGAGTCAGGGTCTGTTTGCTAATGGGCTACAAAACTCTGGGAAGCAAACTCATTTCCTTCCCGGACCTTTATTATTTAATTAGGAGCATCCTTAGAGGTTTCACAGGTGTTTATGTATTCTTTCTCAGGCCTGATCACCTGGGAAACCTGCCCTTTCCAGCACAGAGCTGCACCGCCCTCTGTCATTGTTTCAGGCTTAAGTCAGGCAGAGGAAGTAAGGCAGCCAAGAGATTGGAGACTTCTCACAGGCAGAATGAGGACTCAGGCTTTGTAAAAGCCGAGGGGCGAAGGTCCATCACCCCCTTTCTCCATAGGCTCCCAAGTCCTTCCCTGAGGCCTCCACGTGATCATCCCTGTCTTAGATCGTTCCTCCCTTGGGGAATCTTACCCATCATTAGATAACTGATCAAGCATTGGGGGACAGTTATGAAAAGAGGAGCAGAAGCAGCACTTCTGCCAGGGAGATAAGCGTTGTCTCCTTAGTGGCTTCTTGTCCGAAGGTTGCTCACGCAGCCTTAGCCATGGGGGGTTACAGTTCCTGAAACCAGGCAGGGCAGTTCCCAACAGGAATATTCCATTAAGGATAAAATATATAATACCCCATATTCAGAGTCCATTATTTGGATTATCTAATTCTTGCTTTTTGTGTTATAATTTGTCACATTTATATGCCTCTTTGTATGTTTTTAATATTATACATAAAAACTGTGGAGGATCTAAATCAGTGATTTTACTATCCTTTCTTAACCACACCTTTAGACTTTTGTGCCAGTCAAGCACTCAGAAATGTCTCACAGGGAAATTCATCTCCAGGTTTGGAGATATTCTAGATTTCAGCATGTCATGCAACTGTATGTAGTCATCCAAGGCTCCATTTTTTTTTTCACCATGGTAGATAAAGTCTTTGATTTAAACTCAAGAGCAAAAACCTTCAGGAGAAAAAAAGAAAAAACTGCCAGTGATCTCAGCTAATCTAAGATGGCCTCCTCTCTCTTTCTGAAAATTTAGTCTCACAGTTCTGTTTATTTGTGCATGCTATGATGCTTTAAAAATACTTTCCCTCCTGGGATATGATGTCAGTATTATGACTTGCTGTAATATCATATAGCTATAAGTTAACAACATCAAAGAAAAGATTCTTAAACTCAAATGCTTGGATTTGCATCAAAGACCCTTGTCACTCCTAAAATTATATTCAAAATGTGAAAGCATTTGTATTTTCTGAGAAAAGGGTCCATACATAAAAATATCTAATTAAATTTATTTGAAAATTTTCAGTAGAACTAATAGCAGGACTTATAATAATATGACTATTCTGACACAAAAAGAAAATAAAAACAAATCAAAATAATTAAAACAAGGCATGCTGAATTGGCTACAAAATTATATTCAAGAATGTGTTATTTATAAAAGAGATGAAGGAAACAAATGCAATAGTATGTTTAAAAGTAAAAGTCTAAGAGAAAACTCTATCAGGAAAATTGATGCTAAAATAAAACAAAATTTACAATATTTTCACTAAAATTGTTTATAAAAAGGATGAGTCCAGACTAAAAATATAATTTTGTTTTAATAAAATTACAATTCAAAATAAAGATAAAATAGGAACAAATCTCACTTAATTAATAATACTGATGTTTATTTGCATAAAAACAGGAGATAATAGATTTTTTTAAAACCTGTATGGCAAATTAAATATAGAATAAAAAGAAAACCCACAATATCAAATACTATATATACACATGTATATATAAGTGTGTATATATATATACTACTATAAATGTATATGTATATATTAACTTATTACAGAACTAGTCACAATAATCAATGATAACACACTGGCACAGAAACACAAACATAATCAATGGAATATAAAAAACCCACATTGCTTAGAATAGCATCACGGGGCCATTAACTAATTATTTGAGAAGAATAATAAAAATAGATAACACTATAAACCCTAATTTCATGGAGAATTTTATAGGAGCTTTAAAATAATATAAATTTTAAAATGAAGTGAATCTTTATATAAATCTGAAGTATGGAAAGACCTCCCATGCAAAATATGAAAAGTAAAAATCATATTAAAATAAAAACATGGTTCAAAAACTTTAAACTGTTAAAACCTATAGTCTATCCAGGTACATAGGCATATATATACATATATATTCTATCCATGTATGTATGCATGTTCCACTTAAGGAAAGGGATATATGTTCTAAGAAATGTACCTGTTGTTGATTTTGTTATGTTGACATCATGGAGTGCACTTAAACAAATCTAGATTGTATAACCTACTACTGCAATTGCATGTACCTTTATACAATTGGCAGTGCAGTAGATTTGTTTACACCAGCATCCCCACAAACACTTGAGTATTGTGTCACACTAAAACCTTATGATGGTTTAAACATCATTAGGTGATAGGAAATTCTTAGCTTCATTGTAATCTTATGAGATCACATTCATAAACACAGTCTGTTGTTGACTAAAACATACTTATGTGGTACATGACTGTATATCAAATTTTAAAAATATGATAGCTGAATAACTACCAATTCAAAGTTTGCAACACAGATGTAGAATACATTTTCTTAACATAAAGAACTATTACGATTTTACAAATAAAAGCTGTATTACAATAGAAAAGAATCTTGGGCCATGAATAATTAATTCACACACACACATAGAAACTTGAATTAGAAAAGTTAAATATTGTCTTTCCACTTTATCAAAATAATAAAAGAATGAAATGTTGAAAATGTAATAGTTAACAATGTCAAGAATAGGAAACACAAAGTCTTCATATAATGCTCTTGGAATTGTAAAATAGTAAAACTCTTGTAACAATAAGGTTGAATGATGAAAGAGAAATTGTGCAATCTTTTGAAGGGAGAAAGTTGAATATAAAGAATTATTATCTGTAACAGTGAATTGGCAAATGAAGGATTGGTAATAAGAAGTAAAAAGAATTGTAGAATGTTTGATGTGAACCCAAGAGCAAATACCTTCAGGAGTTAAAAAGAAAACTGCCAGTGATTTCAACTAATCTATGATGGGTTCCTCTCTCTCTCTGAAAATGTAGTCTGTATAGATCTCTTTATAAAAACATCCCTATGGTGCTACCCTGGCTCATATTAAATGTTTTCAGGGACTATTAGTTACATTATACCAAAATAACTCACAAAAACAATAAAAAATTCATCTCATGAGGAAATAGGAGGGAGGTGAGGAGGGATGGGTGGGCAGGCTGGGATGAGAGTAAAGGACAGAAAACTGTACTTGAACAATGATTAAGATAAAATTTAAAAAAGAAAGAAAGAAAAAAGTTATCCAGATGTCTAAAATTCTTTCTATTGAAAAGTGGAAGAAGATATTTTTATGTCTTTGTCACAGACATACCTTCTGGAATTTTTACAATTCTTCATGTTCTAACTTGAAGACAAAAACTGTAATTTTAATCATTGTCATTTTATTTGCATATGTAACCTAGAATCAAGGATTCCTGAACACTTGGATGCTTAATAAATATCCAATGTGTAATTTTGAAAATTATAATATTAAACCAATCATCATATAATCGCAACTTTTCTCCTTATCCTAGGGATTATTGACACAAGTTGACTATAAAATGGCAAAATAGTATTGGGTATATCTTCCATAAATGGCATCCTTCAAATGCCTTCAAATGGCATAAATGTCTTCAAAATATCATTATCTCAAATTGTGAGATATGTTTTAAAATTTTAGAAAAATGATCATTCCAACAAAAATAGTCTTATTAGCTGGTGCCTCTGTTTCCTAATCTCTTGAATTATCTATATATTTAAAAGATGGGTTTAGTGCCTAGTTTAACTCTGAGAAGCACTACCCAGATTTTGCTTACTTTTCAAAAAGGGTTTTGTGTGTAACAAATATTTCTAGCAGTCTGAATAGTGTAAAAATATTGATTTCATATTTGCAAGCTTTATCATTTGAAGTTTTATATCGAATAAACCATGCATAGATACATAAATAATTCACTGATGAGGATGTTTGTAATTATTTTATATTGACACAGCTACAGAGGCCAGTTTGCCTTTCTATGGTCAATTGTGTCGCCTTGCAATGGCGGACAGGCAGTTACACATGTGACTCCATGTTGCTGCAAGCAGTCCGGAGGCAACAAAAACAAATTGATGGAGACAGAAATAGGAGAATCCCACCCTGTCAGAAGATGAATGAGCTGAACTTGTGTGATGTGAACCCTGGCTGACACAAGCAAGGTAGAATCAAAGAGTGAGCAACTTTTGACAACCCATGCTTCACAGCCCTGACCACGGTGGATGGCCATGATTATCTCCAGACAAAATGACTGTGAGTAAAAGGCTTACATACACTTAAATTAAACACAGCAGGGCTTTAGTAATCTCTGTTTGCATTTTACTTTCTGTTAAGAAGGAAATTGCTTGGACTTGGAACATTTCATTTAATGGCATTTTTAGTTACCTTTTGTACTTCTAATGCCATAGTCTAAATTCACTCCAAATTACCCAGTAAGACACAGGAAACTTTTGTCCTTATTTATTTATTTTAAAATTGCAGTAGCTTCCTTACCAATTTTACTAAATTAAATGTGTTTTAAAGCATCTCAGTTCTTGAAACTTAATTATCCCAATCTCTGAGTAAAGTATAGCAAACAATACAAACCTCATTTATGTAATTTATTTTGCAAAAGAAAATAACAAAACACAGTTGTGCTAATGATATACACGTTTCTGTATTTTTTTTTTCTTTCGACTACAACTTAGCAAAACCATACCATTTTGAAACAAAAGCTTTAAGGGCATTTTAGGGTTTTTGTTTGTCCATACACTGCTTTTGGGAGAAGGAGGTAAACTGCATAATATTATGTGCCTTTGGAATATCATAGCAATTTTTGTTTTGGTTTCTTCATTTTATCCTTCCATCAATAAAAATTATTGATAATTGTTCATAATAGAATGTGAATTAAAGATCATAGCTTGTAATGGTAATGTGTAAATAAGAATAAAAATATGTAGGTACTTCAGTACTTAAAGCACCATTCATTATATCCCAGCAGAGTAAAATTTAATTGTTAGACCACATAGGGTCTACAAAACTTTGGTTTGGACTCAAGCATAATAAGAAAATCTATCATTCTCTTTCTGGTTTAAAATGGGTGTTCTGAAATCCTAGACTCCATGATTATATATTATTTAAAATTGATCTTCATTAATTCATTTTTTAATTGTTTTCATTTGCTGAATTTCACCTGCTGCATTATTTAAATTAAAGATGAATTAATCACATATGTCATACTCTAGTCAGGTGTGTAATTAGACTTTAGTCCCAAGATTGTACCACTAAACAGGACAGTGAGTGGCTAAAGGATGTCACCATTCAGAAATTTGGGGCATTGAATCCTGTCTAACTCAAGCCAAAACAGAACAAATAAAAACAACTTTCTCTACAAAACAAATCCATAAACAAATGAAAATAAAGAAAAAATAAAAGATTCAAGCAAACTAGTTAAGTATAGGTAAATATGCAGGTATGTATGCTTATATATACACATCTTTCTACCCATATATAAACAGACCCACATAAAATAAATATTACACATGCATAAATATGTGCAGGTAGATAAGTAAGCAGAATGAAAGAATTTTAACTTATTCAAAGGTAGCAGTCTTACTGTCCATAGATGGAATTTAACTTGCAACAAAATAAGCCAAGTGACACCTCACAAAGGCAATGAGTTTTAGAAAAGTGCCTGTTGAGTTTTAATTGCCAGGTTCCCATGGGGCAGAATTGTGACCCCAGGACTCAAGTCCCCTAATGTTATGGTGAAAATTCAAATAAGAGTTTGTTCCCCATTCCTGAAAGCCCCTTTCTGTCCTTAGTGCTCTAAGGTTTATGGCTTGGCTGTGTAACATCCATTTTGTGTGAGCTGCAATCACGATATGATTACTTTTTAAATATATTGTATTGATTATGCTATTGCAGTTCTCCCATTTTTTCTTCCTTTTATCCCCTTCCACCCAGTACCCCCCTCCCTCCATCGTCTCCTCTCTTAGTTCATGTCCATGGGTTGTACATATAAGTTCTTCGGTTTCTCCATTTCCTGTACTATTCTTAACCTCCCCCTTTTTGTTTTGTACCTTCTATTTATGCTTCTTATTCCCTGTACCTTTTCCCCCATTCTCCCCTCTCCCCCTACCCATTGATAACCCTCCATGTGATCTCCATTTCTGTGATTCTGTTCCTGTTCCAGTTTTTGCTTAGTTTTTGTTTTTTAGATGCAGTTGTTAATAGTTGTGAGTTTGTTGTCACTTTGCAATTCATAGTTTTAATCTTCTTTTTATCAGATAAGTCTCTTTAACATTTCAAATAATAAGGGCTTGGTGATGATGAACTTCTTTAAATTTACCTTATCTGAGAAGCACTTTATTTGCCCTTCCATTCTAAATGAGAGGTTTTCTGGATGGAGTAAACAATTTGGAACAGCAGGAAGAAGTAAGTAAACATTTAACCAGAACAGAATGAAGAAACAAGAATTCAAAAAAAAATGAGGAGAGGCTTAGGAACCTCTGGGACAATTTTAAACATTCAAACATCTGAATCATGGGGTACCACAAGGAGAAGAGTAAGAAATTGAAAATTTATTCGAACAATTAATGAAGGAGAACTTCCCCAATGTGGCAAAAGAAATAGACTTCCAGGAAGCCCAGGAAGCTCAGAGAGTCCTAAAGAAGCTGGACCCAAGGAAGCACACACCAAGGCACATCATAATGACATTATCCAAGATTAAAGATAAGGAGAGAATCTGAAAAGCAGCAAGAGAAAAGGAAAGAGTTACCTGAAAAGGAGTTCCCATTAGACTGTCAGCTGATTTCTCAAAAGAAATCTTACAGGCAAGAAGAGATTTGAAAGAAGTATTCAAAGTCATGAAAAGAGAGGACCTATAACCTTCTTTATCCAGAAAAGCTATCATTTAGAATGATAGGATTATTAAGTGCCTATTGAGCAACATCACACTAAAGTGTAAGGTCTTTCAAGTTTCTGGTTCCTTCCTAACCGCATTTACTCACTTTGACAATCAAAAGTTGATAGAGAATTATTTTAATTTTAATTTGAATACTCCCTTTCTTCCCATATTTACTCTTTATTTTTTTAATCCTCATTAGTTGAGCGTTAATTATCTAGGTTATTATCCTACCATATTTTGTTACCAGGGCAATGCAGATGTTCCACATACTACACTTAGGAAACAGATTTTGATTCTTTATTGATTTCACAAAGATGGATCACTTGTTGAGAGAATAATGCCTTCTATCCTGAGCCTTCTGTTTCCTTAGAGATACACTTGTCTACAAAAGCATTATGAAAAACAAATATTTATTTTAATCTTCTATGATTATAAATAAGGTAACATTCAGCATATCAGATATATATATATATATATATTTTAATATGCTGATCTTTTCTGAGGTGATTGAAAAAGAAATCCAAGTGACAAGAACCTAAAATCTCTCCCATATATCCTTTTAAGCATGGGTCACTCAGGATCCTCAAAATTATTTCCACCTTGGTAATGTCTTCCTGATAATGATATCTCATTTGACACACATACTGTATTATATTATAAAATTTCACTTAAAATTTTATTCATACCTAGTTTCATAAGTGAAATCACAATTGAGTCATGAGACTTAAAATATAAAATTTTATGAATTGGCTAAAAAATTCAAATTGTCTAAGTGTTAAGGCTGAAATACAACTATGCTTATGCACTCATATGATAAAAAGCAATACACAAAATCATGGGCATAAATATATATATGTGCATAATATGTATATGCAAATACATATCACAATTAAAAATGATACCCACAGTACTAAATTAAAATTACTTTCTAATTAGCTAACACATGAGAAAACCTGAATTTCAACTTATCCTCTCAGTTTTACAGACATTTAAGCACATTATTAGGAACTGTGATTATTCGGCACACCAACACTCAGGTATCACCCAACTTCATTACTACCTGATTAATTAACCTGTTTAAGGTGTGAATGTTGGCACCTTGTCATTAGATTCCATGAGAATATCTAATGAGAAACTATGAAATAATTTGTTCCTCAATTAAAAAACCTGAAAGAAGAGGTTTTATCTCATTATTCTTGTTTCCTGTTAACACCTATACAAAGCCAAGAAGATTTTGCAAAACTTACTGTCTAAAGAAAACAGGCTATGTAACATCTCAGGGAGTACTTCACAGATCTTCATAAAATGTGGTGTTAACAGCAAAAGGTAAGCCAAGAAGGTTCCTGGGATAATATATTCATTATAGAGCATGAATGTGAAAACAAGGTATGCTCATCTTATACCTGGTGTTCAGATTTAAATGAGGTTCCTACATAAGAAGAGAGAAGGAGAAATAATCTAGTTCAATTTAGATCTGTCTAAAGAGACATCAGGAAGAATATCACAAGAGGCAATTAGTATTAGAAGACAATTAAATTACGACATTTCCATATATTAAAGAGCATAGCCCCAAGCCCAAATTCCCATCAATGTGACTGATTTTATTCAATGTAGCATCACTGAAATTGGGGGAAAAAAGATAGTAAATATATTAATTCTGATTGTTTTACCTTATATTCATTCATAAGACTATTCTTACTACATAATGCTGAAGTATCAAAGGTACTTTCTAACTTAGAACTTCTTGTAATATTTATAAATTCATCCTCCTCTCCACAAGTTATTTATAGATGTCACAATTGCCAATGAAGTAAATGTTTCTTGTTTTATATTAATGTAAAGAAGCCAAAGTTTTTCTTGGAGGTAAAGTGAACAATCTTTCTTACACTGATTATTTTATATCCATTTTTCCAGTTAGAAAGAATTCCGTGCTCTGAACCATGGCAGAACACAGACTATAGAATCCATCCAATGTAAAGCTAGGCATAAATGAATACAGATGTTAATTAATTGGATATCCTATTTAAATTCTTTAAAATATATTCTATTTCATGTCTTCCACTTTCTTGTATAAATTTTTAAGTTGAGGCCACCCACATTTAGTAAAGGAAATAGTCAAATTTTTAAACCACATGCATATTTTTTAAAAAATCAAGTTTTTTGTGAAGATAAATACAAAGTTTGAAATAACAGAATTTGATTAATTCACTTTAGAAAAAAGATCCATATCTATTTTACACTCTAAGCTTTATAATTTTATTCATTTATAAAATGTCCCAGGAAAAAAAAAGAAAAAGAACAGGCTATCGATTGGTAGCAAATTCTAAATATGTTTGCTTTTTTTCATGAAAACATTTTTATCAATGCATAATTAAAAATTTATAGTCAAATCCAGCACATAGTTAATGATAATAGCTATTTCCTGAACATCAGTGGCATACCAAATTGAATCTTAGGTATTTCCCAAGAAACCCTCATTTATGTCTTATTGTCACCAAGAGTATGTATGATTGTGTTCATTTTCACATGAGGATACTTGGGTCCAGTATCTTGTCACATTTTATATTCTGACACAAAATTTGATAATGTCACTCACTGCACTATGTTGCTGCTTCTTCTTTTTTTTTTTTGTCACTGTTGTTCAAGTACAGGTGTCTGCCTTTTCCCACCATCACTATCCCCCTAACCCCAGCGACCCCCACCTCCCTCCCCTAATTCCACCCTCTTTGGGTATTGTCCTTGTGTCCTTTATAGTTGTTCCTGTAAACCCTTCACACTTTTCCCCCGATTATTCCCTCCCACTTCCCCTCTGGTTACTGTCAATTTGTTCTTAATTTCAATGTCTCTGGTTATATTTTGCTTGCCTGTTTGCTTTGTTGATTAGGTTCCAGTTAAAAGTGAGATCATATGGTATTTATCCCTCACTGCTTGGCTTATTTCACTTAACATAATGCTCTCCAGTTCTATCCATGCTGTCACAAAGGTAGGAGCTCCTTCTTTCTTTCTGCTGCATAGAATTCCATTGTGTAAATGTACCATAGTTTTTTGATCCATTCATTTGGTAATGGGCACTTAGGTTGCTTCCAGCATTTGGTTATTTTAAATTGTGCTGCTATGAACATTGGGGTGCATAGGTTCTTCTTGACTGGTGTTTCACATTTCTTAGGGTAGGATCCCAGCAGTGGAATTGCCAGGTAAAAAGGCAGTTCTATCTTTAGTTTTTTGAGGAAATTCCATACTGTTTACCATAGTGGTTGCACCAGTCAGCATTCCCACCACCAGTGCACTAGGGTTCCCTTTCTTCCACATCCTCTCCAACATTTGTTGTTTGTTGCTCTGTTTATGATGGCCATTCTCAACAGTGTGAAGTGGTATCTCATTGTGGTTTTAATTTGCATTTCTCTGATGACTACAGATGCTGAGCATCTTTTCATGTCTCTAGACCCTTTGTATGTCTTCCTTGGAGAAGTGTCTGTTCAAGTCCTTTGCCCATTTTTAACTGGGTTTTTGTCTTCCTAGAGTGGAGTCATGTGAGTTCTTTATATATTTTGGAAATCAAACCCTTGTCTGAGGTATCATTGACAAATATGTTTTCCCATATGGTGGGTTCTGTTTTCATTTCAATGCTGTTTTCTTTTGCTGTGCAGAAGCTTTTTATTTTGATGAGATCCCATTTGCTTATTCTTTCCTTTATGTCCCTTGCTCTAGGGGACATAGCAGTGAAAATATTGCTGCATGGTATATCTGAGATTTTTCTGCCTATGTTCTCCTGCATAACCTTTATGGTGACACAACTTATATTTAAGTCTTTTATTTTGAATTTATTTCTGTGTATGGTGTAAGTTGGTGATCAAGTTTCATTGTTTTGCATGTAGCTGTCCAGCTCTCCCAACACCATTTGTTGAATAGACAATATTTACATCATTTTATGCTGCTGGCCATTTTGTCAAATATTAATTGACTGAAGAGACTTGGGTTTATTTCAGGGCTCTCTCTTCTGTTCCATTGGTCTATGTGTCTGTTCTTATGCCAGTACCAGGCTGTTTTGATTATGGTGGGCTTGTAATATAGTTTGATATCAGGTATTGTGATCTCTCCTACTTTGTTCTTCTTCTTAAAATTGATGCAGCTATTTGGGATCATTTATGGTTCCATATAAATGTTTGAAGTGTTTGTTCTATGTCTGTGAAATATGCCATTGGTACTTTAATAAGTATTGCATTGAATCTATAAATTTCTTTTGGTAGTATGGACATTTTGATGATGTTAGTTCTTCTAATCCATGAACCCAGTATATGCTTCCATTTGTTTGTGTCTTCCTTAATTTCTTTCTTCAGTACTCTGTAGTTTTCTGAATATAGGTCTTTTACCTCCTTGGTTAGGTTTATCCCTAGGTTCTTTATTTTTTTCTTGTTTCTGTATCAAATGGGATTTTTTTCCTCATTTCTGTTTGTGATGTTTCATTGTTGGTGTACAAAAATGCCTTTGATTTCTGAATGTTGACTTTGTATGCCACTGTTTTGCCAAATTCATTTATTAGGTCAAGCAGTTTTTTTGTGGAGTCTATAGGATTTTCTATGTACACTATCATGTCATCTGGAAACAATGACAGTTTTGCTTCCTCTTTCCCTACTTGGATGGCTTTTATTTCTTTTTCTTGTCTGATTGCTGTGGCTAGGACTTCCAATATTATGTTAAATTGAAGTGGTGAAAGTGGACAACCTTACCTTGTTCCTGATCTTAGTGGGAAAACTTTTAGTTTTTGCCCATTGAGTATGATGTTGGCTGTAGGTCTCTCATATATGGCCTTTATTATGTGGAGGAATGCTCCCTCTATTCCCACTTTTCTGAGCATTTTAATCATAAATGGATGATTATCAAATCTTTTTCTGTATCTATTGATATGATCATGTGATTTTTGTGTTTCATTTTGTTTATGTGGTATATTATGTTTATTGATTTGTGAATATTATACCATCCTTTCATCCCTGGGATGAATCCCACTTGATCATAGTGTATGATCTTTTTAATGTATTTCTGGATACATCTTGCCAATATTTTGTTGAGAATGTTAGTGTCTATGTTCATCAGCAATATTAGTCTGTAATTTTCTTTCTTTGTGTCTTTATCTGATTTTGGGATCAGGATCATGTTGGCTTCATAAAAGGAGTTTGAGAGTCTTCTGTCTTTTTGGATTTTTTTGGAGTAGTCTGTAAAGGATAGGGGTTAGCTCTTCTCTACTCAATACATAATATAACAAAGTATTATCATATGATAAAATATACTAATAAATACCTAACTATAGCACAACATACCTATCTATGCTACAACATGGGATTTTCTACTTTTTTAAGGATGTGAAACAAAGTGTAGGAATTAAAAGAGTTTGATAAAGTCAATTTTAAAATGAAAACAGTAAGGATATATTTAAAATCAATTGTATATTGCATACATTCTTTAGAAATTATATCTGTCATATTTTAGCATTATTGACAGATAATATTCTAAGTATTAAAGTAATTAATATTTGCCAGATAGAGACCCAGAAAACAATTTGATGAATATAGACATATTTAAAAAACTGCATTATTGTTCTAATAAGGTATATCCTCCTGCAGAAATAGAAAAAAGAGAAATGAAATAAAGGAGATTTTGTTGGGATAAACTCTTTATCTTATTTGTGTAAGATTAACTTTTTAAACACTTATATACCACTTTAAAGTGAAGGGGAAAAATGACCTAAAACTTTAAAAGCATCAATATCATTTCAAGGTAAACAACAACTGTGTTTAAAATGATTATATCATTTGTGCTTTTTTATTTAGGTTAAAATTTAAACTTTAAAAATCAGTGATTTTTAAAAGCAATCTTTTAAAAACTAATACTCAGATTAGCAGAAGATGAAAATAATAGGTTTGAAATGATATGATGATCTTTAAGTCCAATAATGTGTCATGGAAAATTAATAAGTGACTGATACAAATATAAACTGAATAGCCCTTGATAATAAACCACAGATAAAGATACTATCCTAAATAGAGTAGTGACTCAGTGATAAAATTAAGTAGTGTGCACAGAATAGCAAGGTGTCACCACTCTCTACATATAGTTAATACTAACTATTGTATCTTTTATATACTGACTTATAATATCTCAAAGTCATATGCCTTTCCTCCTATTGTGTTTAGAATGTATTTAGCATATGTATTATATGCTAAATACATAACATGCATACCAACATCTAGAAGCCTGTCTCTATTTTTACCTACTATAACATGTGAAATTAAACAATTTTTCATTGTTTGCAATTGCCTGATACCAATTTTCATATATGGGTGTTCTCCTACCTTTTACTCCACCTATGACTCATTTTATAAAGGCAGCAGTTACTTCACTGCATTTTGATCCTTTTATTTGCAGTTCTCCCAAGTACCAGGAAATGGGTGTCTCTATTGGAAGTGTAATTGGGGAGCTTTGAATTAGTGGCATTCCTGGTAATGTTTCCAATTTATTTTTATGTCAGTAGTAAGAAGCATTAGTATTGTTTAATTTTATCTCCACTTCATAACTAAAGGGAGTGTATTATGTGACTTCCTCTCTTTGTTGTCCTCAATAGCAGGGGTCAGGTTCTACCTTATCCAGTGTACCCGGAAAAGAACACAAACAAGAGTAAACCAAGCTAAAATTAGTCATCTCCTCCCCTCATCACTGCTTTGAATCCAACCCGGCTTCGCCCACGTTGCCTCGCTACTATGCTAGAATTGAGGCCTGAGCACCTTGTTAGGAGGCAACATCATCATCATCATGCTGACACAGTCACTTTCACCAAATAAAAGTGCTAATGCTAATTCAACTTCATTATTATCTAAAAATGAACAATGGAGTAGCATGGAAAACTTTCTCATAACTGTCAGTCTCCACTATCAATTAACAGAGGATACATGGGGTTGTTCAGTTTATATAGACAGCAATTCCCTACCCTTTAAGATATTATTTAAGGAACACACTGAATACTATCAAGAACATAACCTGGGAAACTGAATCATGATTCTAGACCCTTATATCAATTACACAGGAAATCCTTACAAATGGTCTCCCTTAAAGAGGGTTTTATTCTATTAAACAAGCTATAATCATATTTAAATGAAGCAGGAAATACATTTTAGAAGTGTTTTAAAGTTTGAAGTGTTCAGTAGGTTTTTAATCACAAGAGATCTAAGCTTATAAAATCCTTCTTTATATTTACTTACCCCAGGTCAATTTTTACTTTTGGGGGGGAAATAGCATCTATTCTGTTACTGAAAGATTAATTATTCCTCTTAAGAAGATAGTGATGATGCTTAGAGTTAGTGGCTTCCTAAACTGTATTAATGATAACAGGAATGATTATGACAAATGTCTAAGTCATTATCAGTACTTGATCATTGTGTCCACTTACAAAGGGTGGGAACAGACAGGGACCACATTTAAGTAGCCTAATTTATGCTAAATATTGAATGTACTTCATTCACTTTTCAGTAATACTCTGAATGATAGAAAGCATCACTTCACTACATAAGTGAGGATACTAATTAGAGGGGAAAATAGGTATCTAATTTAGGAACATAGATATTAATTGTTGAGCTCGTATTGTTGAATCCTTCACAGTCATCAATTCTGAACATCCTTTGCTTATTGGTTGATTGTTTACCCCCTCTAAGCCATGCAATTTCCTATTTGTGATATGTGAATAGCAGCTTAGCTTAAAGAGAGAAACTGTCTCATCAGACCTAGTGGGTGGAAGTGGACCAGTGAAACCTGATAGAGTAAATGTTCCTTGTGGCCATCAGCATTCTTCCAGGTGCAGCATAGGACACAGGGATCTGGAAATGCAATGAACTATTCCAAGAGCTTTCTGCCCATTGCTACTCTGGCATTTAAGATTTCTGACAACTTGTTATATTTCTCCTCAGTCCTTGAAACATTGCTTACCAAGGGAACATAATCCTAGTGTCTAATTCATACATTACTTACCAAGCAATCATGAACTTGTCACTAGACAATTAGAGTTTACAAACCAATTAAATTATTTAACTTTTGATGTGTCAGTGTCTTCACTCATGAACACAGAACTCAACTGTTTATTTATTAATGAGCTATTATTTACAAGCTTTAAATGTATTTGCTCTTTTTTGAAAAAGTATAAAGTATAATATTTAACTTTCCAATAATATTTATATTGTGTATTATCAAATCATGG
Organism: Phyllostomus hastatus; assembly: GCF_019186645.2. Lineage (NCBI taxonomy): Eukaryota > Metazoa > Chordata > Mammalia > Chiroptera > Phyllostomidae > Phyllostomus > Phyllostomus hastatus. The sequence continues at coordinate 41,896,872 of NW_025333498.1, forward strand.
AGAGTATTGTCTTTTTAAAATTCCATTTTGTACATTTCCTTTGGTATAATGGTATACCTTTTATTCTAGGTAGTGGAATCTCAAGATAAATTGCAAAATAAGTCAATCTCCAATAGATAAATGGAAAATGTGCAATGAAGCTAAAAATATGCTCCACCAAGGTGCTAGTTGTCTGTGTTGCTTAGCTACCCATGACCAAACAGGCTGACAGCACCATGAACTCTCTGGCTGAGCTGGGTATAATTACCAACCAGATTTCCATTTCATTAAGTTCCACTTTCAAATCATGAAAATTTTGAAATATGTATATTTAGAAGCCTTCATCATTATAAATTCAAGCAGAATTTACTTTTTAAAAAGTGATAGTCCAAGGTGTGTCTCTGAGTAACAACTAAAATTTTTAGAGGTTCAAATAACATTTTGGATGGCAAAATTCTATTTTTAGAGGAAATAACTATATTCAAAGTCTGAGGGGCAGGGAATATTATATTTTTATCATGAAAATTTCCTTCATTTTTGCTTTAAATACAAATAAAATTATGTTTGGAAAACAAGACTGTTTTGTCTTTTTGAAAAGCTACAAACAAAACATTGATTTTTTCTTTTCCATCAGGGATAAGCCTTTTTATGGTTCGTCCCCAGTTCTAACGTTTAAAGGAAGGTTACTCTCTCAAATACCTTAGATGATTTAGAATCCTATGCAGAGAACACAGTAATTCATTTCACCAGACAACAAAGTCCATTAGGAGATATTACCAAGTCACTACTAAAAGGCAGGGATAAAGGAAATGTAGAGATTCATATCCCTTCTTAATTAACACACAAAGCTTTGAGTGCAGATTACAGTAGGATTATGGCGAATTAAATAAGTACATTTGATGCTCTCTTTATAGATTTCTTATTGTTCATCATACTTATCTGAAATATATATGCATTCATTTAATTCCATAAGCATATAATTGAAACAAATAGCTGAAATCCATTTATATCATCTGAAAGTAAAAAAAAAAAAAGATTATGTTTCAAGCATATTTGCATCCATTTACAATCTAATAAACCAGACATTTTACTGTTCCATTTCCTCTGTTCTCGGTAGAGACAAAACTTTTGTCCCTCTCATCTTGGCTGAATCTGTTTTATTTTGAAATAATTTTAAAAGATATTTATCAAAATAATACATGCATAACATAATATATCCCATAGAACAAATAGGTTTCAGTTGAAAACAAATAGTCTCGGGCTTCTTTCCTTGCCATTCCAATCCTATGCTCTGATTTTTTTGTAATTGTAATTTTTTTTTGTCGAGATAAAATTCACATAACATAAAATTAACCATTTTAAAGCAAATAATTCAAGGGTGTTTCATACATTCAAAATGTTATGCATCTGCCATATTGATCTAGTTATAAAATACTTCAACACCCTAAAAGGAAACCTCATACCCATTAAGCAATTGCCACCACGGGCCCCCCTTCAACCATGGCAATGCCAACTTGTACCCTGTCTCTGCAGATTTACCTATTCTGTATATTTCAAATAAATAAAAAACGTACAGTATTTAATGATTTGTGTTTGGCTTCTTTTACTCAGCATAATCCAATAATTATAATTTTAATTCTTTCGGAAAGTATTGTTATAATGTTTGACACTATATTTATGTCTCTAGGCCAGAAAATAACCAGTGAGTTGATATATGAGTAATCATTCTATATTCATGATTCTCTATTCTCCATTCAATGTTTGTATCAGTTTACTATATTTAGTTTTTCAATTGGTTGCTATTGTAATGTAAGTGATCTATTCAAACTTATACTTCTGTCCTTTTTTAATAGCATCTTCTGACATTTTGCAACTTGAGGCTAGTCAAAGTTATATTTTCCTCTTCTTTTCTTTCTTTTGGTACATCTTACCTTCTTTCAGTTATATTTGCACTTTTCCATTTTCAGAATTCATGCATTTATTTCTTCTTCAAATATTTATTAGGATTCATATATTATAGACACATTTTATTTTGATTTACTTTATATTTGGGCCATGATTTTCCTATATAGTTTCCTTGTATTTTTGCATTCATGGGCATTTGTAATTTTCTTTTTACCCACCAGCAGACTTTATCAGACCTCCAATTATTTCCAATCTTTCAATCAGAATTTGTTATTTTTTGTAACCTATATTTATCAAACTTTGTTATGAAGGCTGTACTCCTCCTTCTCCACCTGGGACATTTGTCTCTTATTTTTACAGCAGAGCCTTTCCCCTCACACTTCTCTTCACTGATAGCAGATTTGCAATCATTTTTTTCCTGGATTACCTACCTCCATCTTATGGGGATGACTTCTTTGGTTTGCTGTCATTGATCTCATATCTCCTATTAAAATGTATTGAAGGTAAAATATCTGTGGCCTTGCCTACTTGAAATTTTTTATACATTCACTTGAGTGACAGTTTGCCTGAGTATAAAATTTTGAACTTTTTGTACCGTTTTCTTCTAACATCCAGTGGCACTGATGAAAACGACAATGCCAGTATGATTTTTTGTTGATAAGCTTTTTCCTCTCTACAATTTTTAATATCATCTGGTTATACTTAGTGTTCTGAAACACTGCAGTAATGTGCATAGTCTAGCACGCCCTGTTCTCATTGAGCAGAGTAAGCAGGAAAATCTTTAACGTTGTCAATGCATATATCTTCCTACATCCCGTTTTCCCAGTTTCTGTTTGTGAAGCAAATAGACTGTTAGACTGCCTAATTTGGCATATTTGTATTTTATAGCTTTGAATTATTTTGCTTTTGAATTACAAGGATTTTTTCTATTATCTTGTCAATATTGATTTTTTTACCAGCTTTTATTTTAAAAATCTCCTAGAACTTTCTTTTTAAATTTGATATCATTTTTTTCCTGATACTATATTTGTGTTGCCTGCATGTAATATATTCTCTCTTAGTGCATGAGATACTTGCTAAGTCTCTTGTTGGTGAAGAATCTATATGAAAAACATGAATTGATTCCTACTTTGCTTTTTGTTGCTTAGTACTTATTTTTCCAGGCTTTTGGGCTACAAATTAATACATGTTAAAATAAAAATGACTTTATTTTAGGACATTAATTACAGTAGGGAAATATTGGCTATCCCAACAGCTTGTCTAATTTGTAAAAAAAAAACCAAAAACAAAACAAAAAAACAAATCCAGATATTTGGTTGTTTGCCTGGGTATTTATTGTAGTCTATGATCTTACATCTATCATCTATCTATCATCTATCTATCTATCTGTCTATCTATCAATCATCTTTGAGTGTGTGCATGCATACTGAGGAGAAAAAATTGTTATAGGGATATTGTTGAAAACACAGTTGTAGAATAAACCCCCAGGTATCTCTCTTTGGCTTTCCGGCAGCCCATTAATGCGAAGGCAAGGCCTTCTTAGAGATTTTATTCAGAAGAACTTTCCCCAATGGTGACATGATCTCTCACCTCTTTCAAATTGTTGCTCAGATGGTAACTTCTCAATCAAGATTATACCCCAAACACCCATTTAAATTGCAGTCCATATACCCTCTCAGCACTTCAGTTTCCTCTTTGTCTGCTCATTTTTTCCAGTCCATGTATCACATTTTAAACATACTGCAGTATACTTATATAACTTGATATCTAGTTTACTTATATTTATGTTTTATGCTCTTTCTTTTCCTAAATGAATGGGCTTTTATGTACATATTTGAATTAATATACATTTTAATAGGCTGATAAAATTCTTTAGCTACCAATTTTACAAGTAGAATAATTTTAATGGAAATCATCAATTTATTAACCAACAATTTAGTGGAACAAGAAAATATTGGGTAGGCTAAAAGTTAATTTAGTTTTTTCTGTAAAATAAAAAACATATTTGTCTATGTCATCAATAACCTTATTAATTTGTATATTTTGAGTATGTCAGCTATCTTTCATGTGATATAACATTGATTATTTTCAATTAATGTCTTGATATGATCACTATCAACTTTGAGTGGTCTACCCAGTAGTAGAGCATTGTCCAGTGAGAAATCTCCAACATGAAACTTCCTAAACTACTTTTGACACTTTCAATCAGTCAGAGCACCTTCTCCATACAATGCAAAAAAACTTTATTATTTTTTTTGCATTTCAGTTGCATTTTTACCTATCTTGAAATAATAAAGCATAATATGTCAAAAGTGTTGCATATTTTTTCCATCTTCAATATTAAAATTGTGTCACAAAATTCACCAATTTTGATATGTTTTTTTAATCCATGTTGATATGACAGCTGTCACAATACAATCTAACAAAATTGCTTTGAATGAAGTTAAAGACAAGTAAGCAGTACTAGAGCCATCTTACAGAAAAAAACAAAATTAATTTTCTGGCCAACCCAATCTGTTAGGATTTTACACAGTAGCACATTCTAAATAGAGGGAATGTGGATCATCTTAAATTTAGCTACTAAGGAAAGTACAGCTCTTCTTCATATTCATTGCACATCCCTTGGCTTTGTGTTGGTTCATGGCACCACCATAATGATGTTTTATCTGAACTTTCTGTTACTATTTCCCTTGGATACAATTTTTCTTGTTTTAAAAAATAGTTACTGAAATATACCCTAAAAAGAAATACTGAGATTGGACCAGATAGGTAGTTTTAAAAAAATGTGTTAAAAGGAATTGGATAATCCTAATGGGAATACATTTATTTTTAAAAAGTATTGATATATTTTTTAAAGATAGCAGTAAGGAAATCTTATTCTGTCAGCTAAAAACACCTAGCTGGGAAAGGAAGGCCAGGATCTGTGTGTTTCTATGGGAACCCCTGTGGGAAGAATATATTAATTACAATCCCTCTCTTAAAGTCAAAGAAATTGAATTTCTGTTCAAATATTGGAAAATGTTAACAGAATGTGTGAGGTTATCAGCTATTTCCAATGGTTGATTTATTTTTGAGAATTAGATTAGCTATGTTGTAAAATGGAGAATTCCATTTAAATGGGTACACACTGATATTTTTATCAGAATAATTTATTTTATATGTTCATATTATATGGTATTTAATTCTTTGAAAAGTTTTGTTATATTTCTTAACTTCTGTTTAAGATGAAAGTGTAGATAAACATGACTCATTTCCTCACACAACCATAGCAAAAATTACAACTAAATTATAAGACAACTATAACCCAGAGAAAAATCATCAGATAATCAAGCTGTATGGAAGTCCAAAAACCAAGGAATTAAAGAAGTCACATTCATCCAGACAAGTAGGAGGCTAGCGGGGTTGAAGACATAGAAATTTGGAATGAACAGTCCTATACCCACATGTGGTGGATAAAAATTGGTAAGGATACCTCAGGAATGAGGGACCCCAGTCCCACACCAGACCATCTAGCTCAAGGTTCCAGTGCCAGCAAGGTAAATCCCCATAACTTCTGACTATAAAACCAGTGGAGATTGGGTTGGCAAAAGAAACTGTGGGATTCTCAGGAGTCTCCTCTTTAAAAAACCTACAGTGGGATTAGGACTGGTGCAGACTCATTCCCTCTAGGCTGCAGCACTAGAGCAACAGCTTGAAGGGCACCAGCAGCATATGGGAAGAAACTGAAGTATCTGGCATCAGGGTGAATGTTAGAGGATATCTTCCTCCCAGACAAAACTCCAGAGGCCAAGTAGTGGCCATTATCTCTGTACTGAGCTCTCACTCACACAGAGCCACAGAGCAGCAACACCATATCTGAGATTCCATCAATCTGGTTCACGTGGGTTACCCCACCCTGGCAATTACCTAAGCTCTGCCCCATCCAACTTACAGGTGCACTTTCTTATATTAGGCCATGCTACTAAGATAAGGAGTCAAAACAGCTCTATCTAATACATATAAACACAGGGAAGCTGCAAAAATGAGGAGATGAAGAAATATGGCCCAATGAAAGAACAGAACAAAACTCCAGAAAAAGAACTGAACAAAATGGAGTTAAGAAATCTCCTAGATGCAGATTTCCAAACACTGGTTATTAGGATGCTCAAGGAACTCACTGGGTATTTCTATAGCATGTAAAAATACCCAGGCAGAAATGAAGGTTATACTAAGTGAAATCAAGAAAAATTGTGTATGGGATCAATAGTGGAGTGGATGAAGCCAAGAATCAAATTAATGATGTGGAAATAAGGAAGAAAAAGTATTCAATCAGAACAAGAGGAAAAAGGAATCCAAAAAAACATGAACATAGGGTAAGGAGCCTCTGGGGCAACTTCAAACATACCAACATTTGAATCATAAGGGTACCAGAAAGAAGAGAAACAGCAAGAAATTGAACACCTATTTGAAAAATAATGAAAGAAAATTTTCCTAATTTGGTGAAGGGAATAGACATAGAAGTCCAGGACACACAGAGAGTCCCAAACAAGATAGACTCAAAGAGAACCATACCAAGATACATCATAACTAAAATGCCAAAGGTTAGAGATAAAGAGAGAATCTTAAAAGCAGCAGAAGAAAAGCAGAAAGTTACTCACAAAGGAGTTCGCATAAGACTGTCAGCTGATTTCTCAAAAGAAACTTTACAGGCAAGAAGGGACTGGCAAGAAGTATTCAAAGTGATGGAAAGCAAGGACCTATAGTCTCGATTACTCCATCCAGCAAAACTATCATTTAGAATCAAAGGACTTATAAATTGCTTCCCAGGCAAGGTAAAGCTAAAGGCATTCATCATCACCAACCCATTATTATGTAAAATGTTAATGGGTCTTAATTAAGAAGAAGATCAAAACTATAAACATTAAAATGGGAATAAATTAGCAAGTATCCATGATTGAATTTAAAAAACAAACTAAACAAATAGGCAGAACAGAAACAGAATAATAAATATGGAGATCATTTGGAGGGTTATCAGTTAGAAGAATGGGGGAAAAGTTGAAGGGATTAAGAAGTACAAATTGGTAGTTACTGAATAGACAGGAGGTTTTAAAGAGCAATATAAGAAATGGAGTAGCCAAAGAACCAATATGCATGACCCATGGATATGAACTAATGGGGGAATAGCCAAAGGGAATAGGGGATACTGGGTGGAGGGGGAAAAAAAGGAAAAATGGGATGACTGTAATAGCATAATCAAAAAATATATTTAAAAATAATATTAAAAATAAAGTTTTGTTATAAAGCATAATTTGTCTTCATATTGTTTGTATTAATGTTTTCAGAAAAGATCAAATAATTTTTAGTTGCAAAACAACCTTTTTAAATTAGGAAAATGTATGCCTTCTTCCACACATATTTTCCTACTATAGTAAACAAAATTTTATCCAAACAAAACCAGTCAAGTGCTTCATTGCTCTTTCTTTTCAATTCTTAGCATAAAACAATTATATGTTGTTCTTCTTTCTTTGGCATTAAAAACAAATAAAAGATGTGATGTAGCAAGACAAAAAGAGTTATGTCAGTAGTCTTCTGACAGACTGATAAAACAACAGATTATCTCCTTTTCTTACCAACTGAACATCCAATTGAACATCCAATTGACATAATTGAACCCTCAATATGTGCAAAACATTGATCTTGCTATTTGTAAAATTTTAAAAGAAGTGATGGGCTTTTTGTCCTCCAGAAACTTAAAAATAAAATATATTGTTCTGGTTTTTTAACTTTAAATAATTCAGTTAGATATTATATTATTTATCATTTTATTTTACTTCATTTATTGTTAAATATAAAATAAATGAAGAAGTAAAATATTTTGGGAAAGAGTTAAGTTGTCCTATCTTTCCTGAGATTTTATCACTGTTTTTCTTGTCATTCTTTCTCTGTGTTCCTGCCTCTACTCAAAGTAGCAGGAGCATGCATGAAATTTGTGACCTGAATGAATTTCATTTTCAGGAAACCACAATGGATATTGCTGTTATCTCTACCACTGTCAGTTACATATTCCTTATTGCTTCCCCTCCTATGGGTTGTAGAATGAAAGAGAGAAACTGTAACAAGCCTGCTTACACAAACTTCTTGTCATGGATGTCTCAAATTATCAAATCTAAACTGATCACCAAGTTGGGAACTGCTTTTTGTAATGAAAAAGAAGGTGGGAAGCTCACAATAAACTAATAAATCTAAGCAGCTAAGCAATGAGGATATAGATAAGAAACAATGAAGAAATGTTTCTCCAACTCCAAGGAAGGTCTGACTTCTGATTAAAAAGAAAAAACAAACAAACAAAAAAAGATTGGACAGGTCAAGCCTTCAATGAATGAAGTGATTATAAAATTTAAAGGTATATATTTTTTAAAGATTTCATTTATTTATTTTTAGAGAGAGGGGAAGGGAGGGAGAAAGAGAGGAAGAGAAACTCAGTGTTTGGTTGCCTCTTGCACACCCCCTATTGGGGACCTGGCCTGCAACCCAGGCATGTACCCTGACTGGGAATCAAACCAGGGACCCTTTGGTTCCCAGGCTCACACTCAGTCCACTGAGCCATACCAGCCAAGGTTAAAGGTATATATTTTTGAGTTTGAATAAGTTTTATTTTTGAGATATCTTTGCTATTTATTACCCATATGACTTGATAAAAATTTAAATATTTTACAGTTGAAAAAACAACTGTAAAATATTCTTTTATTTGCTTCACACAAAACATTTAATGTGTATATATTGTGAGCTTTAAGCAACACAAATGAATTTAGTAACAATCTCATTAGGTTTCCTTTGAACGTGAAATAGTACATTAAGGGAAGAGGCAAGGGAAGGAGAAGAAAAGAGCTTTGGAGGGGAAAATTGCCACAATAAAATGAACTTATTCTGGGATGCTATCCCAAATGAGAAATTAAGTGAAAAAATAATAATGATACTAATGATAATAATTAAAGAAGGATGTGTGAAAATTTACTTAAGTTCAACAAAAACTGTTAAGAAACTAATAGAATGTAATTACTCATTTCTCAAGAGAACAATTGCAATGAATAGGAGAAAGTAGTAGTGAAGCAATTCCCTTAGAATCTTCATATCTTAAACATGTGATCCTCTTAGGATACAAAAATCTAGTCTTCTTAAATCTTGAATAAGCAGTTTTTGTGGGAATATCTGAATAAGTCATTGGACTTATTCTTCAAAATTAAATGAATGTCAGAGAACTAAGAACATGGTAAATATGCTGATAACAACATTCAATGTCTTGAATGGGGTGTAGGTTACACAGTTGTATTCATTTGACAGGGCTCATTCATTTGTGCATCTGTGATTTAAGTTTCTTTCATTGTATGTCAATTTATATAAAAAGAAGTGTAAACAAATGTTGAAATCTAGCCATTGACAAGAATTCTGAAGTATTTAGGACACAGTATAGTAGTATCTGCAACTTACTTTGAGATGAAAAAATATAATGAAATGGATTGGTGGATGACTGAGAAGAGAGTGATTAAACATGATAAATCAAGTATAGTTACATGTTAATTATATAATCTATGTGTTGAATATATGAAATATATTAAAATATATAGAAAATTCCTCCAACTACTCAGTATGGTTAACATTTTTATAATAAAAGTAAGAAAAAAGAATTAGGTTCTAAACATTCATTAGTAAACAAATTAAAAACATTCATATCCATATATTTTCATGTTTAATAAAATATTCCTAAGTTTTCAAGTATAAAACTTTAGATATTAAAATAAAAATCCCAGTGAAATAATTTAATTCAATAATCTGAATTAAAATTGGTAGGTAAAATATAAGTGTTTACAAATATGATCTAATGTCTCACAATAAATTCAAAAAGAATGGACACAGCATTGTGGGGTGGTATGATGTTGGAATTTGAGGGGGGTAAAGGAAGCACAGGACAGAGCACAGAACACTCACTCTCTGGGGTGGAGTCTCTCCCATTACACGTTACCTTTCTCTCTCTCTCTCTCTCTCTCTCTCTCTCTCTCTCTCTCTCTCTCTCTCTCTCTCTCTCTCTCTCCCCTTCCCTCTCCCGCCCCCCTCTCTCTCCCAGCTCTTCTGGGTCCCCAGCTGATTTTCTTCACAAGGTTAGTTGCTAATACATTCCTAGCACCGATGCATTATTAATGCTCACCACTTTCCAAGGTGGCAGTGACAAATAGGAAGCAAAATCTATCAACTAGTGGGGAATATACTCTTTAGTAATGCTTGAATTTTTCAATCCATTCTGCTTGTTGAGGATTTTTCAGCAGAGGTTCTGTGACAGAATGAGCTTTATACCTCTCTTTCTTCATTCTCTCCCCACCTTTTTGTTTTTCAAATCTAAGAGGCATTCAAATAGCCAGAGGAAAGTTTATAATCCTGGCTTTGAGGGGGAATAGAGCAAAAAGTGTCTTTGAAGGTCACAAATGCAAGAAGATCATTGTTCCTCTTTGCATGTTTTCAGTAGCAGTTTTAATTTCAAAAGGACTATGCATGTAGTTAAGTAAATCATACTACTTTAACTAGGTTATGCCAGCTGTAGTATTCCCAGCAATAGTACCAAGTGCGTATCATGAGAAACATTGATTTTTTAATGTGCAGATTTGTCTCTTCAGATATAAAACCTTATTCATTTCAAAATATAAAGAAGCAATCTATGAAGTATATTCTGGGATGAATATTGGGTAGTATGAATCCCACTAGTAGTTCTATTACATTTGTTTAATTCAGAATTACTGCACTTAAAGTATTATACCTTTGTGTATGTAATAATGAGCTTTTAGAAAATACCCTTTCAGTGAATAAAATCTCACTTTACAGAGAACACAGGAACTGGAGTTTCCCCAGCAACTGGAATTCGGGGCAAGACTTTACTATTACATTTCTCAAATTTGAAAATGGAAATAACAATCCATAACATCAAGCAGTCAATTACAACATCTATGTTTGTGAATTTTTAGTAAATATGCTATTTATATCACAGTGATCACTAAATCTAAGGTGAGAGAAATTAGTGTTTGGGTAAGTTAAAAGATAGCTAGAATGGGAGAAACAATTGCGGCTATAGGGCTCTTGATGTGCAATGTGAATTCCTCTGAGGAAAGAGGAAGGTACAATTTTTTTCTTTTGTGTACATATTTTATTTTTTCTTTATTTTTGTTATTGACAGTATTACATATGTCCCCATTTCCCTCCCCACTCTATCCACCCCCACCTGGACCCTGCCCCAACTTTCCTCAGACCATCATTGTATGTATCTTTTCTAACTAATATTTTGCTAGGTGCTTTTACTATATTGTCTCATTTAAATATGGCAAGCATTTCATAATTTAGGTATTAGTAATCTGCTTTATAATTAAAATAAAAAGTGTTACCATACTTTTTAACTAATTAAAAATAAAAATAGTAACTAATTTAGACAGGCTTTAGAAATTAGGAAAATAAAATGGAAAGAAATCAATTTGGTGCCTAAATGCATGTTCTGAACACTACACAATTGCCACCTTCTAAGACTTTGAACTTCTACATTATAATACCAATATATTTGATTTCTTTATTTGCTTAATAATGATGATGGCACTTGAATTTATGGAGTCACTTGTGGGTAGGTATCATTGTCTAAGACCCACTTAGATCAGTTTTCAAACATGGATAATTATCTCAAAAACATGTTTTTTATAGTAAAAATTTTGTTAGGACACATTTTATGCTGGGTACTAATACATAATGTATTGAGTGCTGAAAGAATTAGATGAAATAATCTGTGTTCTCTTGAAAGTGAATATTAAGTTAATGCTTAGCGTAGAATCAGGTATATTTCAACTGTTGAGCTCAGTAAAGAAAATCTCTCGGACATCCAAGAATATAAAATAAGCAGCTGGATATCCTAAAGTGAATATTAAATAATACAGGATAGAACAGTTAGTTATGTAATTCTAAAAGTCACTGTACAGCTGGTCCCCATGACAGATTTAATTCAGGTATCTCAACATACATCCACAAATCTTCTACAAACCATGCAGTTTATAATACAGAACAAATAAAACCATCCATAACCCACATATATGAGGTCTGTCCAGAAGGTATCCAGCCATCTAGTATGAAAAATAGATACATTTATTGAAGAAAATACAAGATACAAGAAACACTGTACATAGATCAATGATGTCTCAGTCCCCTTCAAAGTAGACACCTTGGGACCTCACACAATTCTCCCAATTGCCATAAGCTTCCCTATTGTATTTTCCTGAATCTCACCGATGGTCTAAAATCTCTTCCCTTTCAAGGGTACCATATTTTTTGGACTATAAGACATACTTTTACCACCACCCCCAAATTTGGAAGGAATAATGGGCATTAATGCTGCTGTTGAGTTCTGTTTACATTTATATTAGTGAAATATTATGTTATTTATGTTATGAAATATTTTACTACATTTTTGTTTCAATTTTTTTTCCTATTTTCCTCTAAAACCTAGGTGCATCTTATGGTCTGAAAAAATACAGGTAATTTTAGTTTTGGGAAAAGCCAGAAGTCACAGGGTACCATATCTGGGCTGTAGGAGGGCTGAGTCACCTGGGTGATTTGATGTTTTGCCAAAAAACTCTACACAAGACGTGATGTGTAAGTGGGTACATTGTTGTGATGAAGCTGTGAATCACCAGTTGACCATAGCTGTGGCCTTCGGAATCATCCAGCTGCTTCCTGTGGAAGAATGTTCAAGGTTAATGCAAAATCTGATACAGATTTATTGCTCTACTCAATCAGTCATTTTGAATGAGATGGTCACGCAGTGCATATGCTCAGTAAACAGTGTCTACCACCTCCACTGACTAATACAGTGAAGTCATCATTGTTCACGCATACACACTGTACTCTACTCTCTTTGACTGCACAGGTACATTGATGTGAAAACCATTCTTGTTACATTAATAATGGCTGGACTTTTTCTGGGCAGACCTTGTATAGCACAAGCAGATAAAATAATTCAGAAATTTCTATCTATATGCAATTGCAAGGATGAACACCTGAAACTAGAAGTAGTCTCTGACATTCTGACAATTTGTTTAAAGATTTTTTAAATTTATTTATTTTTAGAGAGGAAAGGGAGGGAGAAAGAGAGAGAGAGAGAGAAACATCAATGTGCGGTTGCTGGGGCCCATGGCCTGCAACCCAGGCATGTGCCCTGACTGGGAATTGAACCTGCAACACTTTGGTTTGCAGCCTGCGCTCAATCCACTGAGCTATGCCAGCCAGGTCATCCGGACAATTTTGAGTTGGGTTTCTGTTGCACAGAAAAGAGATTACTATTTTTTATATAATTCATTTATTTATTTTTAGAGACAGTGGAAGGGAGGAAGAGGGAGAAGGTGAGAAACAATGTGAGAGAGAAAAATCAATCAGTTGCCTCTAGTACATTGCTGGCACCAAACTTGGTGCAAAAAAAGATTACTATTGATAGCTGTCATGCAGCATAGATAACCTAATTTCCAATATTAGTTCTATCCTTAGTGGGAAATACTAAAAGCAGGAACAATTACAATTCTTTTGAATTGTAACTCTGTTTCCAAAGGAAGACAATTGAAAATGCCCAGGTCCTTAGGGGGTAACTTCTAGAGTACGTAAAATTAATGTGGGAGGAGATGACATATGTTGGCCATCTGGTGAGGAAAAAAAAGAAGAAGAAATCAATGATTATTGATTATTCCATAGAAACAAAAAAATGGATCAGGGAATCAGAAGTTGCACCAACCCATTCCCCACAATTGGAGTTTATTAAAGAAATTGAACATTTTTGTATCAATAAAAGAGAGTTAACAAAAGTAAGAAACCTGGTACACTATTCAAACCCTTACTCTCTTTTCATATTTACTTAGTATTACTGGTCAAGAAAGCTCTATAATACTTAAAAGTTAACAAAAAATGGCAAGAAATACTGTGCAAATTGATCAAACACAAAACTGAAAAGTTAATGATCAAAAGTATCAACTGATCAAAATCTTAAAAACCTTCACTATGAAACTAAATAAAACTGTAATTCAGTACACTAATATACATTAAATAAACATGGTTTAGCAGACATGTAGTGCACACCAAATCAGAAAGTTAAGAATAGAAATGATTGTAAAACTAAAGATATAAAACTAGAGATGATTAAAATCATTTACATTTCAAGAAAAAGACAAAATTGTCTTGTAAATGAAGACTGAATTACACAGTGCTTATAGAAAAATAGATCTGACTGAAAATATAGTAAGACATTAAAGAATAAAGCAGCCAACATAATGAAAACAAAATAACTAACTTATAAATGTTCAAAAGAAAGTAATAGAATAAGAGGTGACAAATTATTTCTAATCTTTGTAGACTAGTCCCCTCAACTTGCACATGCAAATAAAGATTTTCTTCAAGTCCTACTAGCTGGTAAGCAGGGAGTTCTAGTGTTATCAAATAAGGTTTTTCTGGATCCTGCACTAAGGTTGAAAATGACACCATTATTAAGATTAACAGACATGGGACTTAGGAAAGTGAAGACCTGCGGTTATTTATCTAGGCACCAATTGCATTGAACCAAGTGACATTAATTGTTAAACAAGCAAGATCCTGTTCTCAACAGTTTCATGTCTCATCAGGAAGGTAAAATAAGGATACAACTTAAACACCACACCAAAGTAGTCCCTTGCCTATGGGAAACAGAGATTAAATACTACAACATATTCAGAGGTGGGAGAAACCATCACCATCTAGAGAGAGAAAAGACCACCAATTTCAAAGATGTTACAATTGCTTAAAACTTTTTGAAACTCAAATTTTTAACATATTTTTATTTTAAAAGCAAAATTATGTTAGTCATGCTCTGATCAAAATAGGTATTTCCTTTTTTTTTCTTAATATTTTTTGCTACATGAGACTTCAAATAGCTTTTTCCTAGTCTTAAAAATAAAATTCATTAATGATGGTCATTAAAGAAGCTATCATTCATGTTACTAAAGGTACTACAGGGTCAATATCTCCCAAAAGAATGTTCACATTTGTTATTTTCATCAGTGGCATTGCCAGAGTAAAGCGGATATAGTATCTAATGGTTGTGACTCATGGAACCACATTTCTTTAGACTTACACATTACAAAGTTTTATTTTTTGTTTTTTTAAAATTTTTAAAAGATTTTATTTATTTATTTTTAGAGAGGGAAGGGAGGGGGAGAGAGAGAGAGAGAGAGAGAGAGAGAGAGAGAGAGAGAGAAACATCAATGTGAGGTTGCTGGGGGTTATGGCCTGCAACCCAGGCATGTACCCTGGCTGGGAATTGAACCTGCAACACTTTGGTTCACAGCCTGAGCTCAATCCACTGAGCTATGCCAGCCAGGGCTAAAAGTATGTTTTAAATCTGTCAAATTATATTATATATAATGTGAGCTAAATAAATCATTCCAAGTAGATTCATCTTAAAGATAGCCATGTCTCTCTCCAGTCCCTTTCCAACCAATAACTGGAGTTGTTTTTATAGAAACATGTACAAATTCAAGTCACGACCTGACCAAATCCTGCTAAATGTTTTAATCAACATGCTACGTGAACAAACTCCTGCTCAACATCAGTCACTATGGCCCTTTTGGTGAGACCTTTCCAGGCTCACAGCCCTCTTGATGTTTTGAGAACCAATCAAGTCTCATCCTATCTGGAAGCCATTGGCCCAGCATCCACAGCTGCTCAGGACGCATTTCCCCCAGATCTTTATACAGCTTTTGGCTCCTCTCTACAAAGCACTAACTAAACATCACCTTCACAGAGAGCCCTTTCCTGGCCACTATACCTAAAGTAATGCCAACTCTGTCCACCTTAGCCCTCTTGGTCCACAAAAACCTGTCTCTTTTTACCTTATTTTATCATTTGCATAATACCCATCACAAGTGTACTTGATTAAGTGTTTACTCTTTGTCTCCACCACTCCTAAATTATAAGCTCTGTGCCTATCTCAGTCATTGTTATATCTGCAGCCCTAAAACATATTTATCAAATAAATATCTAAATCAATGAGTGAGTGAATAACATGAACAAATGAATGAATGAATGTAGTAGAATTCCATACATCTCACACAGTTTTCCACCTTCCTGATGGTTACAAGAGATAAGTACCTTTCCCGTGGGAAACAGAAGAGACTTTTCTGTTCTTCCTCCTTATTTCACTTGGCTTGATTACAATTCAGAGGGTGACTAAGAAAAATTAGTTTAAAAATTGAGATGAATTATATTGCCTAGTGTTTAGTCTTATGCTACCTAACTGACATGCTCTTCAATCCCCATTCTCCAAGTAAACATTCACATAGTTAATTAACTAATGTTATAAAGTGAAAGAGGAAAAATAGACACCATGTGTGTACAGTTTCACACTCATTGATAAGTAAAAATACCTGCTGTTTTGCTACTGGCAAACAGACACAGTGAAGCCAGGAAGGTAGATTTTTTTCAGATTAAAATGACAGCTGATGTATATTTTCCTAACATGGATTTTTTAAACCATTTTCAAAGTCATGTTACTTTTTTTCCTTCTAAGTTGCAGAGGCTTGAATTTTCTTCAATTCAAAGCAGAGTCTAGAAAAAATAACAGTTACTAAGTAAAGGAAGACAAAGTTCAAGTTGACTGAATGGCAAGTAGAAAGTCACATATCTTTATATTTCCTCGTGTGAGTGGATTATCTTACAGTCATTCAGACACGGGGTATTAAAGGGCAGTTGTCACTGGCCAGACATAGAAATATAAAACTAAAGAACTGAAAAAGGTTAGCCCTGGCTGGCGTAGCTCAGTGGATTGAGCTCGGGCGGCAAACCAAAATGTCACAGGTTCGATTCCCAATCAGGGCACATGCCTGGGTTGCAGGCCACGGCCCCCAGCAACTGCACATTGATGTTTCTCTCTCTCTCTCTCTCTCTTTCTCCCTCCCTTTCCTCTCTAAAAAAGTAAATAAATAAAATCTTAAAAAAAAAGAACTGAAACAGAACTAGGTATATTCTTTTCAGCCCTCAAATGTTTTCTTTATTTAAAGTTCCCAAGTATTAATTATAAATGTTATTTTCTAAAACATTGTGGTAAAAAGCCCTTGATCAAGCCATGCTGAACAAAAGAAAAATTATTTAATCTAAAAAAGAAAGAAAACTTATTATTGCTGAAAATAAAAAAGTTATTTGATGTTTATTGTTTTTTCACTTCTTATTATCTCTCTCTCTATTCCTCTCTCCCTCTCTCTTTCTCCCCCACCTCTTTTTTTAGCTGTAGGTACAAATGATATCTACTCCACATGCATGAGACCCTGAAGCCCCTTCATGGTGCTTCTTCTGGGAAAGCATCAATAGAGAGAGAGTTTGAAATGAAAATAGCCATGAAAGGCTACACTTAAAAAGATTAGAGAAGATAAAATATTAATTATGGATGGTATAAGTTGCCTTACCTGTAAACTATGAATGTCTACACATATTTATGAATGCCAAAATCATACACGTAATTCTAGTGAAGGTTTTGTAAGAAAGTGTGTCATTTATTGTATCATCCCTTTTAACTGCTATAAGATATTAGTCTTCACACAGAATCTGTAGCTATACCTCACTCAGGCACTATCAATTTGGGTCCTGGATAGATTCCCTTAAAACCTGCATTATGAAAGAAGGAAGGGAGGGAAGGAAGGCAGGAAGATGGGACAGAAGGGCAAAACAAGGAATGAAGGAAGGAAAGAAAGGAATAAAAGAAAGGAAATAAAGTTACAAAGTTAGTAATCATTAAAACTATGAATTTATGAGGGAAACTAGTCAAACAGATGTTTGTCCAAAATTTGTTAGTGTAATGAAGAAGTTGCTTGATATATATTTATCCAGAAAGTCTGATTCTATAGTGGAATTCACTCATGTCTTTGAAAATGTTATTATACTTTGGTTGGTAGCTCTCTCAGAACCATGTATGTGCAGATTTGCACTTTTAGAAAAAGGAGAATGCCATATTACTAAAAAGGCTGACAAGTACATCCACTAAATACTGTATAGTGTGATTTTTTTATTTTAAAGGTATTTTTACTAATTATCCTATAACTAAAACACTATCATAGGGCACAAACTATCTATGAAAATGTGTATTTAAACATAAAATCAACACACACTATGTTATTGCACTCCTTCTTTGGCCTTTAGCATGCACCACTGGGACTCACCATTACTATCACATGCCAGGATTAAGTACCATATTCCCAGAGCCTGACTCCATTAAGAACCCATAGAATCTTTGTCACTCTAGGTCAGCTGTGAAAGTGAAGAAGGCACAAGTGCAGAAAGGCCAAAGAGGTCTCTCTCCCTAGGTAAAAGATTTAATGCCATTTTTATCATGCATTTTAACCCAATGATTTTGCCATGATCTCTGGGGAAGATTCCCATTTACCTAATAAATTATTTATTGGTTACAGTATCTATAACACAAAAGAATTCATTTATACACACAAGCCTCTGTGCTGGTGACCTTTAATTGATGTGCTTCATATATTTTCTAGTCTTTTCTGAGGTCTATAATGCAAAATTCTTGAATAGCAGTGAAATAATGGTATAGTGAGGTTAAGTGACTTATGCCAATTCAAATAGTTATTTATGATCACAATACAATAGAAATTATTTTTCAACCTTGAAACTTCTATTGGCATTGTATTCAAAGCATAGGCTGTATTTATGGTAATCATAATTTATGGTCCAGTACACACAATAATTTTGGAATAAAAGAGAGTAGTAATGATAGTGCACCAAGAAAATAGGCACTAAAACATATATGTCCCAGGCAAATTTTATATATAGTCACTTAATTACCTCATGATACCACCAAAGAAATCTCCATAGTTTTAACTAAAAGTTGGTTTAATTACAGAAAAAAATGCAGTTTCAGAGAAAATCCAGATGGGTCAACACAAATTCAACTAGGCCCATGGAAGAGACTGAAATAAGAAAAGGACATGTTAAATGTACACTTTTCTATTTTAAAATTGTACTTTACATGTAACAATAAAACAATTCTTAGAAGCTATTTACATTTATTTCTTTAAATATTAATTCCCTATTAGGAAAAGTGTTAAGGTCTAGGACATTAATTTAGGCAATCCTTCATGCAATTATTGCCTAAGAATCAATGCTACTTTATTACATCCAGAGTTACAAGTTCAAGGGCTAAAAGTATGTGTAAGATAAAAGTGACTATCCTCAAGAGGTCACAAAAGAGCAAGAAAGCCAGTAACAAATAGTATGGTAGGTATATGATAATGACAAAAATTTACACAGAATATTGTGGAAATTTCCTAAAAAAAAAGGCTGGATGACATATTTGCATTCTGTGAAGTATAAAACAAGGACACCTACCCAAACATGGTCACCTTCTCATGGAAATGATGACCAAAATTCAAATTACATAAGAAGCAGAGGGAAAGAACAGAAACTACAAACAATGGAACTATTGAGTTGGCCAAAAAAGTTAATCTAGTTTTTTCTCTGTAAAATAAATGACAGATTTTTCATTTCCACCAATAATTTTTTGATTTGGATATTTTGAGTATGTCAGCTGTCTCTTACCTGGTGTAACATTGATTGTTCTCAGTTAATGTCTGATTTGATCATTGTCAACTTCAACTGGTCTACTCAACCATGGAGCATCATCCAGCAAGAAATCTCCAGCATGAAACTTCACGAACCACTTTTGACATGTTCGACCATTCACAGCAACTTCTTCATAAACTGCACAAATCTTTTTTCTTTTTTGCATTTCAGTTGCATTTTTACCTTTCTTGAAACAATGAAGCATAACATGCCAAAGTGTTACATATTTTCTTCCATCTTCAATATTGAAATGGCTACTCAAAAATCCACCAATTTTGATACGTTTTTTACATGCATGTAATATGATAGCTGTCACAACACAATCTACTGAAATTGTTTCAAATGAAGTTAAAGACAACTAACCACTAGTAGGGCCACCTTACAGAAAAAAAAAAAAAGAACTTTTTGGCAAACCCAATACAATTAAACATATCAACAATGTAGGAAATAAAGAGCTAAACAGATATTTTCTTAAAGATATATAATATAGATTTTTAAAAAATGGCTACAGATTCTTTCTTTTCCAATGTATTTCTCAGTTCCCTTGAATCTGAACTTGCCTAATGACTTCCTATGATAAATAAAAGGTGGGAAAAGCAAAGTTGTTCAAGTTTTGAACTTAAGCTTTAAAAGGCCTTACACATTTTCTCTTACTCTTGGGACCCCTGATATTTCAACTAAGTGAAAAAGACAGGGATTGCCTCTTGGAGGATGAAAGACTACACAGAGCAGAGTCGTGTGCAGCAGCCAACATTCAGCTACCATCCAGCTGACACTGCACCTGCAGGGGCATGAGTGAGACCAGCAGAAACCAGTAAAAATCCAGGTGTATCTAGCACAAATTTCTAATATACAATCATAAACTAAATAAATGGGTTATTGTTCTAACTCATTAAGTTTTTAGTAGTTTGTCATTTAGTGAAAGTTAACGGATTCTATACACCCTTAAGCATACAAGTACACATGTGTATAAACACATATGTATTTATAATTACATGTTTATATAAATGATATATAAGTCATTATGTATAAACAAGTGGGTATAATATAGGTGTGATATATTTATGTTTATTTTACATACATAATTTTAATATATACATGCATATAGACATATGCCTTTATTTATAGACCTATATGTATATAGACATACACACATACACAAACTACTTTAGTGTTCTACCACATTTTTTATTCACAAATTACACTTATCAAAATGATGCAAAATAATGCAACATAACTAATTAAAGGAGAGAAAAGAGCGTAGTGGGGGAAAATGCTGGGGGTGGTGAAAGCAGGGCCCTTAAGGATGTTCAGGTTGCTTATTTCCCTTCTAGAAATTTCACGGGAAGAATGGGCTTCCATATATTTAACTTTAGATGTCTCTGGGTTAACAGTTATTTCTTGAAAATCTGTTTATGTTACAAACATTTTTGTAAGTTTTTATTAAAATATCTAAATTCTACAACTTAAGGAACTGGAATTTTGTCTGGAAAGTTAAGGAGCAGAAAGAAGGGAGGCATATGCAGAAATGTTGCATATACGTGAAGTAAATTACCTCAGGTTAAAAACTCCCTACATGTTCTAACTTGGGAGTATTTGAGTCAGAGCATGTAGAGATCACAAACCTAGGTATTCCAAATGTAAATAAAAATAAATTTAGACAGTCTAAAGACAATAAAAGAAAAATTAAAGTGTTAAATCAGTAGAAAAATAAATAAAATATTTAAATAATCTACAGCTCAACCCTAAGCCCCCTTCCCTTCTTCCTTTGTCCTCTCATTCCATGAGACCACATTTTTGCCATAATATTTTAAATTTACATGTCAGTCACCCTCACGTTTATATTTCTTAACCAGAAACTCTCTGATTTCCATGCCTCTGTATCCATTTGAATGTCATTTTTAAGTGTCACAAAGGCATTACAAACTCACTGAATCATTAATTAAAATTATCTTCACATCCGGATTCAACTATCCTCTAGTTTCCTTTCTTAGTAAATGACCATGGCATTCAAGCCATCATGCAAGTCAGAAATCTAGGTATTATTTGTGATACTTGGCCTTTCCTCACCCCAGATCCAATATTTTATGAAGTCTTATCAATTTTACTCACTAGAACTCTGAAACACATTCACTTCTTTTCCTCTCCTTTTCCATTCCCCCAGGCCAGCTCTATCATATCTTGTCTGTTACTTCCATGGCCTCCAAATTTTCTCTCAATACCTACTCTTATTTCTCTAATCTTCCCTCTCCAATTCAGCTGAGAGTGATCATATAAAAACATAAACATGATAGTTTTTTTTAATTAAACATCTTCAATAGTTTTTAAATTTTTTATTACCAAGGCAAAAGGTTTATCATGATCTGGAAGGCTCTGCATGAACTGATCCCAGACTACTTCTCTAGTCCATTCATTATCCTTTCAATTTAGATGTTTAGGTGACTAGGCAAAGTGGAGAATGAAGTAAGTCTGCAATTTATTCAGTGCTAACTTTGACTCTAGGTATGGGGTTACTCCCCCTTCCTCATTTTGCTCATTTTGTTTTCACCCACTCCACACCTCCCTCCCCCACTTAATTACTACTCATTTTTCAGATCTTACCTGAGAGATGACTTCCTCAAAAAAACCATTCCAGACCACCACATCCTAGGATAAAAAAGCTTTCTTGTTTGAACTTAACTTTTATAATACTTTTCTGAGAATAATCGACACAATTTGCAATTACATATTTTCTTAATTGGTAAATTAATATCTGTCTAGATTTATGCTAATGTGGTAGCCACTAGTTACATATGACTATTAATTTAATTTAACTAAAAGTTTAAAATATGTAATTGTTTAGTCACATTAGTCACATCTCAATAATGTTAAAGAAAAATCAGAGCTGGACTGCGGTTAAGTGGTAAAAAGATTTTAATCAGAAGTACTGCATTAGGGGGAAGAAATCTCAATATAGAACAGGGCTCAGTTCTGAATGTAGCATGGGCAAATGGGAATTTATAGCCAAGAAGCAAGGTGGGCAGGTCAGTGGCTGAACTAACGTAGCAAAATTCTTGCTGAAGGCAAGCCAGGTTGATAAAGGACACTTGCAGGCTGGTGGAGGTAACAAACCTAATTAGATAATGAGAGTGATCAGATATGGAAGATGGGAGATTCTAGTTAACCAGCTTAGCAGAATTCTTGCTATTGTAAAGTTGGACAATGAAGGGACAAATACAGAGTCCAAAAGTTGAAGCCTATTCAAAAAGTTCAGGGGAGCCATAGTAGAGTTTGGTCAAGAAGAGAATTTTTGCCCTGACTAGTGTAACTCATTTGGTTGGGCATCATCCCACAAAACAAAAGTTCACCTATTTGATTCCTGGTCAGAGCACACGCCTGGGTTGTGGGTTTGGTGCCCAGTCAGGGTGGGTACGAAAGGCAACCAATTGATGTTTCTCTCTCACATTGATGTCTCTCTGCCTCTGCCTCTCTTTCTCTCTCCCTTTGCCTCTCTCTAAGAATAAATGCTCAATAAATAAAATCTTTTATAAAAGGGAAAGAGAATCTTTGTCAATAGCCACAAATGGCTAGTTGCTACTGTATTGGAAAATACAGTTAAGAAAAAAGAAAACATTCCCATCACTACAGAAATTTCTACGGGGCAACAAAGGTTTATATTATAAACTGTGAGAACTCTGTCAATACCTGTTTGTTCAATATTAAAACCTATGGTTCCTAAGAGATGTCCCATAAATACTGGTTGCTTGTTATTGAAGGGAAATATTCTCCAGGCTTTAATTTTTTATTCTATCTTATGAAATGACTTTATTAAAATTCTTCACATTGGGTGTGTTCACTTCTTGAAAGATTTACATTTACTCATATGTCTATGTCATCATGGTTTACTAGGATTCACATTGATAGTCCCATCTTTAGCCCAATATTGCCCTAGAGCTCACAGCTAAAATTTTCTTGAATCTGACTCTAGGTACTAATGATTTAGTAACATCTTAGGATTAAGAACCTCTGTGGTTTAAGGGCAAAGAATTGTCTTCAAGAGTCTCTAAATCATGTTTACCTCTCCTTTTAAATTGCAATATCACCTATTGTGTGGGGGCATTAATAGTGAGCTAGCTGGCTTTTATCCCTATCTTTAAATCAACCATGCACTGGTAAAGTGGGCAGGTTGCAAGAGAAATTAGAAACAAGGCCAATGAAGTTATTTTTAAGTCATTTTTGTATGACCTTGAGTCAGGATACCTTTCAGTCCATGACCTCCATAGGATGGACTGGAGGGCTGGCTCCACCCAGCACTCTCACTTATCTTTGACTTTATTCCTAAATTTACCACAATATCAAGAATTTTTCACTAAAACATTGAGAACTTTTAAAAAAACTGGAAAGAAACACAAGTGTTTGTATGAGTGGAGGATCCAGATTTCTGACCACTTTGAAATAAATTGAACTGTCAGAGAGGCTCTGGAGGGCTTATATCTGATCCACTACCTAAGGCTAAACACAGTCTGCCACCTTTCATGGATTAATGTTAGAGCCACAGTAAACATTCTGAAAGAACCTCAGACATTCTCTGGGATGCCACAGAAATCTAAACAATTAGAGTATATAAGATACCAATAAATAAAGATTAACTTTAGAGAATAAAACTGGACATATCAGTGCAATCAGAGGAGGTAAGATTTCAGAAAGGACTGTTGGGAACAGCCATTAATACTGTGTAAATAAAAACTCTTCTTGAACCAGAGTTTATAACTCAGGGGTGTTTGTTCCCAGCATATCCCAAATTACCCTCAAATCATTCTTTCACTATTGACATAGAGTGAAATAATAAGCTTAACCAGAGGTTAGACAGAGAGAAATAGGGAACATCAGGGCCGTTCAAACAGAAAAGCCAGCATTTTGAATTAATAACTATTAACAGGTATTTTTTGTCATATTTAAAGGAAAAACTTTAGTACATAAGAAAATGAAGATTCTGGACAATTAAAATTAAAAAAATACATAATTATTTCTAATTAACGCTAAATATCCTGCTTTGAGGAAATTAGCATCATATATAGATAAGATCAGGGTGATTACCGAGTATTGAACTAGCAGAATATTCATAATAAAACTTTAGAATTTTGAGTCTAAACAGAGAAAAAATGAGTTTTGTTTTGTTTTTGTTTTGCTATAATCTTGGTTTAAAGGACTGAGTTAACAGCAAGTAGTTAATTCATCTCCACTAGCTACAGAAAGTGTAAATTAACCAACACTGTTGGCTATTCTACACTGTTATTTCATTCATTCTTAATTAACATCATTAAGTACAGATTAGCCAAAACTAATAATAAAATTAATTTTAGACAATCCTCATCTATTAAATATACAAAATATTTTCTAGATCAGTGAGGAATAGTATAGTCAAAAGTCTGCTAGTCAACTAACTATAACTGATGATATAGTGGCAAGAGAAGCTTATTTCTTTATTAAAATTTTACATGAAGCTTCAGGGCAATATATTAAGTTTAGAATATGGACTTTTGAATCAGCCAGTATCAGCTTTAAACTTTCATTCTGCTGCTGACTAGATAGATTCCACAACCTTTTTTACTCTTCATATCTATGAAATGGGGCTGCTCATTTTGCAATGTAATTGTCAACACTTGAATAAAGTGATAAGCATAAAAACACCTATAAAATAGGTTTATAAGAGGCACTTACTAAATGAAAATATGTCTAAGGAAGAGATTATGTTTTGCTATTGGAAAATTTTAAGATAACATGAGCATGAACATGATCAGGTAACTACTGAAAAATGTGTAGTTAACATAGTTTAAAAATACTTTAGGACTGGAGTAAATGTCTCCTCACATACCATAATCATTGGCCCCCTCATATCCAACAAATTTATTCAAGATCTGAATATTTCTAATGGTACAGATCAAATATATACTTCTTTATAATTTATTTTATTCTAGTTGTTATCTGTGTACTCAAAATTACAGAGAAATGATTCAATGGTATAGGTATGATTTATAATAAAAATGAATAGGAATTAGTATAATTTTAATTTAAGGCTTAGGAATAATTTCTGATTTTAATAAAAATGTTTCTAGACTCAGTTTACTTTTTCAAAACCTAAAATCATTGTTTCTGGATTAAACCCATTCATTTGGGAAGGACTGAAGATAAATATTTTGTACATGGATATCTTACTAGCTTTCTAAATTACTTAAAAGCAGATATCATATTTGCCATTTCTCTGGACTGACCAACTTTTTATATGTACTCAGAGCAATCAAAATAATGAATATTTAACAAAGAGTTGATTATGGCTTCAAAGGAGATGAATTTTTACTTGTCTTGTTTAATATTCAATATATATTAAATAGTCAACATTCATGGATTATATAGAAAGTAAATTACAATGGACCTCATCTGTGTTGAAAAACCATTGTGTCTCATTTTCTGATTTCACGAGAAACATACTGTGTTCTGTGTAGCTGGGAAATTATTTTGCATGAAGCACACAAACTGCTATTGGTACGACCCTCACCTCCCCAGAAAAAAATGGCCCTTTAAGAACTTCCCACTTACCAAGACCCAGCTCTACCAGGACAAAGGTTTGGGCAGAACAATACTTTGTGTTTTCTAAATTAAGTTACTTTGTGGCAACTAAGTTTCCATTTTTCTTCTTCTTTATTTGAAAATTAACAAAGACTGAGTCTATTCTATGCTTTAAAAGAAACATTGTTCTGGCTTCAGACCTAGCCCACCAAGGATTGTAGTTCAGGATTGTAGGATTGTAGCTTGTAGTTCATTTTGTCAGTCACTGATACACTCAGAAAATGGAGTGATTGGTAACAGAAATGCCCAGGGACAGTGATTATGACACAATTTCCTTTTATTTTTAAAAGATTGTATTTTTATGTATTTTTAGAGGGGGGAAGGGAGGGAGAAAGAGGAGAGAAACATCAATGTGTGGTTGCCTCTTGCACGCCCCCTTTTGGGGACCTGGCCTGCAACCCAGCATGTGCCCTGACTGGAAATAGAACCAACAACGATCCTTTTGTTCGAAGTCCAGCGCTCAATCCACTGAGCCATACCAGCCAGGCACTATGACACAATTTTAATTTATATGTCTTGACTATTTTTTATCTGTTAAACTTTAAATTATCTAAATCTTTCTATTTATGGCTGTCAGTCTTCACATATTCACTTTGGCTGCCAATGTCATGTCACCCATGACACTGGGCTGTTTTTGTTTTTGTTTCTCTCTCAGTCTCTAATTTGTAGAGCTAGTTTTTCACTCTGCAAGACTCCCACAGCTATCACTCTGCCATTTACTGCTGGTGTGGAACCCCATCAAAAACTCTTTTTTAAAATGCAAGAGACTCATACGAAATTGTGCAGTGCATTAGAGAAATATTTTTATATTTTATCAACAACACAACTATGTTTAAAGCTTCACCTGGAGCCATAAATTTTAAAGGTGAACAGAGTGAGTGTACAGTCTCTTTTAAAGGTGAACAGAGGAAATATAAGGTCTCGAGGCTAAATTCTAAAAGAAAAAGAATAATGATTATATATCTTATACTTGGGATAAGAAAATAACTAATATCATTAGGAAGGAGGGCTATAATTCAGCCTAGGTTACTTTTCTCTCATAATAGTCCCTAACACCTGCCTCTGTGTTTGGACCTTCTAAATGTCCTATACATGACATAAAACAAATTTGTTTACTTTAGTGGAGGAGTGAAAGATAAAATATAAGAGTTATGAAAATGCATGACTAATGACAACAATAAAGAGATGGAGAGTCTCCTTTCTCTTATGTCACAAAATTATCCCCCACCAGGAGAAGAACAAAGGTTGAAACTTCTGAAAGTACCATTTCATAAAGTAGTGGCAAGACAGAAAAAGATCGAGAAACAATGATCATGCAAAGCCAATCTATGAATTACTGATATTATTTTTCCTCTTTTTTATTGTTGTTCAAGTAGAGTTGTCTCCATTTTCCCACCACTACTTTCCCCCACCCCACCCACCACCACCTCCAACCCTCAATCCTTCCCCCACTTTGGTTTTGTCCATGGGTTCTTTATACATGTTCTTTGATGAAACAAAAGTAAATGAAATAAATTATTTCACTTATTTTATTACTTCTTAGCTACTTCGAAATTCAGTGAATCTCTTATGGACATGATCTAAATGTAACATTTTATTCTGCATCATTATTTGAATATAGATTCCAAGTCTTTAATCTTGCTGGCTTGAAACAAAATTATTTCAGAGAAGCTTTTTAAGCCAGAGCACTGTAATTCTCTTTCATAAACACATGATACAGCAGAAAAGATCAAAGACTTATAGGGAAGTTTTTTTACCTCTTTTTGAAAGCTGATGCCCGTGGCTTTCACTAATTGAAAATTTTCTTTTCAAAAACGGACCTGTAGGCAGCCTATTTGCAGTCACCAGCATTAACTGCACATCACTGTAACTTCCTGCCTTCAGAAACTTGCTAAGAGATAAATGGGACTTGATGCTGACAATTTGAGGTGGACCTCACTAATTTATAATGAGTGGGTATGCAGAAAAACAAGTAATTACTTAGCCATTGTCTTTCAGTTTCAAGTGATACAGTTGACACTACCGTTATCAATGAATAAGAAGAAGAAAAAATTTGCTGACCATTAACATTGAAACACTTATAATTCATTTTTACTGAAACATTTTATTGTAATGATTTTCACAAACTGTGTGTATAAAATTAATGCTATCCATGTTATAATGATAGAGCCTAGAACATGTCCATATTAAAAATTTTAAAGATATCATTTGCTTAAATGTTTAATAACATTACCTCCAAATATTTTATCTGCTGTAGTCGTCCAAGTGTGCCTAAGGCACCTACAACAAATAGAATAAAAGGACTGCACTATTGTGCTTGTGCCTGAGAAAAGATTTTGTTTGATTTTTACTTCTATCTGAACCACGGCTTTAGAATTTCTGAATATCCAAGGTAGAGAAGAGATACATAGCTTATTTTTAACTACAAATGATTGTTTGATTTAAAATAGTAATGGATATCATTAAGTCCAACTCAAAAAAAAGTAATATTAAAAAGAAAAAAAAAACTCTCAACATTCAAAAATAGCCATAGAAATGTTTTGGTGCAGTTCCTCCCAATCTGTTGTATAGGAAGAAGGATGCATCTCTCTTCTCTCTGTGACAGCTGGAAAAATTCTTTACACCATATGGAAGCCCATGAGTCACTCTCCTTTCAAAATCCCCCACTGTGGGCCATTCACACTTGAAGCAAACTCCAAAATTCTTTCCTCATTTCACAGGGCCCTGTTCACCCTATGACTCCAGGACTCTTACAGGAATGTATGGGTCCTTCTGTAGTCTCACAAACTAGCCCACTAGTTATTTACACCATGACCTCCAATATCCTGATTTAGCATCATCTAAGGTGACCAGAGTACAGTTTTCCTGAGACTATCCCTGTTTTAAATCTGAAAGCCCCACATTCCAGGTACATTCTCAGTTCTTGGAAAGCAGGTTGTTCCTAGAATTAAGGGTACTAATTTTACTCTTAATATGTTAGTCATTTTAGACATGCTAGCCTTTGAACAATAATTGCTCTCAAGTCCATTACTCTTAAGCTGTGTTTCACAGTAGAATTTATTGATGTTATATATTTTCACAAATTTGGAATGTCCACATTACTGGCAAAATCAAAATGAGAAAAATGTAGGCTGTTTTATGGCTATATGTTTTCATGCCTTAATTTAACTTAGCAGTAACAATATTTTTAAAAATAATTGTGGCTTTAAATAATATGTCAGAATAAAAATGTTTCTCACATTATTTTTAATATATCATTTTTGTTCATTCATTCAAATGAATTTCAAAATAATTTTGAAAATTTTGAATATTAAAATATAAATTTGAATTACATAGAATGTACAATTTAATTGGAAAAATGGCTATACTTATTATAATTTTCCATTAAGAACATATAACTATCCATGTAATTTTTCAACTTATCTTATGACTTTAATAATATGTTGAGAAGTCTTCATGTATAGGTTCAGAGCTTTTGTACACTGAATTTAGTTTTTCTTGATTTCCCATTGATCATTTTGAGCTGTTTTAGTGGATAATTATGACAAAGAAGATATTTTTTTTATTTTTGATACACGCATGTTTTCTTACCTTCATGTCTTTGACCAGAATTCCAGAATAATGCTACTAAATCAGGACAATAATGGTCATTTTTATGGCTCCCTTTCTCACCACAGCAATTTAAAATAGATCAAATCTTATACTAAACCTCCAGAAGTCAAAGAGTTGTGATTTTTCTACCTACTCATTAGAATTTTTTAAACTATCTGTTTCAAAGGTGTTGCATTTTTATGTATCCTATTCTTTTTATGTAGAAACTGCTTCTCTACCAATCAAGGCACACACTTAATCAGCTATTAACAAATCCTATCCATGTGGGGCTCTTGCTGCACTTAAGTCTCTGACAATTAAAAGGCCACTGATTGGTATAGTTGCACATGTGCTATCCTAACCACCCTTCAAATTCAGTTTATTGTTTTTATGATTGTCTCTCCTTGTATGTCAGTCATAGTGTTTCTCTTCCAGGAAAAACACCTCTCTTTTGTTGGTACCCTTTTCCTCATCAGCTCCACCGAGTATCCTTCCTTCTGCCTTTGAATTCCATTTGGCCTTCCTCTAAGGGAAACTTCCTCAAAATCCTCCCCAATAAATCTCGTGTGTTTCTTATCCTATCTTAGTGTCTGTTTCTCTGAGAATCCAAACTAATATAAAAGGTATTGAGAGTGTTCTTAGTAATGACATCATGATGGAACTCTGGGATGGACTTGCCCATGACCTGGCTGGTAAAGATATTACTATTCTGAGGGTATGTGGTACATGGTAATAGTTCAACTGCTAAAGACTTTACCTGAGGTGCCTAGGAAAAATAGCCCTCTGGAGGGAAGAGCACTTGTAAGGGTGATTTGAGGAAACAATATCTACAAAGATAGCATAGATAGCTGCTTTCTACTAGGCTCTATTGATGCCCTGAAGAAGGATAACAGAAAACTGAGATCAGCCAACTAGTAGTTAAAGACTAAGTATTAATAGAAGAGAAGACACAGAGGATCAGTATTTGGAGATGTAGAGCCCAACAGATGTTGAAATGCTCAGCCAAAGAAGGTTTGCTATGCTGAAGTCAGGTCCAAGGTTGGGAAAACCTAGGAACACAAAAAAATAGAAAAAAATAAAGCCTGATGGATGCCCCGAAGATGCTGGCTTTTAAGATGTGCTAGAAGCTTAGAATTTGCAGAAAAGGTTTATATTTCCCTAGTCAGAGTTAGCAGTTAGCATATGCTAGAAAAACTTCTGAAGTTACTCTACTGTTAGGCAACTGGAGCTCTCCTCAGTAGCTTTCTGCACCTCCTCCCCTAGACAGACTCTAGGGTTAAATTCCATCCTTGAGAAGTCTTAAGCCTCACAAGAAGGGAAGAAGCATCCATTGAAGAAGGTACAAAATTAGCTAGCACATTTCAGCAGGAACCAGGGGAATAAAATTGAAATTGGATTTTGACTAAAGGGGCTAGAATAAAAGACTTGATAAGCATAACTTCAATAATCTAGAGACACTGTCTCAGAATATGAGATTAATGCAAGGACTAACAAGGACTTCAAAAGATGGGGTAAGCTCTAATGTGAGGTGGATTTTAGGGGTCTGAAAAAAGTGATGGCCAATGATAAGTGAAGTAGAAACACCCAAGTTGCCCTAACAAATGTGAGAGGAGGGAGGTAAGAGGCTGAGTGTAGTGGGTCTGCTTGAATAGATATATGAGACCAGGAAATCCTTCAAAGGATTATGTACAGTAGGAGGGCAGACCATTAACCAAGACTGATGAGAATATATCAGAATTTCATCGGTGGCTCTGGTCCATAATCCAGGGCTCAAGATAGGAGAGGCAACACTGAACTGGGCTCATTATTAGCCACATATATGATGGGGTGCCAGTGAGAGAGACCAGGTGGCTGTGGTTAACTTTCAGGAGTGAGGGGACCACAGCAACCATAACAGTTGACAAGTTGAAAATGTAGGAAGTGTGGCCAAGAGCTGCAGGGAGTTATAAAGATGGTTAATAGAGCATGGTGTCCCTTGAGTCAAAATTGCCAAGGGACAACATTCTTGCTGCTTAACATCTGTAACCAAACAATCAGAAGACTAGGTGTCTGAAGGCAGTTTCTCCAATAAAGAGTCATGATACTTGTTCAGTTTCCATATCTTTTTCCAGCCCCAGAGCTCATTGACTGAAGTGGAAGCCCAAGGTAGGATACATACTGGCATGTATATACATGATTGCCTCAGTTCTTTTCCAACAAGTTCTCAAGCTATTTAATCAGGTGACTGTACACTGAGAAAAAAGAATATCAGACATTAGGAGTATTAAATACAATGTCTGAATTGGTATTGATATCTGGAGAAACAAATGTCTTCATTGCTTCCTCCGTTAGAGCGCAGGCTTATGGGGACCAAATAATAGAGAGGTGGCTAATGTGCAGTGTTACAGTTGTCCCCAGGGTTCTTTTCCCCAGTAAAGTCAGATTGTTACAGATACCATTGTACCTGGCAGAAATATCCCATACTGGATTCTTCCTGTGGGGAAGGCTAAGTAGAAACTTCCAAAATTTCCTTCCATTCCTGAGGAAGACAGTAATTCAAAACCAGAGTCTCATCCCCAGGTGAGAGTAGTTGGGGATGGCAGAGATTAGAACCAAACAAAGACAAAAGAATGCAGGGGTGGTGATTCTATCACATTCCCACTTAATTTTTCTATTCTGAGTCCTGTACAAACTAGACAATAACTATAGAAAACCTCAGGCTTAACCAAGTAGGAGCCCCTCACATCCACTGATCCACTGATCTGGATGCAGTATCATTGCTAGAGCAGATTGATAAAGACTTAGGCTACTTGGCATAAAGCTTTTTGTCTGGTAAATGCATTCTTTTCCATCATAATCAAAACGGAGGGTCAAAATCAATTGACATTCATAGAACAAAAGTATGCACTTAACACTTTTACCTCCCAGATGCATTACTTCTCTTCCTTGTCTCTTGTCACATTTGGATATCTGGTCATCCCTTCAACTATCACACTGACCCTATTTTATTAATGGAATCATGCTGAGTGGACAAGGCAAGCAAGGATGCCTAGCACACTGACCAATTTGATAAGACACATTCACTCCAGAGAGTGGAAGATAAGCCCAGGAAGATTCAGGATCCTATGGGTTCAGTGAAATTTTTAAGGTCCTGGTGGCCTGAAGATGTGCTCGGATATCCTCTCCAGAGTAGAAGAAAAGTTCCTGCATTTTGCCTCCTTTACCAGGAAGAAGGAGGTACAGTGCCTGTAGGCCTTTTGATGATTTAGTTGCAGCCGGAGTTTTACCCTGAACTTATCATTGTCTGAAGTTATATCCTTTATTTGATTACTTACTTGCTTATCATCTGAGTCTACTTAAGTGTCAGCACCACTAGGGAGGAAATTGCTCTATCTCCAGTATCTAAATTGTTTTTGGCTCAAGGGCATACCGATGGTGAAGTGGTAGGAACAGCATACCCTAGGTGCAGGCAAAGAACAACATTTAAAATTTAAAAACAAAAACATAACCAACTACCAGTTGATTTGCTTTAAATTATACTCACACACCACCAGTTGATATCTTACTATTTATTAAAGACTATAGTTTATTCAGCTTGCCTTAGTTTTTACCTAATCCCTTTCTGTTCCAGCATCCCATATAATACATTACATTACATTAAGTTGTCAGATCTCCTTGCTGTGACAATTAGCAAGAAATACTTTAAAAAATTTTACAAATATAACAAGTAGGCTAATGATGGTCAGCTAACCATGGGGTATTTTAAACTATTTCCAAGGTTGTTGGGAAAATCTTCTATCAGTAATTCCTTCATTTATTTTTTTAATATTGGAAAATTTAAACATATGCAAAAGTAAACAGGAGTATAATAAACTTCCATGTACTCATCATGCACAATTGTTATTTCTCTGTTTAAAGATAAATATATAAACTATAGCAATTTGGTTAGAAAGTTTGTTGCAGAGTCAAATTGTAGTAGGCAGTTAGGCATAGGTGGAGCAGGAATGATGGGCCAGGTCTGTAATGTCACCAGCTCAGAAAGCTGCAGGTACTTAGCAATGGAAAAAAACTGGGAAAACAAGGAATTTGCCCCCAGGGTGACCTTCCCCCAGGGAAGACCAAGGGAGCTGGAGAATAGACTCCAATGACTCCCAAACAAGCCCTTGCCTGACCACTCCCTTAAGCATTAGGCCCTCAAAACAATGAAGTTCTGACTCACATCAAATAATCTTAGGAAATAATCCTCAGGTCTTTTGACCATAGACACAGAGTTTGGTTAAGCTAGAGATAACATCTAGGCCCCAGTTGTGTTTCAGTTCCAGGCCCAGAAAAGCAGTAAGGCCAGGCAAGGCAACACCAATGGCTGACCTCAGCACCAGCTGAGATGGCTAATGACCCCCTGTCCTGGCTCTGACCAATTGTTGGAGACCAGGACCCTGAAAAGCTGATGAATATTCTATTGAGATCCTCTTCTGGGAATGTTCAAGCATATCCTTTCCCTTTCTTTCTCTCTCTCTCTCCCCCTCCCTCCTCCTCCTTTCTCTCTTTCTCTCTCTCTAATCCTCTCCTGGGACCTCCAGAGTGCATTCTCTTTCTCTCTTTGAATCACACCCAAGCCTTTCCTCCTCTCCCTCCTCCAGGCATATATATCCTTTCTTTCTTTCTTATATGTTTCAAAGGCCCTTCTTTTGCCTCTGTAACTTATTTCCTGAGCCCATGTAGTCCTGCTAGCTCACTTCTTTCATGGCTCACTTCTCCTACCTCTGTGACTTTCTAAATGAACTTTTGTCTGTATTTGAGTCTTGGCTGTAACTTTGTTCTTAGTTGGAACTCAAGTACCCAAGCATGCTGAATGGAGGTCCAATTTCTGGTAGTATTCTTGTGTTCTTTCACTATTAACAAAATGATAAGATTTTATAGCTCTTACACCATCAAATCCCTCCATCTTTTCTCCCTCCTGCCATGAGATTTAGTTATTTAATATGCCTTTCTTTTTCTATTTATTTCCTTTGCTATAATTCATACATAGTGTTCTCTCTACTGTACATGAAAAGTGAATATTTTGATTTCCAAAAAATAGGGGTAATTTTAGTATATCAACTTGAGTATAAAAGTATCAGTAATATAATTATAAAATATGTTTATAATAGGCATTAGAATACATCTACTGATATTAAACATAGGATGAAATTGTATACAGTGATGGCAACTCTGTAAACATATGCTATATGCATATAAACAAACTAGAAGGAAATAGAAAAAAATAAAATTAGTGTCCCCATTATGTATGTATTTGCAGTTGATGTATTGACTGATTGACTTTTTTACAAAACTAAATAATATATTTTGAAATAATTGTAGAATCACATGCTGCAAGATAACATCTTAGAAAACTGTTCACTATCACAACCAGGGTAATGACACTGGTACAATCAGTATATGAATACATTTTTCTATAAATGCCAATTGTTTCAAAAACTAAAGATGAATAAAGGAAATAGTGATTACGACTCATTGTTCCATAAACATCAATAAAACCAATTTTGCTATGGAGAGGAGAGAGGAGTATCCATCTGGGTATCAGAAATACTAAGTATGCACTTCCCTGGCCTTTTTAGAACAGTTACAGAAACACAGAAAGTAGGACATTATGCCATTAAGTAAATCAAAATGCATACTTACCACTTTTCTCTTTTCAAATTGAGTTAACAATTCTTAATTTCTCATGAAAAAATGGTTACTTGATGTTCATTCTCTCTTGAGTGCTTTCTCTTTGTTTACTCAATGGTGAATGTTCTGCTCTTGATACGTAAGATTCTGTAATGGCAGAACGCACTGAATTCTTTCATGCCTCACTCTACTCCTCTTTTACCTTGGAGGAGAAAGTAAAACTAGTTTTCTAAATAAAATTTAAAGACAAATTGCCCCTCATGTACATTTAAGAAATAATTTGAAGATTCAATTAATCTGACTCTTAGCAATCTGAAACAGATGGGCACTAAATAAATCAGGGTATTGCTATATTGTCAATCACATCAATGGAACTTGAAGTTGTTGATTCACTTCCCACTTAAAAAAATGAATACATATTAAAATGCAAGATAAATGACAAATGCAAGCCCATTTTAAAATTAAAATACTACTCATAAAAAAATAAAATAAGACAATGAGCCTATCATAAGGGAGGTAAGATATCAGCAGGTATTTGTTTAGGCTTATTTGTCCTTCAAACTAATAATCAAGGTGATAAGGTTTGAGTTTCAGCTGAAAACTGTAACATATTTTTAAGATATTTCTCAGAAGAAATACAGCATAATAATAAATATCATTATCCTGCATATTGGATGAGTTACATGCAAATTAATCAACAATTCTAGTTAACTAGGAATTATATTTAACAATTGAATGCCATTTCATACATGAATTATCATAAGGCAAAGGAAATGCAGTACACTAAGACAATTAAAAAGTAGTATTTAAAGTAGTCATCTTTAGAGAAGTCAATTCTAAAAATACATTTGTAGTGGAGTACTTGTCGAGTGCTAAGAGTGTCAAAATGCTTCCTATTACTAGAATGGAGATATTGGTGTTAACACATTATGAATAGACTTTGGGGCTATGGTGGAAATACACAAAGTACTAGAACGTTAACAAATTTAAGTATTTTTTTTTCTTAAAACATTTGTAAATATTTTTTCAAATAAAACTTTAAAGAGTACAATTTGGATATTCAGTATTATGGTCAAATCTCTTAGCCAAGTGACCCAGAGATAATTTCAGATTTGTAGTTATCACTGCTCTTTTTTTAAGTACATTTTATTGATTATACTATTACAGTTGTTCCCATTTTTTTCTCCTCTTTCTCCCCCTCTATGCTGTACCCCCCATCCTCTAGCATCCCTGCTCCCTTAGTTCATGTCCAAGGGTTGTATATATAAGTTCTTTAGCTTCTACATTTTCTATGCTATTCTTAACCTCCTCCTGTCTATTTATGCCTACCATTTATGCTCCACATACCCTGTACCTTTTCCTCCTATTTTCCCCCT
This sequence comes from Phyllostomus hastatus, assembly GCF_019186645.2. Lineage (NCBI taxonomy): Eukaryota > Metazoa > Chordata > Mammalia > Chiroptera > Phyllostomidae > Phyllostomus > Phyllostomus hastatus. The sequence goes on from NW_025333498.1 coordinate 41,933,621, forward strand.
CCCCTTCCCCACTGATAAACCTCTGTGTGGTCTCCATTCTTGTGATTCTGTTTTTGTTCTAGTTGTTTGCTTAGTTTTTTTTTTTAGGTTCAATTGTTGATAGTTGTGAGTTTGTTGTCATTTTACTGTTCATAGATTTTTATCTATTTCTTAGATAAGTCCCTATAACATTTCATTTAATAAAGGCTTGGTGATGATGAACTCCTTTAACTTGACCTTATCCTGGAAGCACTTTATCTGCCCTTCTGCTCTAAATGAAAGCTTTGCTGGGTAGATTAATCTCAGATGTAGGTCCTTGCCTTTCATGACTTTGAATACTTCTTTCCAGCTCCTTCTTGCCTGCAAGTTTTCTTTTGAGAAATCAGCTGATAGTCTTATGGGAACTCCTTTGCAGGTAACTCGCTCCTTTTCTCTTCCTGCTTTTAAATTCTCTCCTTATCTGTAATCTTGGGTAACTTAATTATGATGGGCCTTGGTGTGTTTCTTCTTGGATCCAATTTCTTTGGGATTTCTAAGCTTCCTGGACTTCCTGGAAGTCTACTTCCTTCGCCAGATTGGGGAAGTTTTCTTTCATTATTTTTTCAAATAATTTTTCAATTTCTTGCTCTTCCTCTTCTCCTTCTGGCACCTCTATGATTTGGATGTTGGAGTATTTACAGTTGTCCCAGAGCTTCTCTTTTTTCTGAATTCTTGTTTCTTCATTCTGTTCCAGTTGAATGTATATTTATTCCTTTTGTTCCAAATCATTAATTTGAGCTCTGGTTCCCTTCCCTTCATTGTTGGTTCCCTGTATATTTTCCTTTATTTCACTTTATATAGTCTTTATTTCTCCCTTCATTTTTTGACCAAACTCAGTCATTTCTATGAGCATCCTGATTACCAGTGTTTTGAACTCTGTGTCTGATAGGGTTGTCTATCTCCTGGTTGCTTAGTTCTTCTGGAGTATTGATCTGTTCTTTCATTTGGGCCATTTTTCTTTGTCTCAGCTCACCTGTTACACTATAAGCAGCAAAGCCTTAGGTATTCACCAGGGTGGGGCAAACCTCTTTGCTGGGCTGTGGTGCTGTATGTGGGCGAGGGGTCAGAGAAGGAACAATGACACTTGCTAGGTTCTCTACCCATTTTCCCTCACTTCCCTCACATCCCACAAATGGGAAATTCCCTTTCAGGTGCTGATTCCAAGGTGTGTAGTTTTTGTGTACATTTTAGGTCCCCGTGGGCCTCTCCAAAGGACTCTCCTGTGAGACTGAGAGTTTCTCCCACCATCACAACACCCACAGGATTTTACAGTCAGAGGTTTTGAGTCTTTGGTTTCCCATGCCAGAACCCTGGGTTTTGTGGTCTGTCTTACTCCCCAGTGTTCCTCTTAGTTTATCTGCATGTGAATGTGGAAGTACATTCCATCAGCCCCCACTTCGTCCACACCTTTAAAAAAGAAACAGCATAATCCTAAAATTTGTATGGAACCACTAGAAACTCAAACAGCCAAAGCAATCTTGAGAAAGAAGAGCAAAGCTGGAGGCATAATCCTCTCTGATGTCAAACTATATTACAAACTTATTGTAATCAAAACATAGTATTGGCATACACAAAGACACATAGATCAATGTAACAGAATTGAGAGTCCAGAAATAAGCCCACACCTTGTGGTCAATTAATTTATGACAAAGGTGCCAAGAATATACAAGGGAACAGTTGTGCACAGTCAATGGAAATGTAAATTGGTTCAGCCAAAATAAAATCAATGTGAATATTTCTCAAAAGATTAAAAATGGAACTACCATATAAGTCAACAATTCTACTTCTGTACATTTCCAAGCAATTCTACTTCTATATATTTCCAAGGAAAATGAAAACGTTGACTCAAAAAGATATATACACTCCCATGTTTATTGAAGCATTATTTCAAACAGCCAAGATATTAAAATAACCTAAATGCATCAACAAATAGATGAATGGATAAAAAATCTGATAAATATTATTTACTCACAAAAAATTACATCTTTCTATTTGAGAAAATAGGGATATACCTCAAGGGCATTGTACTAAGTGAAATAAGTAAGACAGAGAAAGACCAACCCCATGATACCGCCCCTATATGTGGAACCCAAACAACAACAACAACAAACCACAGCAAATGAGTGAAGAATGGATAAACAAGAATTTTATTTAATAAGGACAAGTCTCATACTTTTTAAACATTATTATTATTATTTATTATTATAAGGCTTTAACACTGCTCAGATTAAGCTATCAAGAAATCCAATATACACAAAATCTCTATGAGACTTTGGCCACATAGTAATCAAACAACCCCACCTTTTAAAAAATTGCTCATTGAATTTATTGGGGTGACATTGGTTAATAAAATTACAAAGGTTTCAAGGGTGCAATTTTATAGTACATTATCTGTATATTGTATTGTGTTCACCACCACAAGTCAAGTCTCCTTCCCTCACTATTTGTCTCCTATTTATCCTCTTCAACATACCCCACAATTCATTCATTCTGAAAATCACCAACTACAGTTTGCATCTATGAGTTTTTTTTCTTTTGCTTAATACCTTCACCCTTTTAACTCACCTCCCCAACTTCCCTCCCCTCTAACAGCTATCAGTTTTTCTGTATGTATGAGTTCATTTCTATTTTGTTTATTTGTTCATTAGATTCTATATAGATGAAATCATATGATATTTGCCTTTCTCTGACTGGCTTATTTCAATTAGCATAATACTGTCCAGGTCCACTCATGCTGTTGCAAAAATTAAGATTTATATTTTTTTTTACTCTCTATGTCATTTATTTCTGCTCTAATCATCTTTCTCTAATCAGATTACTTGGTGCTTTATTTGTTGTTCTTTTTCTAGTTCTTTTAGGTATGTGAGTAAAGTCATATTGTTTAGTTGAAGTTCTTCTTGCTTTTAGATGTGTTCCTGTATTGCTATGAATTTCCCTCTTTGAACTGCTTTCAGAGAGTCACAGATTTAGGTTTGTTGTATGTTCATTTTAACTTGTCTGAATGTAACTTTTGATTTTTTCCTTGATCTTATTGTTGATCCATTTATTGTTTAATAACATGTTATTTAGCTTTCATGTCTTTGCATGGTTTTCAGTGCTCTTGTGATTAATTTCTAGTTTCACAGCATTGTGGTCAGAGAAGATGCTTGATATGATTTCAATCTTCTTACAATTATTGAGACTTGTTTTATGTCCTAACATGTTGTCTATCTTAGAAAACATTCCATGTGCACTTAAAAAGTTATATGTATTCTGCTGCTCTGGGGTGAAATGCTCTGAAGATATTAATTACATCCATTTGATTTAGTGTGTCATTTAAGGCTGCTGGCTGTCTCCATCTTGATTTTCTGCCTGGAAGTTCTATCCATTGAAGTCAATGAAGATTTAAAACCACCAACTATGACTATATTTCTGTCAATCTCTCCTTTTATGTCCATCAAGATTTGCTTTACATATGGAGGGGCTCCTATGTTTGATGTGTAAAGGTTTATTAGGGTTATATCATCTTGGATTGTTCCCTTTATCATTATGTATTATCCTTCTTTATCTCTTACTGTAGCCTTAGTTTTAAAGTCTATTTTGTCAGACATAAGTACTGCTACCCAAGCTTTTGTTTTTCTTTTCCATTTGCATAAAATATCTTTTTCCAACCCTTTACTTTTAGTCTGTGTGTATTTTTTTATCTGAGATGGGTCTCTTGGAGGCAAGATATATATGGGTCCTGTTTTCTAATCCATTCAGCTACCCTTTGTCTTTTGTTTAGAGCATTTAAGCTATTTACATTTAAGGTAATTATTGATAGACACGTATATAGTGACATTTTATTATTAGACTGTTTTCCTCTTTTTTTTTCTTTCTCTTTTTCTTGTTTTTAAAGCAAGACCTTTAACATGTGTTGCACTACTGGTTTGGTATTAACAAACTCCTTTAGCTTTTTCTTGGTCTGAGAAGTTCTTTATTTCTACTTCAATTTTAAATGATAGCCTTGCTGGGTAAAGTAGCCTTTGTTGTAGGCCCTTCTTTTCATCACCTTGAATATTTTACGCCACCCCCTGAGGACCTGAAATGTTTCTGTGGAGTAATCAGTTGCCAGTATAATTATTGCTCCCTTGTAGGCAATTACCTGCTTTTCTCTTGTGGCTTTTAGAATTCTCTCCTTGCCTTTTTTTTTTTCTGTCATCACTTTTTTTTAAATATTTTATGTGCTTATTTTTAGAAAGAAGGGAAGAGAGAGAGAAAGAGAGGGAGAGAAACATCAATGTGTAACTACTTCTTGCACATCCCTAACTGGGGACCTGGCCTGCAACCCAAGTACATGCCCTGACTGGGAATCAAACTGGCAATCCTTTGGTTTACAAGCTAGCACTCAATCCACTGAGCCACTCCAGCCAGGGCATCTCTCCTTGTCTTTAAGCCTCGTCATTTTAACTATGATGTGTCGCAGTGTAGGCCTCTTTGGGTCCAAATTTTTGGGGACTCCCTGAGCTTCTTGGACTTGTGCGATTTTTTCCTTCATCAGATTAGGTCAGTTTTTGGTCATTATTTTTTCAAATAGGTTCTAGATCCCTTGCTCACTCTCTTTTCATTCTGGTATTCCTATGATGTGGATGTTGTTATACTTCAAGTCCAAAATGTTTCTTATGATTCCCTCATTTTTAAAAATTCTTTTTTTTCTGTTTTGCTGGTTTTCTTGGGTGTTTTTTTCTACTTTGTCTTTCAAAACATTGATTCTATCCTCTGCTTCATCAATCCTACTGTTTATTCCTTCCAGCATATTATTTACATCAGATATTGCACTCTTTATTTCTGACTGGTCCTTTTTTTATGGTTCCTATGTCTTTTTTCATGCTGTTGAGTATCCTTATAATCATTACTCTAAACTATCTGATAAATTGCTTGCCTTCATTCTGCCTAGTTCTTCTGGAATATTCACTTGTCCCTTCACTTGTGGTCTGTTTCTTTGTCTTCCCATTTTGGCTGCTTTGTATTTTCTGCCTTAGATTCTAAAGTAATCAGCCTCCAACGGATCAGTTTTATATCTAATCAACTGTAATCAACAGCCTGGCTTAAGCACCACAGGTCAGGGAAGAGAGGATTGCTCTGCTTGAGAGAAATGGCTCCTGTAGTTTGGGGAATGATTCAGCACAGGTGTACTGGTGGTTGTTCCTTCAGTTTTCTCCCCAGACCCATTGACCCCACACACTTTTCAAGTGTCTCTCATCTACACTGCCCTCCTTTTGCCAGCACCCAGTGTAAGTGGCTACAAATGAAATTTTGTGCATTGGTCCTTTAAGAAGCTCTCTGTATCTCTAGTCTCTCCCTGGCAGACAGAAACCCTGATGCTTTTCACAGCTGGATGTTATCTGGGTTCCTTTCTGGCTCTGGTGTTGTAAGCTGGGGAGCTGAGCTTAGGTTTTAGAACCCACACTTTTTAGGAAGAATCCCTGACTACTGAAATATCCCTATGGCACTTCAGTTACCACCCATAGGAGTCCAGCCAACCCTCTCACATCTCCTCTGCACTACCTACCAGTCTCTTTGTGGTGAAGGGTTTTATTTTGTCTGTCCGTGGTTATAAGGCTTCTTCCAACTAGTGTTCTATTGGTTATTCTGGATGATTTCTCTACAGTTTAGCTGTAATTCCAGATTGGGCCTGGGAAGGATTAGTATAGTTTCTACTTACTCCTCTGCTATCTTAGATCCCTCAGTCCTTGCTTTTCATTACTTTGAATATTTTATGCCAACCCCTTATAGACTGAAATGTTTCTGTTGAGAAAGCAGCTGACAGTTTTATGGGAGCTCCCTCATAGGTAACTGATTTTCTTTCTCTTGCTGCTTTTAAGATTCTCTCTTTTTCCTAAATATTCAACATTTTAATTATGATGTGTCTTGGTGTGGGCCTCTTTGGGTTCATCTTATTTGTGGTTTTCTGTGCTTCTTGAACTTGTGTGTCTTTATCTTTCACCTGGATAGGCATGTTTTCAGTCATTATTTTCAAATAATTTCTTGATCCCTTACTCTCCCTATTCTCCTCCTGGAGTACCTCCTGGTAACACTATGATGCTGATATTGTTATTCTTCATGTTTTCCCAAAAGTTCTTTAAGCTATCCTTATTTCTTTTAAATTCTTTTTGCTTCTCTGGCTGCAGATTTTCTGCTACCATGTGATCGAGATTGCTGATTTGATCCTCTGCTTCATCTAATCTGCTATTTATTCCTTCTAATGTATTCTTAATTTCAGATATTGAATTCTTTATTTCTGACTGATGATTATTTATGGTTTCTATGTCTTTTTTTAATGCATGCTAGCTTTTTGTTGAAGTTTTTATTAAGTTTCTTAATGATCCTTATAGCCATGTTTT